>NC_142877.1:112460208-112772500 GCF_051225735.1 Oryctolagus cuniculus | reverse complement strand
CCCTGCTTTGTCTGGTTGGCAAGGTCCAGGCACCCACCCCTGCACCACACCGCCTCACTTTAGAATCCAAACCTTGCTGCCACCAGACGCCTCTGGCCTTGGAAATGCCTGCCGGTCACCCTTGAGTATTGACGGATTTCTGCCTTCTCTGGCAAGACTCAGCTGAGCCCTGTGGCTCGGATGCAATTACACAACTGAAAAGACAAACAAATTAAAAGAGGAGCGAGGCTCTGTAAACAGCTTCCTTAATGACCCTGAGGACCACGCCTGCCCGTCCGCCTTGGCACCAGCACCTCCTGGCATCTTGGATGCCGGGGTTTTCCAGCAGGCACCAGCAGCATTAGGTCAGCATGGGCGGGCAGGCACAGCTCATGGCCAAGGCCAGGGTGGACAGTCCTTGGAATGATACACGGGTTGCTCTGACAGGGCCCCGAGGGTGTGTGATTGGACCCAAGCACTCGGAAAAGCGTGGTGGCTTGTTGAGGTGCCTGGTTAGAAGTTCAGATTCTATGGCCCCACTCTGAGGGGCGGGGAGGATCGGCAGGAATCTGCAGACTTAACAGACCTCCCTAAGGTGCTGACTCAGCCTGTCCCTGGCTGTGTGCTGGGAACCTCGGTTTCTTCCTGGCTTAGAAAAGTCCCAAAGTTGGGAGAGATTGGCCCGAAGTTACAGGCCAGCAGCAAAGCAGGGTCCTCGCTTGGTGCTATCTTCAAGACCTTGTCCCCTCCCATTTTGGGCATTTATGTGTGGGATGTTCACAGCCGGGCATAGTCACTGCAGTAAGGAAGTGCCACAGACATCAGAAACGTGTCGTCTCACGGTCCTGGAGGCCAGGAGTTGAGTGTCAAGGTGTCGTCCAGGCTTGGCCACGCCCTCTTCACAGGCTTTGGGAAAGAACCCTTCCTTGCCCGTTTCTCGCTTCTGGGGGTTGTTGCAATGTGTGGCCGTCCTTGGCCTGCAGCGGGGTCACTCCCATCTCTGCCTGCATCATGCCACGACCTATGCCCCGTGCATATCTGAGTCTGTCCAGCTCTTAGAGTTTAGAGATCACCCTAATCCATGATGGCCCTATCTTCCCTTTTATTTCAAGCTTTATTTATCTGAAAGAGTTAACAAAGAAATCTTCCATCTGCTGGTTCACCCCTCAGATGGCTGCAATGACCAGGGCCAAAGCTAGGAGTTTCATCCGAGTCTCCCATGTGGGTGGCAGGGGCCCAAATACTTGGGCCCTCTTCTGCTGCTTTCCCCAGGCCATGAGCAAGGAGCTGGATCAGAAGTGGAGCAGCTGGGACTTGAACTGGCATCTGTGTCTCTGGCGGCAGCCTTAACCATTTGCGCCGCAACGCCGGCCCCTGTGGCTTCGTCTTAACTGCAGGTGCGGCGCTCACACTGGGGCCACGTCCTGATGAACTCTGCACAAGCTGTTGCATCACGATGCCTACGGGGCATCCTGGCACAGCAGCTCAGCCCCCTGTCCAGCGTTGGCTGGCTCCCCCCGGCCTGATCCCGGGCTGCCTGGGAGCTGAGCTTGCTGTCTCGGCCAGCATTACCACAGGACTGGCCTGCACACTGCCCGCTTGGGGAAATTTCGGTGAAAATTCAAACCCGCGTGTAAGGTTTCTACTGAAGCAGTGTAGATTCCACACCATTGTGACGCTGGAGGATTGCAAGTCCAACCATCCTATGCGGGGGATTGCCTGTGGCTACGGCTCTGATGACCTTGATTTCCAAGTAAGGTCAAGGTCTCCGGTTCTGGGTAGACGGGGGTTCTGGGCGGGAACGCGACCTCAGGGAAGAACTTCTTACACACAGTTCTTGTCAGTCTCCGTGCCTTGGGGGACACGTCACCTCCCCAGAGAAGCCCTCCTGAGCCCTCCGTCCTCACCAAGGGCTCTCACCCAGCTGTTCTTCACTGCGGTGTGGTGTTCACCGTGGGCACCTCCGATCTTAAACCCCTTGAGACTGGGAACTGGGTCAGTCTTCCTCCTGGTGCCAAAGCAGCCCTTGCTTTGTGGTCAGTGGGCTCTTGTTGAAGGGATCAAGGAGGGGACACTGTTTGGCAGCCGTGGGGTGGAGCAGCCTGGGAGGAACCAGAAAGCCGGGTCCCGGTCCCAGCCCGGCCTCCACTTCACTCCGTGACCTTGAAACATCTCTGGGCAGCGTGGGGCTCAGTAGCCTTGTTTGTAGGAGGAGTCCTGGTGGGACTCTAAGAGCCTGTCATTTCAAAAAGGACTTGCAGGGGCCGGTGCTGTGGCATAGGGCACTAAGCCTCTGCCTGCAGCACCCGTGTCCCATGCGGGTGCTGGTGTGAGTCCAGGCTGCTCCACTTCTGATCCAGCTCTCTGCTAATGTGCCCGGGAAAGCAGCTGAGTCCTTGGGTCCCTGCATCCACGTGGGAGACCCAGAGGAAGCTCCAGGCTCCTGGCTTCAGATCGCCCCAGCTCCAGCTGTTGTGGCCATTTGAGGATGAACCAGCAGATGGAAGACCTCTCTCTTTCTCTGCCTCTGCCTCTCTGCAATTCTGCCTTTCAGATAAATAAATAGATCTTAAAAAAAAGAGGAATTTTCCAGTCTTCTTTGCATCATGACTAGTACCCCCGGGGTCCTAAATCCCCTCCTGTAGTTCCCCTCTTCCCCCTGCCCACCTTTCCCAAGCCTCTGGAACTTCAGTTTGCCATGGAATTAATCTGGGTGATTTTGCTTTTCTCAGCGTTTATCAACACTCCTTGCCCCGCCCCCTCCATCCCCCTCCCCTCCCCTTTTTGTTTTTCCTTCTTCCCAACTCTGCTGATATGAAGTGAGGTCAGGTGCTCAGGGTACCCAGTGAGTCTAATTACCCGGGAAAGTAATTAACATTTCTAATAGAAACTGCCACTGCTCATTTTCATCGGGGCCACACAAAAGCAATAAGGTAAAAGAGTTTTGTAATTAAAGACTCGTTACAATGGGCTCTCCTTTCCATTCTGCAATGAGTAAGTCTTTTGCTGGGGAAATGAGCGAGCGGAGCTCGGTGGAGATGGACGGGGCCCTGCCGCCAGCCCTGGCTGGGAGGCACTCTCTCCTCTCCGGCTCGGTTTTCCTCTCCCCCTGGGGCTCCCTGTCTGAGAGGAACCTCATTTCCAAGGTGAAGACCGAGAGCCCTGTGGACACTCCAGACTGTGCCCTTCAGGATGCAATGTGTAACCTGGAAGTGAGGGTTGGCGGAGCCACAGGGGTCTGGGGTGAGGTGGGCAGAGGGAAGTGGGAGGTGGCGGTGAACCGAATGGGCAGATGCCAGACGTCTTCTGAATGGGGATGCTTGGGGCTGGGTCGTGCAGCTGCTGTTCAGAGACACACAATAATAATTCTGGAGGCCTAAGTGGGCACGTACACCGTGTCAGACGCTGGCAGACGTCACACAGGGATTAGTCATCTAATTCACACAGCAACCTGATGGGGCTGAGGGTCTTTATTATTCCATAAGAGGATGTTGGGAACATTGGGTGGCTTGTCCAGGGTCATGCAGCGCGGAACGGAAAGGGCTGGATTCGATTCCAGCCCAGCGATGTTCTTAACCCTGCCTCTGTGGTCCCGTGGGATTTCCTTGTGACCTTAGCTGCACGGGTTACTGTTGAGGGTCATAGACATGTGACCCCTTATACATAAGGGTGCAGTGGAAGGGCCCAGGTGAGATTTCTGCCCGTCCAGGTGAGCCGCTGAGGAGCCAGGTCGTGGGAACTGGAGAGCCTAGCCTGAGGCCCACAGTGCGATGTGGAATAAAGAGAACAGGCTCTGAGGGGGAGCTGATTCCAGACCTTGCTCTGTGCCTTACCGGCTGTGTTTCTTTGGGGAAATCAGCTTCCTTCTCTGATCCTCAAATTTTCTTCCTCTGGATGCCTCCTCACTGGTGATGCTTCGGTGAGATACTTTTGATAAAAATGCCCGGCACATAGCAGGGGCTCATTAAGTTGCAGCCCCTCTCTCCCTGTTTATCTCTCACTTCTTCTTCTGCATTTAATATTCATTCAGGCAGAAAATAATTTTTGGCGGCTGACTGTAGGGGAAGAGCTATTTTAGGCCTGGGGAGGAGAGCAGCGTAAGAGGCAGAGACTTTACCTTCTTGGAGCTTACATAAATTGGAGGCAAATATTTGTAAATAAGAAAACAATGATGGTATCCCAGCACATCAGGGAATGAGACTCCCCCCCCGACCCCGCCCCGCGTAAACTCTGGGGAGGGGAGTGTTTGGCCATCTCCACGGTGCTGTTTCTCTGACGACGAGATGTCATTGAGTCTCAGTAACTGAAGACCTTGGTGGTGGTTGTCTTACTTGTAAATGATGTTCTGTGGGTTATGGGAGCCTGGAAGAGGCAAGGAAGTGGGAGATGGGATGAGAGAAGGGTGAGGTCAAGGCCAAGATCACACTGCAGACCAAAAGAAAGTAAGAAGAGAGAGAAGGGGACCAGGAAGAGCAATGAGGTCTAGAGCCTGAAGAATGGCAGTGAGGGTGCATGTGGGAGGCTGGTGTGTGGGCAGGGCAGACGGGTCCATGTCTCTGTAAACAGCAGGTGCCAACTGTCGCTCCCCCTCTTCGCGGAGGAACGACACAGGACCCTGTGCTGTTCTTTTGTCTGCTCGGCCCTCCCCGGGTTTGCTGCTGGTTCTTCCCGGGTTGGCTACCGACCCTTCCACCTCCGTGGAAGGGCGGTGCCCCCTGCCACTTTCCCCACTTCCGCGGGGGAGCGGCACACCGCCGGCCGGCTCTCTCGGGGGCTGCACAGGTGTTCCTCAGGTGTTCCTGGTGCATGTTGTCTCTCTCCTCCTTTATAGTCCTCTTCCACCAATCCCAACTCTGCTACCCACACGCCGAGTACGCTGCTCTCCTCCAATCAGGAGCAGGTCCTGCTGTTTATTGGTTGAACTGGAGGCAGCTGTGTAGAAGCTGTTTCCTCCTCTCCCAGCGCCATATTGTGGGAGAGCAGATGCATAGAATAAGTCTTAATTCCAGTAACTTAGTCTAGTCCGAGTTGCTCCCAGTTGCTCCCCACACCAACGGTGGGCAGGGCGAGGGCTCTGGAGCCAGCAGAGTGACTGCAGATTGTCACGCTCTCCAGGATTTTGCCTTCTTGCCTGCAGGAAGAGCATCATGTAATAGTTTCCTGCGACTCCAAATGGCTCACGAACTCAGCAGCTTCCAAGCACAGACACCGCCTATGTCGTGGTCTCTATGGATGTCAGAGAGGAGCATGGCTGGGAGTCCCTCATGGCTTTAAGGTATCAGCTTCAGTGGAAGCCATGTCCACAGGACCGAGAGAGGAGCTGCTCACTGGCTCCCTTGAGTGGTTGCTGGGAGGATCCGGTTCCCCCTGGGTGGTTGTCGCAATGCAAGCCTCAGTTTTCCACTGTCTGTTGGGCAGAGACCTTCCTCAGTTCCTTGTCCTGTGGGCCTCTCCCTGGGGCACTCACACAGCAGTTGCTTCCATCAGCCTGAACCAGTGAGGGAGAGAAGGCAGGCAAGGTGGAAGTCATCATGCCTCTGTCACCAGCCTCTCAAGTGACACCCTGCCGTCCTTACAGCATCCCAGTCACTGCAAGTGCGTCAGGAGGTGGGATCCGTACCCAGCAGGAGCATCCCAGAAAACAGAGGTCATTGGGGGCCATCTCAGACGCTGCCTATCGCAGGTAACCTCCCAAGACTATGCAGAGGATTAAATTAGGAGATTCAGGAAAATCTCTTAGCACGTTGCCTGGCACGTCGTACGTTTCTGAGGCAGTTCTTATTGGTATTGTCACATCTGGCAGGTGGCCATGCCCCTGCTCGTCAGCAGGGGGTAATACATGGAGGGAAATGCATGCGAGTGGACACAGGAATGGTGTTTTGGCGCTCTCTTCCCGCAGTTACGCTGCACGGCACACAACACCCCCAGACCTCAACGGGATCCCACAGTGACACAGTTGTTTGCTTATGGTCTATGGAGTGAGCACAGGTTCTGCTGATCTGCACTGGGTGTGCTGGGGCTCGCTGTCACTCCTGTGGCCATCCACGTGTTCGTTAGGTGGCTTGGCTGATCTTGGAGGGCACTCTCACCATCTGATGTCTCCACAGGGACACTGCAAAAGGGTTTATTTCTGCTCCACGTAGTTTCTACCCTCTGACAGGCTGCATGCATGTCGGGGACTCTCTCTTTTTTTTTTTTTTTTTTTTTTTTTGGACAGGCAGAGTTAAACAGAGAGAGAGACAGAGAGAAAGGTCTTCCTTCTTTTGGTTCACCTCCCAAATGGCCGCTACAGCCAGCCGATCTGAAGCCAGGAGCCAGGTGCTTCCTCCTGGTCTCCCATGCAGGTGCAGGGGCCCAAGCACTTGGGCCATCCTCCACTGCTTTCCCCGGGCCACAGCAGAGAGCTGGACTGGAAGAGGAGCAACCAGGATAGAATCCGGTGCCCCAACTGGGACTAGAACCCGGAGTACCGGCACTGCAGGCGGAGGATTAGCCTAGCGAGCCACGGCGCCAGCCTGGGGATTCTTTTTCAAATAGGGTTCCAAGACAGCATCTTGATGCCTGACATCAAAACCGGTGCTCCATGGCTCCTGCCACGTCTGTGGGCTAGCCAAAGTCGCAAGACCAGCCCGACTCAGCAGGTGGGCTTATGACTCCTCCTCTTTCCTTCTCTTGGTAGTAGGAGCTGCCAAGTCATGTATGATGGGTGTAGATATAGGGGCTATTTTATGGCAATTATGATGGGCTAGAATTGTGGCTATTTTTGGTAATCAATCTACCATAGATCAGAAAATAAAGAGATCTGGAATCCACTGCCATGCTTTCTAAAATATTCAGGTAATTCTGAGGGGTAAAAAGCTGAATGGGTATTGAGCACTCTGAGTTCTGGACTGAGTCCTACTGATGTATTGCTTTACTCCTAACAATAAAATCTGAAAACATTTGTTCATTCAGTCAATCATTTGCGATTCATTCACTCATCAGGCATTTAGAACATGGTTTGGAAAACCTTGCTGTGAAGGGTAACATAGTAAATATTTTAAGCTTTGGGGCTATGAATTCTCAATTTTGCCGTTTTAGTGGAAAACAGCCTATAGTTGATACATACACGAATGGGTATGGCCACGTTCCAGTAAAAGTTCATTCGTGGGCACCGAAACTTGAATTTCCTATCATGTTCATGTGCCGTGAAATATTAAAAAAAATCTTCAATTATTTAAAATGCTAAAAGCCATTCTTAGCTGGTAGGTCACGAGGCTCAGGCAATGAGCTGGATCTGGCCTGTGGCCCCGCGTGTGCTATGCGACCCTTCCTGGTCCCTGTCACTGCAAACTGCCGGGCGTCTCTTAAGGAGCCTCTTGCATCTGCGCTCCCCTCTGGTCCTCACCTCGAGTCTGGATCTCTGATGCAGCAGGGGCAGCAGTGGCCCCGGGGTTCAGGTCTGTCGTCTCCAGAGGTGGATAAGGAGACAGTGAATGAAAAGGCAGAAACCTCACCGTGGCCACCGGCAGGGCCAGCTGCAGAATCTACAAGGACCCCGTGCAAAATAAAAAATGCCAGGTTCCTTGTTCAAAAACCACAAGCTTCAAACACCACCCTGGTGGGCTGTGAAACCAAGTGTGGGTCCTGGGTGATGGCACAGATTCCAGTTGTGCGGGGCTGGCCCGCTGCGAGCTTGGACCTAATTTTCTCGTGTGTTTAAAAAGCTGGCTATTGGCCAGTGCCGCGGCTCACTAGGCTAATCCTCCGCCTTGCGGCCCCAGCACACCGGGTTCTAGTTCCGGTCGGGGCACCGGATTCTGTCCCGGTTGCCCCTCTTCCAGGCCAGCTCTCTGCTGTGGCCAGGGAGTGCAGTGGAGGATGGCCCAAGTGCTTGGGCCCTGTACCCCATGGGAGACCAGGATAAGTACCTGGCTCCTGCCTTCGGATCAGCGCGGTGCGCCGGCCATTGAAGGGTGAACCAACGGCAAAGGAAGACCTTTCTCTCTGTCTCTCTCACTGTCCACTCTGCCTGTCAAAAACAAAACAAAACAAAACAAAACAAAAACAAAAAACAAAAAACTGGCTATTAAATGATACCTCACAGAGTTCTTTGCTGACTTCTCGGACCTGTTTTCTGGGAGTTGGGGACCGAGTGAAGTTCTGAGTCGCGTGCCAGCCTCGCCCCTGCCTCCTCTATGTGACTGTGCTTTTAAAGCCGCTGCAGTGGGCGTGGCAGCAAGAGGTTTGGGGAAGGAAGGCAGCCACCCCCGGAGGATCACCACTGTTTGGTGATGCTTCCCGGGGCTCCGGCATCTGTTCTGCTTAACCGGTACAAAATGAGACATACGAGGGATTTGGGCTCCGTTCAGCATGATTTGGAAGTGGCACACCTGCGCTCCCGTTTATAGTATTTTTGTCCACTTCCCTTTTTGTCAGTCTTCTGATTTATCTCTTTACAAATCTCTCTGTGTGTTTTTGCTTCTCCTCCTCCTGCTGCAGTGCGATGAGATTCCAGCGGGCCAGCGTAGACACGTGTCCTTTTAATTAAAGCTCTCCCCTCCCCCGGGCTGGCACAGGTGTTGTAGAAAGTCTCAGGTGACTCTTTTTCAAACGAAACCGAGTGCTGGCTGGCATGTGAGAAACTTGGCGCTGCCTGCGTCTCCCAGCGGGGGCTGTGACTTGTCACCTGTGAGTAGGAGCAGCTTCCTGGTGTGGGGCGGTAGGTGGACAGATATCCCTTTGCTTAGAGATAGAGTTGATTGGAACGGACAGGTGTAGTCTAAATATTCGCTAAGCGGCATGTTCATTCCAAAGGAGCCAAGGGTGAGAAAGCTTGGCTCTTTCTGAGCGTGTGTCTCCCAGATGAACCTCAGCAGGTACTGCCTCGATTTTTCCACCACAACCCACGTGTTTTTGTCAACCTGCTCTTGGCGATGGGTGGCGCATCAGTCCATTGCCTGAAAGGCAGTGATGGTCATTGCCAAAGACACTCACAACTTTGGCTCTTAAACTCCAAGACCAAGCAGTGTCATGTCTCCAGCGTATTCAAGGCGCCAAGTGCTTTCCCTATGTTGTCTAATTGACACAACTCCCTAATTTAACTCACATGTGACCTGTGGGTGACTAGTACTCTTCTTACCTTCTGATAGGGAAGGAAGTAGAGATTTGGCTAAGGCATAGCAATTTGGGATGGGAAGGCAGATTGGCCGGTTTTCATTGATTTTTTTTATCCAGATGAAATTTATATAAAATTAGCCATTGTTAAGCAAACAATTCAGTGACTTCAAACGTATTCATGATACTGTACAACCATACCTATGTCCAGTCCACAGACATTTTCAGCGCCCACAAAGGGTTCCCCTCCCCCAAGCCTCTGGCAAGCAGCAGTCTGGGTTCTGTCGCTGTGGACTTTGTTTTTTAGCCATAGTCACTCTCAGCTAACACAATAACAGTTCTTACTGTTTGCTGCACATTACTATAGGAACCTGGTGTGTGTTCATTCCACTCTCTCTACCCTATGCAGAAGGTGCTGCTATGACCTCTGCTCTACACATAGAAAACAGAGGCAGAGAGAGGTCCGGACAGTTGTCCAAGGTCACACAGCAACCAAGGGCAAGACCGCAGGTTGGAACCCTGGCAGTCTGTGCCCAGACTCGATCTACTAACCACTGGGGCACACTGCCTCTTTGTGGTATGTTCTGTCTCCCAGGAGGTCCCAGCACCACCCGCAGCCCACAGCTTGGGTGTCATTGCACCCACGCCCCGCAGTTCCTGACCTCAGCTGGAAGCCAACTCCAGCTGTAAAGTGAGGTGTTGAGAGCTAACACAGGGACATGTGCAAAGGCCCTGGGACATGAGAGGAGGGAGAGATTAGTTCTGCCTGGGGAGCCCAGAGGACCGTTTGGTTGTTTGCTCTTTTGTATTCCTCCACACAAGACTAAAACGACCAGTATGCATTGGGGAAGAGTGAAGATCTTGTAAAACCAGGGTGAATCTGAGTGGTGGGCAGGAGCCATGCATATGGTCTTAGCTCTGCTGCCAACCAGCTGGGGGCCCAGGGCTGCTTCCTTCACCTTCGTGAGCCTTGCTGTCCTCAACCTTAAATCAGGATATGTTGACCCACAAATAGACCCGCACATTATAAGACTATAACAAGCGCTCTCTTTTTTTGAAAATTTATTATTTGAAAGGTAGAGTTACAGAGAGAGTGGGGCGGGGAGAGAATTTGCCATTCACTGCTTCATTGCCCAAATGGCTGTAATGGCCAGAGCTGGGCCAATCTGAAGCCAGGAGCCAGGAACTCCATCTGGGTCTCCCACAGGAGTGCAGGGGCGCAAGCACTTGGGCCATCTGCTGCTGCTTTCTCTCTGCATTAGCAGGGAGCTGGGTTGGAAGTGGAGTAGCTGGGACTTGAACTGGTGCCCATGTGGGATGCCAGCATCATAGGCAGTGGCTTCACCCATGCAGCACAACGCCAGCCCCATAAGAAGCATTCTTAATAAACATTTTGGAGTCCCAGCCATGACCTTTTCTCAGGAAGACAGTGGATAAACATCTGCATGCTAAGGTATATAAAATAATAATAATAATAATAATAATAATAATAATAATACCTATTGCACTCTAAGATATTCCAGACACTATTCAGAAACCGTGTGTGTGTGTGTGTGTGTGTGTGTGTTAAGCAAACAACTGAATCACATCTCACAAACTACTGTTCTGGGAAGAGCTCTAGTTTTGTGATGGTGTCTTTGGAAAGTAAAACACAAACGAGGAGACCACGGCTGAGCCGGTCAGGGAGGCCACAGGCTCTGTCCTTGTGGTTCCTCGCTTGCTCACAGCGGGACTCCCAGCAGCGTGGTGGACACTCGCCTGGCCCGGCTCCAGGTGTGCCGGCTGAGGTCGCCCACGTGCCATGTGGCATCTGGCTGGGTGAGAGCTGCCCAGCTGAGTCCAGATGCAGCCGAGTGTGGGGCTACTCCCCAAGCTTCCCTGTGCGCACTGCTACCTTCTGAACTTGTGAACTTCACACTTCCCACCCAAGTATTTGTTTGAATGCCACCAAATGTCATTTGGGAATCCCTCTCTCTTTCTGTCCTTGTGTTCCTTTTCCTGTTAAAAATTAGGAAGCACTGGGATGAGCATTTAGCCTAACGATTAAAAAGCCTACATCCCACAGCTGAGTGCCCGGGTTCAGTTCTCGCTCTGGCTCCTCACTTCACCTTCCTGTCGATTGCAGACCCTGGGAAGCGATGGTGATGGTGATGGTGATTGGGCCCTGGCCACCGCATGGGAGACCTGGATTGAATTCCCAGCTCCTGGCCCAGCCCTGACTGTTGCAGGCATTTGGGGAGTGAACCAGCACTCCCTTCCTCCCAAAGAAATAAAAAATGAACTATTTCCATGCACGCACTGTTCCCCCCACCCCCCCTTACCCCACTCCCCCCTGGGCCTATGGCCTGCTTCTCCCTCTCTCTCTCTGAACCACCAGGTGTCTGCCACCTCTGGGCCGTGGCACCTGCCGTTCCTCTGCCTAGATGTCTCCTTCCTGGTTTTGCTCACTGCCTCCCCTCTTTTCATTGCAGGTGTCAATTCTTCCATCTTCTTTGTGTTGAACTCTTGTCTGGCTGTCACCTAAACCCTCAGCTGTCTCCCTGACACCACTATTTGGGTTGCCTTCCTTGTTTCATTTTTTTCCTCCATAGATCTTATCATCATCCACCAACTGAATGTGTTTTACTCACTCATTAATTGTCTGCCCATCTCTGCTGCTGGCTCTGCCAGGGGATGGCTTTTTTCTCGTTCACAGCTGTGTCCCCTATACCTGTAATGGTGCCAGGTACACAGCAGGTGCTAATACATTTTGGTACGAATAAAAAGTACAGAGAATAAAATATAAAAAACTGCTTTGTGTCTACCACTCAGTTTAATGAATGTTGGCATTTCCCTATTTCCCTCATTTCTTTGTTTTCTAAATGGATAAAATGCGTTAGCTACTGATGGAGGCTTCACCTCCTCTGCCCTGTCCCCTTCCTACCTCCCAAGGGTGACCCAATTCCGACGCGGGTGAGCAGGGCTGCAGTCTGTGAGTTTGTACCTTTAGACACAAATCCACAGAATTCTTGTGGGGCTTTAAAAATTCTACACAGACCGGGTACTTTACCTAAGTTTCTACAATTTGCTTTTTATATCAACGTTATATTTTATTCATGATGATACATGCAAATTTAATTTGCTCATTTTAAGACTGGTATAGAATTCCATTGTGTGAACATGCCATAATTTATTTATTATTTCCCTTCTAAGTGGATATCGAGGTTGTCCCCAATTTTTTGTTATTACAGGCAAAGCCCAGGGGGCTCTCTTGGCCATGTCTTTGGTGCACACTCACATGCGTGGGGGCAGGTCCCCCTTGGAGCTCTGGGGTGTGGAATAGCGGAAGTTTAGGGTATGTGCATTCTAAATTTGCTCGGTGTTATGAAATTTCTCATCAAAGTGACTGCACCACCCACGCCCCCTCCTGTCATGACTGGCTGTGAGTTGCTCTCTTGTCATTACTTATCACTCAGTTTTCCCGACTCCTAGTGGGCTGAGCTTCCTGCCTGAAACTTAGTGTCCATTCAGGTGAACTCGCCTGGAATTGTATCTTGATGGCTTTCATCCGTTATTGTTCTGAGCCGGCTGTCTTTTTGTCATTGACTCGTCGAAGTTCTTTATATATTCTGGACACTCATCTTTTGTCAGTCGTGTCATTTGCAAATATCTCGCTATCTATCCTGCTGCCTTTTCCCTTTGCAGTGGCTTTGCTACACAGAGAGGAGACACAAAGGGGACGAATGTGGGAACGTCAGGCGTCAGGTTGGCAGGCTGTGGAAGGAGGCGGGTGCGGTTTCCGGCACAGGGATTGACACCACAATGCTTCTTGCTTCACCGGAAAGTCCCATAAAATCTCCTTGCCTCCCAGACTCTGCTGTCTGCTAGCAAGGACAGGGCTGCGTCTCTGAAAGGTGTCCCTAGGGCACCGTACCCTACGGAAGCCAGCAACCCTAGCAGCTGCCTCTGCTGCAAATCCCCCTTGTTGTTGAACCAAGTACCTCACCGATGGCAGAAATGGGCCCCTGTTCCTTGCTGATGTGTTGGCTTGGTCATGGGAGCCAGTGAGAGGGAGGATGGGCTGGGGACAAAACTGTGTTGTGCTGAGTCGCATAGCACGGGAGGAGAAAAACCACTTCCGGACTCAGAGTGGGATGCAGAGGGTCAGATGGGGTAGCAGTGGAAGGGCCCTTGGGTACCCCACAGCCACAGGGATTGCTATGGAACCCTCTAAACTGAAGTCCATCACTCACACAAGGGTGGGGAAAGAAAGTAGGCATTTATTGTAAAGCCCAGAGCTAGGAGCCAGCAGTTACTGCTGAATTCCTGGGCTCCCCAAGGGGTCGGGGTGAAGATTCTTAGACTCGCAAGTTGGGATTGAGAGGAGCGTCCAGGGTCCTGGTTTGTAGGTGCCTGTGGCCTGCCTTCGATTGGTCAGTGATGCTGTGCTCGTCAGGGAATTTTGCTGATGACACGGGGAGCTCCAGTCAATCTGGGGGCTGCGTGGAGGAGGAGTTACTTCTTGCTTAGGACCTACAACCTGGAAAAGCAGACCCTCGAGATGAGACTGAATATCAAGATGTTGTCTGAAGGGGAAATGAATGACCTCAGGGTTCAGGGATTAGGGACCTGATAGGCCTCCCTGCACCACTCCGTCAGTTCCGGGAGTTGACTGTAGGGGGAGCAGGGCAAGGGGAGCCAAGGGAAAACCATGGGAGACAAGGACCCGATGGCACCTGGCGTCTGCTGTTGAGGCACTGTTGTGGGCTTTGTGGGAAGGCCTGCCTTGGTTCGGAAGCTTCTTTCAGAACCTAGAACCATGCAAGTTTGGGATGCTGGGTCTCAGCAGGTAGCTTTTGCTTCTCCATTTTACTTGGCTTCTGGTTCTGAGGGCTGGCATTTGGGGCTGGGCTCCACTCCGGGTTTATTTTCTAGGGATCCTGGCTGGTCCCATCTACATCCACGTGGCTACCTGCTGGTCTTCTAGGTGGCGCTGTTGCTACAGGTTGGCTGGGGCCATAGGAGGGGGCAGGGCCCCATTCTCTTCTCCAGGAGACTAGCTGGGACTGGCTCAAGTTCTCTGTCAAGTGTGCAGAAGCTGCAATGCTGATCCAGATCTGTGCCCAGGACTCGCACAAGCTAGTTCTGCCAAAGCAAGAGGTGGCAAACACATTTTGTTTTTCAAAAGATTTTTCAAAAAAAATTATTTGAAAGGTAGAGTTACAGAGTGTATGTGGAGGGGAGAGAGTGATCTTCCATTCACTGGTTCACTCCCCAAATGGCTGCATGGGCCAGGGCTGGGCCAGGCAGAAGCCAGGGGCTTGGTGCTTCTTCCAGGTCTCCCATGTGGATGCAGGGCCCAGGGACTTGGGCCACCTTCCACTGCTTTCCCAGGCACATTAGCAGGGAGCTGGATGGGAAGTGGAGCTCGAACTGCTGCCCAAATGGGATGCTGGTGTATCAGGTGGAGGCTTAACCAGCTGTACCACAGCATGGGCACACAAACAGACTTCTTGATGGGAGAAGCTGAGAAGCACTGTGGCTGTTTTCAACCTCCCAGAGACAGAAGATCCTGAGATACAAATCTGGAATCGTGGTGGATGTGGGACCCTTATGATGAACTAACTTCCCTTATGGGTCTAAACAGCGCCACCAGAATGTGTGTGACGGGGACAGAATTGCTAATGTATGCGTACTCATGCCTGCTTTCTCTGCACACAAAGGACACATCTAATAAAATCTGATACAGGTTATTTTCCAACCCTGCTCCAGGTGCACACACACACACACACACACACACTCTGTGCAGTTATCTGCAAAACGTGGAGGAGCTGGCCAGGGGAGATTTGCTTTGGAAAGAGTTGAGAAGGAAGGATGCCTGAGAGAGGGAAAGAAAACACGTGGGGAAGGGGCAGAGGATGGAGGGCCCTGGCTGGTGATTTCGGGAAGGGTGGTGAGGCAGAGCAAGGGTGAAGGGGAGGAGGGCGGCTTGGGGCACCTGCTGAGTACAAGGGAGATAGAGATGGGACGGTCATTTTTCCATTCCATTATTTTTTTTATAGCTGTTGTCTATGTTCCCACTAAACTAGGGTCTTTTTGCTTTTTACTTAAGTTCTTATTTGGTAAGTTTTTATGCCTTTTGACTATAATTATTCTCAAAAACTAAAAAAAGACCGAAGAAAGGTGGGAGAGCACGAGAGGGAGTGGGGAGGGAGGGGAGTATCATATTCTTAGAATTGTACCTATAAACCACGTTGAATCTGTTAGAACTAATTAAAAATTAAAGTAAAAAAATAAAAATAAAATTACACTAAAACATGTTGAAGATGCGGCCGGGATGTGTGTCTTCTGCATGTTCTCTGGCAGCTTGAGAGACTGCTTGGAAACGTGGAGGGGCGGGTCTTCAAAAAGTTCACGGAAAACGCATATCATGAAAAAAAGCATGGATTTCAAATTATTTCACCAAAATGCACTAATTTTGGGAGGAGGCTACTGACTTTTCTGTTTTAAAAATATTTTTATTAATATGAAGAAACAGGTTTCATGTGTTTCATAGGTATAGTTCTAAGAAGATAAGCATACTTCTCCCTCCCCTCTTTGTCTCCTTCCCATAATCCGCCTCCTTCCTTCCCTTCTTTTCATTAATTTTTTGCAAAGGCATAATTTTAATCCACTCTGTAATCACAGGCTTAATTCATCACTAATCATAATATCCAACAAGTAAAAAGTAGGAAGACCACAGTTGCATAGGAGTATAAACAAGGTCCACAAATGATAATCGTATCACAATATGTCCATTTAATCCCATATTGATTCTATATTATCTGCTGTATATCAGAGAAAATATATGATGTTTGCTGTTTTGAGACTGGCTTATTTCTCTAAGCGTAATGGTTTCCAGTTGCATTCATTTTGGTGCAAAAGATAGGATTTCTTTCTTGTTTATGGCTGAGTAGTATTCCATGATGTATATATACCACATTTTCTTTATCCAGTCATCCACTGATGGACATCTGGGTTGATTCCATATCTTAGCTATTATGAATCGAACTGCAATAAACATGGGGGTACAGATCACTCTTTCATATGTTGATTTCATTTCCTTTGGGTAAATCCCCAGGAGTGAGTCATGTGGTATATCTATTTTCAGCTTTCTGAGTTATCTCCATATTGTCTTCTATAGTGGTTGTACTAGGTTACATTCCCACCAGCAGTGGGTTCGAGTAACTTTTCGCCCTCATCCTCACCAGCGTTTATTGTTTTTTGATTTCTGAATGATAGCCATTCTGACTGGCGTAAGGGGAAATCTCACTGTGGTTCTTATATTCATTTCCCTAATGACTGGTGATCCTGAGCATTTTTTCATGTGTCTGTTGGCCATTTTTATTTCATCCTTCGAAAAATGCTCATCATGTCCTTTGCCAGTTTCTTAACTGGATTGTTTGTTTTGTTGTTGTTGGGTTTCTTGAGCTCTTTATAGATCCTGGATGTTAATCCTTTTTTAGCTGCCTGGTTAGCAAATATTTTTTCCCATTCTGTCAGTTGCCTTTTCCCTTTGCTGAGGGTTTCCTCAGCAGTACAGAAGCTTCTTAGCTTGATGTAATTTCATTTGTCTATTTTTGCTTGTATTGCCTGTGCTTCTAGGGTCTTTTCCAAGAAGTCTCTGCTTATGCCAGTGTCTTCCAGAGTTTCCCCAGTGTTTTCCTCTAGTAATTTGATGGTATCAGGTCATAGATGTAGATCCTTGATCCAATTTGAGTTGATTTTTGTAAAGATGCAAGGTAGGGGTCTTGCTTCTGCACATGGAGATCCAATTTTCCCAGGACCATGTATTGACAAGACTCTTTTTTTCAGGGATTGATTTTAGCTTATTTGTAAACTATTAGTTGGTTGCAGATGTATGAATTAATTTATGAGCTTTCTATTCTGTTCCATTGGTCTACATGTCTCTTTTTGCGCTAGTACCAGACTGTTTTGATTATAACTGCTGTGTAGTATGTCTGAAAATCTAATATTATGATGCCACCAACTTTTATTTGTTGCTTAAGATTGCTTTTGCTATTGGGGTCTCTTATGTTTCTGTTTGAATTTCAGCATTGTTTTTTCCAGATCTGAGAAGAATGTTGCTGATATTTTGATCGGGATCACGTTGAATCTGTAAATTGCTTTGGGTAGAATTGACATTTTGATGACATTAATTCTTCCAATCCATGATTTTGGAAGTTTATTCCTTTTTTTGTGTCATCTTCTATTTATTTGATTAATGTTTTGTAGTTTTCATTGTAGAGATCTTTAACCCTCTTGGTCAAATTTATTTCAAAGTATTTAAATTTTTTGGTAGCTATTGCGTTTGGCACTGATCTTATAAGTTCATTCTCAGCCATTGCATTGTCTGTGTATACAAAGGATATTGATTTTTGTGTGTTAATTTATATCCTACAACTTTACTCAACTCTTCTATGAGTTCCAATGGTCTCTCTCTCTCTCTCTTTTTTTTTTTTTTTGACAGGCAGAGTTAGACAGCGAGAGAGAGACATAGAGAAAGGTCTTCCTTCCATTGGTTCACGCTCCAAATGGCCACCACAGCCAGCGCACTGCGCTGATCTGAAGCCAGGAGCCAGTTGCTTCCTCCTGGTCTCCCATGTGGATGCAGGGCCCAAGCACCTGGGCCATCCTCCACTGCCTTCCCGTGCCACAGCAGAGAGCTGGACTGGAAGAGGAGCAACCAGGACAGAACCTGGCGCCCCAACTGGGACTAGAACCTGGGGTACTGGTGCCGCAGGTGGAGGATTAGCCTAGTGAGCTGTGGCACCGGCCCCAGTGGTCTCTTAGTGAAGTCTTTTGGTTCCTCTCTATATAGGATCATGTCATTTGCAAACAGGGATGACTTCCTCCTTTCCAATTTGTATCCCTTTGATATCATTTTCTTGCCTAATGGTTCTGGCTAAAACTTCCAGAGGTATATTGAATAGCAATGGTGAAAGTGGGCATGTTTTTTGGGTTCTGGATCTTTGTGCAAATGCTTCCAACTTTTTCCCATTAAATATGATGCTGGCTGTGGGTTTGTCATGCTTTGCTGTGATTGTGTTGAGGAATGTTCCTTCTATACCTAATTTACTTAAGGTTTTTACCATGAAAAGATGTTGAATTTTATCAAATGGTTCTCTGCATCTATTGAGATAATCATATGGTTTTTATTCTTCAGTTTGTTAATGTGATGTATCATATTTATTGGTCTGCATATGTTGAACCATCCCTGCATACCAGGGCTAAATCCCATTTGGTCCAGGTGAATGATCTGATGTATTGTTGGATTTGATTAGATAGTATTTTTTTGAGGATTTTTGCATCTATGTTCATCAGGGATATTGGTCTTTAGTTCTCTTTCTTTGTTGTATCTTTTTCTGGTTTTGTGCTTAAGGTGATGCTGGCATCACAGAAGGAGTTGGGGAGGATTCCCTCCCTTTCAATTCTTTTTAATAGCTTGAGAAGGATTGGAATTAATTCTTATTTAAATGTCTGGTAGAATTCAGCAGTAAAGCCATCTGGTCCTGGGCATTTCTTTATTGGGAAGGTCTTTATTTCTGATCCAATCTCCATCTTGGTTATTGGTCTATTTAGGTTTTCTATGTCTTCATAACTCAATTTTGACAGATCATATGTGTCCAGAAATCTGTCCATTTCTTCTACATTTTCCAATTTGTTGCCATATAGCTGTTTGTAGTAATTCATTAAATCTTTTTATTTCTGTGGTATCCATTGTTACATCTTCTCTCTGCTTTTTTGGTTACTCAGGCCGCTGGTGTGTCAGTGTTGTTTATTTTTTTTAAACAGCTCTTCATTTTACTGATCTTTTGTATTGCTTTTTTGGTTTCAATTTTGTTCATTCTCTAATTTTGATTATTTTCTCCTACTAATTTTAGGTTTGGTTTATTGTTATTTTTCTAGGTCCTTGAGATGTGTTCATAGCTTATTTATTTAGTATGTTTTCAATTTCTTGATGTAGGTAATAATTGCTATAAAATTCACTCTTAACACTGTTTTTGCTGTATCCCGTAAGTTTTATTTTTTAAAAATATTTCATTTATTTAAGAGGAAGAGCCACAGACAGGGAGAGGGAGAGACAGAGAGAAAGGTCTTCTTTCTGTTGGTTCATTCCCCAAATGGCTGCAATGGCCAGAGCTGCACCGATCTGAAGCCAGGAGCCAGGTGCCTCCTTCCATTTCCCATGTGGGTTCAGAGGCTCAGGGACCTGGGCCATCCTCCACTGCTTTCCCAGGTCATAGCATAAAGCTGTATTGGAAAGAGGAGCAGCTGGGACTAGAACCGGTGCCCACATGGGATGCCGGCGCCGCAGGTAGAGGATCAACCTAGTGTGCTACAGTGCCAACCCAAGTTTTGATAGATTGTATTGTCATCTCCAGATGTCTCCGTGAATTTTTGACTTCCCTTTTGGTTTCTTCTATGACCCACTGTTCATTCAGGAGCATGTTGTTCAGTCTCCATGTGTTCACATATTTCCTAGAGTTTCTTAAATTGTTAATTTCCAGCTTTATTCCATGTGGTCAGAACACATGCAGGATTTGATTTCAGTTTTTTTTTTTTAATTTGCTGAGACTTGCTTTATGGCCTAGCATATGGTCTATACTAGAGATACTTCCATGCATTGGTGAAAAGAATTTGTATTCTGCAACTGTGGGATGAAGTGTTCCATAGATACCAATTAGGTCCATTTGGTCCAAAGTGTAGACAAACTCTGTTGTTTCTTTGTTGATTTTTTTTGTCTAGTTGATCTGCCCATTGATGAAAGTGGGGTGTTAAAATCCTCCATTATTATTTTATTGGAGTCTATGTCTCCTTTTATATAAATTAAGGTTTGTTTTAAATAGCCAGGCTTCCTGGCATTGGGTGCATATACATTTACCATTGTCATGCCTTTCTGTTGAATTGATTCCTTAATCATTATACAATTCCCTTGTTTGTCTCTCTTAACAATTTTCATGTTCAAGTTTATTTTGTCTGATAAAAGGATGGCTGCACCTGCTCATTTCTGCTTTCTGTTAGCATGGAATACCTTTTCCATCCTTTGACTTTTTGGTTTGTGTGTAGCTTTGTCAGTAGAGGTGTGTTTCTTGTGGGCACCAAATAGATGGGTCTTGTTTTTTAATCCATTCAGCCAGTCTGTATCTTATTTGGAGAATTTAGGCCATTCATATTCAATGTTATTATTGATAAGTAAAGACTTGCTTCTGCCATTTTCCCATAAATATTCTTGTTTTTTTGCTTTGGATTTCTTTTGTACTTTTATTAGGAGATTTTCTGCTTCCATATTCTTTCATAATGATGATTGCTATTCTATGTTTTTGTGTGTAGCACATCCGTAAGTATCATTTGTAAGGCTGTCCAAGTGTAAACAAAGTCTTTCAATTTCTGTTTGTTGTGGAAGACCTTTATTTCACCTTCATTTATAAATGAGAATCTTGCTAGATACAATGTTATGGGTTCACAGCTTTTCCTTTTGGGACTGGGACTGTATCTCTCCATTCTATCCTAGCCTGTATGGTTTCTGATGAGAAGTCAGCCATGAGTCTAACTGGAGATCCTCTAAAGGTAATTTGGAATTTCTTTGGTACACATTTTATAATCTTTTCTTTATGCTTTACTGTTGAGTTTGACTTTAATCTGTTGTGGTGAAGATATTTTCTGATCACATCCATTAAGACTTCTATGTGCTTTCTGTACTTGGATGTCTCTTTCTCCAAATTACAGAATTTTTCTGCTATTATTTCACTAGAAGAGGCCTTCTAATCCATTCTCTTTTCTGCATCTTCAGGAACTCCTGATACATATATGTTTGGTTATTTGATAGTATCTCATAAATTTCAAACACTACTTTTAGTTTTTCCAATTCCTTTTTCTTCTTTTTTTGTCTGATTGAGATATTTCCAAGAATTTGTCTTCTAGGTCAGATATTCTTTCTTCTGTCTCACCAAGTCTATTGTTATGGATTTCCACTTTATTTTCTATTTGACATATTGAATTCTTCATTTCTAATATTTCAGTTGGATTTCTGTTCAGTATCTGTATCTCCCAGAAAATTTTTTTTTATCTATGTCCTGTACAGATTTCTTTATGTCACGTATTTGCCTCTCTGTGTTCTTGAGTAATCTTATGACCATTCTTTTGACTTCTTTTTCAGACATTTCATCAATCTCTTCTTCATATTCTGATATTGAAGTGTTGCGTTCCTTTTGGGGAGTCACATTGTCATCCTTGTTCATGCTTCTTATATTTTTGTACTTATTTTTAGGCATTTGTGAAGACAATTGTTGGTTTTCTCCTCTGAGGGCTTTAATCATTGGGCTATGCCTCTGTGACTTAGTGGAGAGTCTGCCCTTCAGTGGATATTCAGCGGAGTGTGCTGGGTGGGGCCAGCTCACACTGTGAGTGCTCGAGCATGGGGCGAGGGTCCAGGGTGACACCCACTCTGGGTGTGGTAGATCCCCTCTATCGTCAACAGGGGAGAGGGTATGATGACATTGGCTAGTGTGATCACAGCCCCACTTCCTCTCTGCCAAGGTGATCAGTGCCTGTGGTTGCCCACCATACCTACACACCCCATCCACACAAGCACATGAGCCACACAATGGATCTGTGAGGTCCTCAGTGTGAGCGTGAAACCCTCTGCGGTGACCCACTCTAAGCACTCGGAACTCGGAGCCTCTGAAGCCAGCAAAGCCCCGAGACCCAGCTACACTCTCTGTCCTATGTGTAGTCATAAAATTCCCACATACTGCAGAAGGCTTCCACAGCCACAGGGAGCAGGGGATCCACTCTTAGCACAGTGAGCCTGCCTTGTCCAGGGAAGAGAGCAGAGGTATTCCTGGAGCCGGCTACCTGTTGGAGCTCCAGCTTGGCAATTTGAGTTCAGGTGCCTGTGATCATGTTGGGGGAGGGGAGTACCCACAGTCCTAAGTGGGTGCCCAGCCCCCTGCCAACCCTGCAGGCCAGACTCAAAGTTGGTGGGGGTGGCAAATCATCTCTCTGATAAAATCCCTTAGTTGGGTGTGTGTGAGCCACTGTAGTCTCTACTAACATTAAGACGTCTCTTCTGGGGCTGGCGCAGCAGCTAATGCTTCCACCTGTAAAGCCATCATACTACATGGGTACCAGTTCAAGTCCCAACTGCTCCACTTCTGATCCAGCTCCCTATTAATGTGCTTGGGGAAGCAGCAGTAGATGGCTCAATTACTTGGGCCCCTGCACCCATGTGGGGAACCCAGAGGAAGCTCTTGGCTTTGGTTCAGCCCAGCTATTTGAGCAGTGACCTAGTGAATGGAAGATCTCATTGTCTCTCCACCCCTCCCCCACAACTCTGCTTTCCAATTAAATAAATAAACTTTTAACACAAAGGATGTTGCTTCTTCCCTGCTGGTCACTGAGCTCCCTTGTGGGGGAATGGGGAGAAAGAAATGTGCTCTCCCTTTTTGGGGCCAGGTGGGGTCCCCTGTCTGCCACTAGTGCTCCAGGCTGTACTTGAAGTATGGTCTGCGAGGTTGTTCCTCAGCCAATACCACCATCGGCACAGGCTGCGGCAGTCTTCTCTCACCTCCCTCCAAGCAGGTGGTCTCCTCCGGCCCCTGGCCAAGGGTGTCGCTGGTAGTGTCCCTGCCGGCTGCTGCATACTTGCCCTGCTCATATTCTCCATGGCGTCTCTCCTCTTTCCGCAGAATTCCCACTGCAAACTTCTCTCCAACTGTCCCCTATCCCCCCGGAATGCAGTGACTCCGCTTTTCCTTTGTTAGCTTCCCATGGTCAAACTCAGCACGTCTTTTCCCTATTCGGCCATCTTGGATTCTCCTCGAAATAAACTAATGTTTAAAAATGTTTATTTGTTATTTCCATGAAAGGAAGATAGGCACACAGAAGTGTGTGTGTGTGTGTGTGTGTGAGAGAGAGAGAGAGAGAGAGAGAGAGAGACAGACAGACAGACAGACTCACCTGTTGGTTCACTCCCCCAAATGCCTGCAACAGCCAGAGCTGGGCCAGACCAAAGTCAGGAGCCAGGAACTCAGTCTAAACGTGCTGTGTGAGTGGCACGGACCCAAGTACTTGAGTCGTTGCCTGCTGCCCACCAGGGGGCACACTGGCAGGGAGCTGGAATGGATCATAGGGCCAGGACTTGAACCTGAGCATTCTGATATAGGATGCAGGCATTCCAAGATCAATCTTAGCCTCTGCCCCAAATGCTTGCCCCATACTTGTCTTTTAATCTGATTCCCCCCGAAACATTTAAAAATATCCTCGCGCTTTTGCCTGTGGGATTCAATATAGAACCGTTCATGGCTGGGGTGAGCTCTGTTGTTTATTACCAGGAATCCCAACTGCAATAGTTTAAGCTGTTGGGTTTTACATTTTTAAATTGTAAAATATGCATAACATAAAATTTACCATTTTTCACCAATTTAAGTGTAACATTCGGTGATATTTTTTTTTTTTTATTTTTTTTTTGACAGGCAGAGTGGACAGTGAGAGAGAGAGACAGAGAGAAAGGTCTTCCTTTGCCGTTGGTTCACCCTCCAATGGCCGCCGCGGCCGGCGCGCTGCGGCCGGCGCACCGCGCTGATCCGATGGCAGGAGCCAGGAGCCAGGTGCTTTTCCTGGTCTCCCATGGGGTGCAGGGCCCAAGCACCTGGGCCATCCTCCACTGCACTCCCTGGCCACAGCAGAGGGCTGGCCTGGAAGAGGGGCAACCGGGACAGAATCCGGCGCCCCGACCGGGACTAGAACCCGGTGTGCCGGCGCCGCTAGGCAGAGGATTAGCCTAGTGAGCCGCGGCGCCGGCCCAACATTCGGTGATATTAAGTGCACTCATGATGTTGGGACCCACTGCCTCTACAGTGTGGGTTTTAACATTTTCATTTCCTAAAATTCTCCCAACCTTTCCTTAAAAATGAGGAATTACTATCTTTGTTTGATGGATAAGAAACCAGGGCTGGAGGAGAGAGACTTGGTCAAGATTCTACCACTGGTAGCAAGAGCAGTAATGATAGTTACCACTTACTGAGTGTTGATTATGTGAGTAGTGCATGCAGTTCTTTAGAAAATCCTGCATAAATAGGCTTTATCATGGCTCCCATTTTTTAAAAAAAAGATTTAGTTACATATTTGAAAGGCAGAGTGATAGAGAGAGGGGGAGAGACCAAGAAAGAGAGAGCGAGCGAGCGAGCGAGCGAGCTTCAATCCCTTGGTTCACTCGTCAAGTGGCAATAATGGCCAGGGCTGGGCCAGCTTGAAGCCAGGACCCAGGAACTCTATCCTGGTTTCCCACATGGCTGGCAGGGACCTAAGTACAACAGTCAAGTCCCTTTGCCTTCCCAGGTGCCTTAGTTGGAAGCTGGGTGGGAAGCAGGAAGCTGGGATCAGACCGGCACCGTAATAGGAGATGCCAGTGTTGCTGGCTTACCTTGTGCCACCACACCAATCTCGGTGGCTCCCACTTTACAGTGAATAAAGGCTGAGTGAGGTGAAGGAGCCTTCCAAAGTACACAGGAAGCAGATCTGGATTTTTTTAAATTTTATTTTTTTTTTGACAGGCAGAGTGGACAGTGAGAGAGACAGAGAGAAAGGTCTTCCTTTTTTCCGTTGGTTCACCCTCCAACGGCCACTGCGGCCGGCGCGCTGCAGCCGGTGTACCATGCTGATTCGAAGCCAGGAGCCACGTGCTTCTCCTGGTCTCCCACGCGGGTGCAGGGCCCAAGCACTTGGGCCATCCTCCACTGCCTTCCCGGGCCACAGCAGAGAGCTGGACAGGAAGAGGAGCAACCGGGACAGAATCCGGTGCCCCGACTGGGACTAGAAACCAGGGTACCAGCGCCGCAGGCAGAGGATTAGCCTAGTGAGCTGCGGCGCCGGCCCAGATCTGGATTTTAACCCACACTTGTCTGACCCTGAAAGCCCTTGGTTTCCCACCAGCCCAATCTGTCTGTTGCAGGTCAGATCCAGATCTTCTGGCTCCTGGACTGGGCTTGTCCCTGGTGCCATAGCCTTGCTCAGAGGTACTGTTTCACAAGTGGGCTTCTTGGGGCTTCTCTCTCACTCCTGCTGGTTTGGAAAGGGAAGCTGGGAGTATTGGAGGCGGGTATGGAACCCTGTTCCCTGGGTGCTGGTTGCCATGCCTCAGGCACAGGTGTGTGCTTGGAGAGAGTTTGTGGAGTGCACGAGTTCCGTCTCCCAGGTCCCTGGTTGAGCCACGTTGCAGAAGCAGTAAGTTCTCTGCAGACGTCTGTGGCCGGAGCGCAGGATAAGATAAAGGGTGGTGCCTTGAACAGTGAGCTACTGAGGAGGTAGGGGCCAACCAGAGCAGAGAGACAATGGATTTGGGTGCTCCATCAAAAACAGACACACTTTGAACCATTGAGCGCCCCAAAATAGAAACACTTTGAACCATTGAGCGCCGGGGTCCATTCTCATGCTATGTGCGACCCCTGCTCAGTCCCCGCCACCCCCAACAGGGCAAACCTCACTGCGGGCATCGTTGGAAGAGCATCACAGTGCTTGAGTCCAGGGCCGCCCACGCTCATTTCCAGGGTGCTGTTTGTGTGTTCTTTTTCCTGGGGGCCTCTGGAGTTATGTGGCAGATGGCCCAGTGCATGTTCTAAGCCGCCCATTTCAGAGATGGGGAAGGTTGGCTGAGACAGGAAGGCCTAGGCTGGACTCTTAACTCCAAGCCCAAGGCTTTGCACCTGGCTGCCATATGCAGACCAGAGGCAACTTTCTCATGGTAGTGGGTATGGGACTGGGGCAAGGGAAGTCTGGGTTTGCCTCTCAGCTCCGTGGCAGTGGGCAACTCACGGAACTGCTCCATGCCTCAGTTTTTCCATCAGGAAAATGGGACCCCACTCATTTCTACCTAATAGGCTTCAATTAAACGAGGACTGGATGTGGTGCCCCTGCAGCTGCACAAGGCCCATTTACACAAACAGAGGCAAGCCGCTGAGTCTCTTCCCCGGGGCACCTGCTGTTCCCTGATGGCAGATGGAAGGGTTGCCGATCAGCACAGCATTTTGAAGGGGGTCGTCTTTTAAAACAGAACATGACACAGCCGCAGGCAAACTTGTTTTTGTTCCACTTAGTTTGATTTATTATTGATAAAGCTGGAGATAAATTAGAAGCATTAAAAAGTAAGTGGCTGCAGTCTACGGGCTGTTTTGAATTCTGGAGCTGTCTTTTTTGCAAACGCAGGGACCCCAGTAAGTCCAGAGGCAGTGGCCCAGGGAAGCCCTGCCTGGGAAGACGGGGCCTTGGGATGCAGCATGGAACTGTGTGCCCACTGCTAGGGCTGTGTAACAAGGGGCCACAGGCTGGGCACTTTGAATATCGAGAAATGATTTTCTCTTTGTCCTCGGGGGCTGGCAAGTTCATGATCAAGATGTCAGCAGATTCAGTTCCTGGTAAGAGTCCCTGCCTGGATGACAGATGGCGACTTCTGCCTCACATGGCTTTTCCTCTGAACAAGCACACACACACACACATGCACACACGCACGCACACATGCACACACGCACACACACATGCACACACACATGCACACACACGCGCACACACACACACTCTGATTCCTGAGTCCAGCTTCCCATTCGTTCAGACCCTGGAGGGGCTCAAGTAATTGGTTAGTTCCTAACCTCTCTCTTTCTCCCTCCAAAATAAATAATTAAAAGGCCAGTTCATGCTCTGTGACCTTGGGCAAGTTATGTTACCTTCCCAGTCCTTGGTTTCCTCATCTGTAAAACGGGGTTGATTGTATTACCTACCCTGAGGGATGCTGTAATATTGAGGGACTGGCATTGTGGTGCAGCGGGTTAGGTCATTAATTGCCACGCCAGCAACCCATGTGGGAGTCCTGGCCGCTGTCTTCCTGCTGACCCACCTAGGAGGGCAGTGGAGGATGGCCCAAACACTAGGGTCTCTTCCCACCCCTATGGGAAGCCGGGATGGAGTTCCTGGCTCCTGGCTTTGGCCTGGACCAGCCCTGGCTGTTGGGAGCATTTGTGGAGTGAACCTGTGGATGGAAAACCTGTCCATCTCTGCCCCCACCCTTCACCCCCTATTTCTGTGTCTCTCAGATAAATTAATAAATAGATCTTTAAATGTAGTGAAATACATAAAGTGCTTCAAAGAATGCCTGAGGCTTTGTCAGCAGGTGCTCACTTTTATCACGATGATGCTGTCTTGCAGGGCCCATGGGCACAGCTGCATCCCTGACCTCACTCCCTCCCTGTGTCTCAACTACACCTTCCTTCTTAGCCCTGCTCCTGCCTCAGGGCCTTTGAACTTGCCCTTCCCATCACTTGGAATGCTCTTGCTGCACACACTCCCTCCCCTCAGGTATTTCTTCCATTGTCATCACTGTGGTGAGGTCTTCCCTGATGAGACCCATGTAACTTTATTTCTCTGGCCCTACTTTTGTTTTCTTGGTAGTGTTTATCATGACCTGGTACAGGTGTTTGTTTATTTGCCTACTGTTTTCTCCTTGCTCTGGTTGTGTCCTGATGAATCAAACCCCACTCCGAAACTCAGTATTTTGTAAGGACATCACCCTTTCCATCCTCTCTGATGGTTTCTGTGGGTAGGAATTTGGGAAAGGCTCAGCTGGTGGTGCTGGTGCGGGGTCTCTCCTGTGGCTGCAGCTGCTGGACCTGGTCTGTTGTCTCTGCCCAGGTGGGCTAGTTTGGGCTTCCTTTCAACACACAGACCTCGGGGTGGTCAGGTTTCTTCCTGGAACTCCAGCGTGCAAGTGTTCCAGTGAACCCCACGGAAGGGGCTCGGCTTTTACAGCTGATCCTGGAACTCACGGAATCTGACTTCCTCTTTACTCCGTTGATCATTCAGGTGGCCTCAGGTTCAAGGTGAGAGACGTAGACATCACCTCTCCGCGAGAAAAGGAGCAAAGAATTTGCAGACGTGTTTTCAAAACACCACCATTCCTGAGTAGGAATGAGTTGTACTGGGTCAGGAACTTGGCAATGATCGCGGTACCTAGAACACTGCCTGGCGCATACTGAGTGCCCAGCAAGCATTTACCCAATGAGTAAAATCACTCAAAATGTGCCAAAATCTGAACCCCAAAAGTCCTTTTATCCCTGGAGTCACCCACTTCTAGGAATCCACTGAGTGAGCTGCTGAACACATAGAAGAAATGATACCAGTCGAGCATGAGTGAACAACCTGAATTCAGAAGGCAAAACGCCAAATCACGTGCATGAACATAGTCACCAGGGACTTACTCCGGGAGGCTCCCATTTGCTACACTGCTGTCTCTCTCAGGGCTGAGCCCAGAGCCTGGTGTCAGGCAGGTGAGCCATGAATGCTTTTTGAAAGAATCGCCAAGGATGCTCGGGTCTTAAAGTTATCTCGCATCTTCTTTATTAAAAAGTTAACAGAAGAAATCCCCCAACTGGACGTCTTGTTTGAGGGAAACAGGTGCACAGAAAAGAAGAGAGAAACCATGCATTAGAACTTGCTGTGCCCCGAGGGATGCTCCAAGTGTGTGGTCTGTGTGCCACGGCTGCTTCTCCACGGTCCCTGTGGGTGATTTTGGTGCCATTGCTACTCCAAGTCTTGTAGACATTGAACGTGAGGCTCAGGGTAACCACAAGCCCCTTCTCGTTAAGGCTGCAGGTGGGCAGCAGTGAAAGGGGAGGGCATGTTCCTTTGGGGCTTCCTTGGGGCCTCAGGGGTCTAACCATGGCCGGGCACAGCAGAAGGCTCTTCCTCTTCTCACCTACACCTGAGCATTCAACAGAGAGAAAGTTCCTTAAGGAGTATTGTGGCCGTTTGGGTTGATGTTGACCAGAGACCAGGTAGCGTGTGGACCGTGGTGCCTTCTGCCCTTCACTTTCAGGCACTAGGAAAGTGGGCATCTGCTTAAAGTTATTTTCATTATCAGCTACTTAAAATCCACAGGTTTGAAAGGGCAACCGATGATCCCAATGAACTTGAACTTAGCAAGTGGGTAACCCGATCTCAGATCGTGGCGGTGTGGCTGGGCTTATGGAAGTGGCTGGCTGGCTGGCGAGCGGAGGCTGAGCACTCATCTTTAGGGGCTGTGGACATGTCTGAGAGTCACGTGTAAGGAAACAGTAAGTGGTACAGGAAGTCGGCTGGCACAAATTCAAGGCCAGGCTGCCTTTGCCTTGTGTAACCCTGGACTAATGTGGTGGGTTTTTGAATCTCCTTTCCCTCATCTGTCCACTGGGGACCACAGCCATGCCTTCCAGCTGCATTAAGCGAGGTAATTGAGCAATAATTCTCAAGCACTTCTTTTGTTTCCGTGCCAGGCGCTAGGCTGGGCAGTGGGGGTCTGGTGGTAAGATCAAGCCCCCAATGCCCCAGACTGTACGCCCTAGGGATGCAAGCCATGACCCTGGGAATCAAGTTAAACAGTCATTTCAAGGGGTGCTATATCCCCTGAGTATAAAGGATCACTTGCGAGGGGGCACGGTGACAGCGGGGCTGCTGTTTCCCTAGGGGGCTTGGGAAGCCCTTGTCAGGGGGTGAGACCTGAGTCAGGTAATGGGAGGAGCTTATTTCTGGCCAGGGAGACAGCTTGGTTCCGTTGTCTGAGGGAGGAGCCTGCTTCCCTTGTCCAGCCTTGCCCGTGGCTGGGAAAGGAAAGGAGGAGAGAGAAAAAAGAAGGTCAGAGGGAGCAGGGTTGGGTCTTGGAGGGCTCTGAAGCTCAGGGTGGGATCCGGGAATTCTGTTCTCCAAGATGGAGCAGGCTAAGTGCCCAACTTAGTGGATGTGCAGGGCTTAGTCATCCTGTGCCACACCCTGTGCTGGGCACAGGGTGCAAGGGTGTGGTAGCCACACTCCTCATCTCTAAACCACCTGGCTCCTTGCCCTGCCTCAGCTCCCGTCTTGTGGATCTCAGTCCTGAGACCTGGAGATTCTGCCATCACAGTCTAAACAGAGTCTGAAGAATGTCCTGGCCAATAAAAAGCATTTATTTTACCTAACCAGATGCATGAAAGAAATAACAGAAAGAATGATTCCTTTTTATCGAGCTTTCTAATGCCTTTTCTTTGCAGCTGGGAACAGATTGACCAAGCCTGCATTTGAGGTGTTGCCACTGAGGGGGAGGTGAGAGGGTCCCAAATGCAGAGAGAGTGGGACCAACCTTCTGACAAGTCCCTGCTAGTCCTGTTTATCCATCTCAAGAAAAGAAAATGCTTTTCTCTTCCATCTTGAGCTGCTTCAGATCCTGAAGTTGGAGCATTCTCCCTATTGCAATAGTCTTCTTTTCTTTTCTAAAAAAATTCGTTTTACTTGAAAGAGACAGAGAATCCTTGTTCTACTGGCTGACTCCCTAAATGCCTGCAATGGCTGAGACCGTGCCAGGCTGAAGCCAGGAGCCAGGAACTCCATCCGGTCTCCCACATGGGTAGGAGGAACCCAAATTCTTGGGCTGTCACCTGTCGCCTCCTAGGGTATACATTAACGAGAAGTTGGATTGGAAGAAGAAAAGTCAGGATTCGAACCAGACATCCATTGTGGGATGCTGGCATCCCAAGGGGTGGCTTCAGCTACTGCTCCGATGCCCACACCTGCGGTAGTCTCCTACTAGGTCCAGGCTGGCTTTCATTTGACACAGGGGAACTGGGATTAAATCCAGAATTCAGTGAATTGAGCACTCCAAAACATTTACTTCTATATGGAATGCGGAGATATATGGACATTCTTGCCTCTAGAAATCAAGCTAGGAACCATATGGCTAATAATTAAGTCGGATTAAGATATGACTGTATTATGTGTAGGTTGATTTTTTTAGCCTAAAAATGCATAAAGAATCTTAAACTGATCACAGTTTTTTTTTTTCCTGTAAAATATTTTTATTTGTTCATTTGCTTTTTTGGTGCTTTGCCTACATGGGCCAGAAGTATGGCATTTCAAAGAAAAAATATGGGGAAGAAGCTGAAGCATAAGAGGACTTTTTTTTTTTTTCCTGTGAAATACTGTGGAACTGCTTTGTTTGCCTTCAGCAGGTGTCAAATAAAGAAGCTGAGCTCACGAAGCACAGTTTCTGGACTGGCAGGATTGCTTTTGTGGTCAAGGGCACATGGATCAGGATGAATAGCTATGCACTGGGGTCCAGGCTTCGCTGTTGGCTCTGTGGCCTTGGTTACAGCCTCAATGTCTGTCTCTGCAGTGAGGGTTGAAGGAGCACCATCCCCCCCTTTCCTTGTTGTGGTGAGGCTTGAGTGCAATGACACAGGGGCAAGTGCATAGTGCTTGGTTGGTGGATTTTGATAAGTTTAAGAGAAGGGCTCTACCCCAGGGGAAGGACACTGTGTATCTGTAAGAGGTGTTGCAGAACAATGGGTATAAATTACAGGTATATGGATGGGGTAAGTATTGAGTTGAGCAGGATGGTGAGGCTGCCAAGGTTCACAATAACCTATTGTGTATTTTCTGAATGGCTGGAAGAGCAGAGCTTAAGGACTGGGAACACAGAGTGGTGATGGGGAGGGGGAGGTCTTGATTGTCAGGCTTGATCCGTGCACATTGTGTGTGTGCATTGTGATATCGCATTGTGCCCTGGAGTGATGTATGGCCATTGCTTGTCAGCTAAAAGTTTAAGAAAGTATTTTTAAGGTTAACAATGCTAACTATCTTTCTGACTATGCTGAATTGATCATTACATATTGTATACGTGTGTTAAGTTGCACACTGCAGCCCCCAACAATGTATAATTACAACAATGCATAATTACAACAATGTATAAATACAACAATGTATAATTACAACCACAGAAAGATTCTGCAGAAGAGGAGGACGTTCTACCAAACACATTAACTCAGAATCAGGTCTACCTAATTACATCACTGGCCACTTGTATTCTGTGGGCTGTCCTGCCCCAGCACTTAACAAGTGTTCCTGTGCTTTTTGCGGGGTTTCTGTGGCTCTGAGGTCTGGGGTTAATGAGACTGTAGGTTGCTTTACCTATCACCAGCTACTTCCCTGGGATGCAGCCGGGCTCAGGTGTAGTAGCTGGGGCTGAGCTCTATCTTGCTGCTGCCTTAAGCTGTGTGCAGCTTGACATGTGGTCAAGTCAATGTGCTCTGAAGTAAGGGGCTCTGGAGCCCCCAAAACAGGAGTTGTTGACAAGATGAGGGGCTGCAGTCAAGGGGTACAGCAACAGCTTGGAGCAAACCCCCTGAGGTTGCATACATGCCTGCGTGAATGAACGCACCACGTAATTGAGTCAACACAGCCTTCGGCACTAACCACGCCTTGGCTGGTTCACTCCCTTACTGGGTGTGGACTGTTGCCGTACCCATTTCCTAGGGCAGCTGTTACAAAGCAGGGCAAATTGGTAGGCTTACATCGACTGACTCTCAGTTCTGGGGCCTCCATGGCCTTATTGCCTCTGGCGACCTGGGGACCAAGCTTCCAGCACAGGGATCTTTGGGGGACAAAACATATCCAAGCTGCAGCAGCAAATGCAGACACCGACAGGGCCATGCTCCTGCCACAGTCCTGCGGTGGGGGGAACCCTCCTTTGCTTCCTTCAGCTCTGCTGGCTTTCGGCTGTGGCAGTACCACTCCAGTCTTTGCCACCATTGTTACGTGGCTGTCCTCTCTTCTTATAAGGATGCTAGCAATATGGCATTAAGGGCCTGCCCTACTCCAGTGAGACTGCCTCTTTACTGATTACACCTGCAAAGACCTTGTTCCCATATAAGGCCACATTCATAGGGTTTGGGACTTGAAGCTATCTTTTTGGGGACACATTCAAGCCACAACAGTCACTGCTGGTGGCTGATCCACAACCTCCTCTCCCAGCTACCTGACACCCAGGGGCAGCCACATAGCATGTTCTGGCCACCGAGCCCCCAGTGGGTGATTGTAGAAATGAGGCGTCCTGGGAAGCCTCGGGTGTCCTGGTGACTGGGAGGAGACTTGAGTGGCAAGCTTCTCTTTCTCACTGTCTGCACGTCCTGTTTGATGATGCTGCCCCTGTCAGAGGCACAGCCATCATTTGGTGGCCAGGATGGACATGTACAAGGCAGGAAGCCAGCACACTAGTGATGCTGGCTCTCGGAAGAAGAAAGAATGAAGGAGATGGGGGAAGCTGAACCTGGCCAGAAGGAGAGAAGCTGAAGGACCCTTAATGTGTTCATTTGCTTGTTCATTCATTAATTCAACAACTGTTGATTAGGTGTGGATTTGAGAGCCCATCCACCCTACTTTTCTTTCCTGCTTTGTCGGTTTTTTTTTTTTTAACACAATCTAGCATTACCTTATCTATCTTGAGGGGAGTGGTGCTTGCCAGAGATAAATTCGTTGTGCTGGAGAAGAGGCCCATGAGAGGTGGAGGCAGGTGAATGCTTGCTTGAGGAGTGAGCTCCCTACAGTCCTGTGCGGTTGGAGTGAGCAGCATTGAAGACAGGGCGGACAACTCAGGGGTTAGGGAGCAACCTTGGGGGCTGATCCGCAGGCTGAGGGTGAGATCACTAAGGGGTGCAGATGCGTGCTGTGTGGAAGAGATTGGCCCGGGGCTTCCAGAGTCTGTGCACACGGTCATTTCCCTCATTTGTTCACTTCCGGCAGTTCAACAGTTAGAGCAGTTACGGCCAGTGTAGTGTCCCCTGTGTATCCTGTTGCCCTCAGTGCATGGCCAGATACCCCATGGGGGACAAGCTGTGCAGGCCACAATTACTCCCTTTCATTGTCAGTCTACTGCTAGGAGAATGCTGGGTTCTGGTTAGAGTCCTAGTTAGTACGAGGACTTACTGTGCCTCGCTCACTGCTGTCACTTAGAATGACACCTGACACATAGTAGGGGCTTAATAAGTAAATGAAGAGAGCAGATAAATAAACAAAATAGTAGCTAGTTCCAACAATCCCGAGAAAGCAAGGGATACCTGGCTTGAGATAGAACAGAGGGAGGCAGCCTTTAGGACTGTTGTCATGGAAGTGAAGTGAAGAGGAGATTCCAGAGAGAGAGAGAGTCATCCATGCTAAGAGTGGGGAGAAGAGCATTTCAGGCATAGGGAACAGCATGTATGGAGGCCTCAATGTGGGAAAGAGCTTGTCCAAGAACTACAAGATTGCTGTACTTCAGAGAGGGGGGCCTGGGCAGAGCTGGGAGAAGACGGTGGGGCTGGAATCTGCAGGGGCTCACGGGACTGGAATTTTATACCAAGGTTCCCCTCTCCTCCATGTCTAGGGAGATATAATTCAATTTGTCTCTGAAAAAGAATCCTGACTTCTGTGTAGAGAATGGATCAGAGGCAGACAAGCTTGTAGGTGAGAGAGGAGCCAGCTTGTGTTCTCTGCAGGAAATGAGGCTGGAATGTACTGAGTCTGTGGTTATGGAACTGGAAAGTGGGTGGATTTATCTGGAGCTTGCTGATGGATCACATGTGGGAGGTGAGGGAGAGAGGAACAAAGGATGCTGTAGCAGTCAGCTATTGCTGTGTACAAACCAGTCCCATACTCAACTACACCTCGTGCCTCTGTGGTCGCAGATGGGCTGGCCTAACATAGGATTCCTACGGAACTGAAACTTGTTCATGCGTTTGAGAGCCTGCCTGAGTGGGAATAACGGGGGTCCTGCTTCAGTTTGGACTTGTCTCTCTTACCTAAGCTGAGGCCACTCTGACTCAATTGACTGTCTCTGGCCCCTCTCGGGCTGAGTGGGCTTGTTCTTCTCAGGGCAAAGGCACTAGCTCAATTACTCAAGTGCACTTCCAGACTCTGTGTTACACTTGCTGGCATTCCACTGGCTCAAGGAAGTCCCAAAGGGGCGACATTCTCTAGCTTAGTGGGGGAAGCGTAGTACCCCTGAAAAATGGTGAAGGAAGGGATGTCTCTGACCATGAACATGGTCTACCATGGATGCCTCTCTGCCTCTGGCTAATTTTCCTAATCATTTTCCACTTGGTCCACTCCAAACAATTTCCTTGTCTTCCTACCCAAAAGACACCACTCCTATTATTCTTGGAGACTTCTGAGGTGCAATGAGACAATAGAGCTGGAGATCTGCCCGTGTAGTTCTCCCTTCTTGTCCAGGATGGGAGGGCAAAGGCACGTGACTCGGTCGACGGGAAGTTCCACCCCTTGGGGGCTTGGCTTTGAACCGGTGGGGGCAAGAATGGCTGTTGAGTCTGGCCACAGTACTGTGTGTGTGGGCTGAGGCTGAGTGTGAAACACACAAGTGCAGGTTTACAAAAGCAATTGAGAGAGGCCTTGGCTGCGACGCAGAGAATATCTGCAGCTTAAATACTGGAGCGATTATATCATTTGTGGGGCTTTGCAAGCTAATTTGTTTGCTGCCTTTTCAATTTGCCATTCAGTTTCCATGGTTTCACGGTTGGTCAGAGATGGAATATTTAAACCTGTAGACAAAGCTTGAAGCGGAAGAGCTAAAATGGCTGGGGAAGTATTTCTTTTCTTTTTTTTTTTTTTAGTAGCAGAGACTGGTGGAAAGATGACAGCCTAGCAGATGGATGGAGAGAGGTAGAGTCTGGTTCTTCATGCTGGGCACCTTTTCTGTACCTCAACTGTGATGGGAGGTCTAAGCTTGTTTCTATGGCTGTATGCTAAAATCAACAACATAACAACAACAAAGATATAAGTACAAGAACAGTGTGGGCAGCAACACCTCATGTTTATTTCATGACCACAGTAGGCTGGCTAGGCGGTGCCTAATGTGCTTCATGTTCAAAATATCACTTAATGCTGACGCAAAACACAGGCAGAGGAGATGCCATTATGATGCCTGTTTTAAAGATTGATAGGATGGGTGTTTGCCCAATAGCATGCCCAATAGCATGATTGAAGCTGGGGTAGGAATCCGCATCTGTCTAACACCTCTACCCCTTCCTGGGGGACAGGATTATCTCTAGAACTGTCCAGTTCTTGGAAACATCCCACATGTACCCTGTCCGGCACAGTACCCCACCATGTTCATGAGGCCCTGGGACATTTGAAAAGGAGGGACTGTCTTTTCAATTGGACTTAACTGTGGAAAATTCACTTGGACTCTAACCTCAGTTGGCTGCATGTGGCTGGCAGCGACCGTACTGGCCAGGACATGAGAGGTACACCCTTGGCCAGCCCAGGGCAGCACAGCATAGACTGCAGAGCAGGTGCTCTGGGCCTGGGTTTCCAGGTACAAATTCCTGTTCTGCCACTTATTGGCGGTGCAACCTGGGGCAAGTTCCTTTCCTTTTTGTGCCTCAATTTCACCTCTGTAAGTTGAGGATATTATTAGGTCAGAGTGAGAGCTAAATAAGTGATCGTGTGATGAGCTCTTAGAACAGTGCCCTGCTCAGAGTAAGAGACCAGGGAAGGGTCCTCTCTTTCTTCACACCTGCAGATGAGACACACACCCATGCTGCTAAATTTGATTCCCCAACTCAAGAGTGCACCGTAGCGCTGGCTGGCCCCATGCTCCCTGCTTCCTTCAGCTCCCTCTGTGTGCCAGTCCCCAGCCTCTGCCACCTTCCAAGGAGCAGGAGTTTTCCTGACCATAGGCAGCCCTAGCGTGCCTGGGAATCCGTGCCACACTTACCAACTACAAGCTGCACCCAATAGTTGCCCGGTGTGGGCAGAAAACACCCAGCTCCTGCGCCTCCATGCTGTCTGGATCAGAGGTGCTATTGATGCCCCAGGTCACTTCAAGGGATCCGGCGGAGGCTGGAACTTGGGGAATTGCACCCCTGCTTGGCTCCTTCCTCTCCCTGCCTTGCTCGCCTCCACCCTGACCCAGCCTGCAGGGTGTTCCCCTTCTCGTCTTTTGGATCAGGAATTTGAAGTTCCTGGAGGGAAGGAATACTTCACCACACCTGAACAGGCTCTGAAGCAGAGACCAGAACAAGTCTTCTTCCAAGACCACGAGTTGATGTTCTGACAACCGCAGTGCACTGCCCGTGCCTATGGGAACCCTAGCTTCTGTATCCAAGAATGTCCTACAGACGGGACTGGTACACACCAGTTTGCAGACGGCGTCCATTCTGATGGGCCAGTTGTCAATTGTTTCTAGAATTTTCCCTGCCGATGCTCCACAGCTTTCCACTGGGCAGAAGATTGGCAGGGCCACTGCTCCTCTTTTTTTTTTTTTTTTTTTTTTGACAGGCAGAATGGACAGTGAGAGAGAGAGACAGAGAGAAAGGTCTTCCTTTGCCGTTGGTTCATCCTCCAATGGCCGCTGCGGCCGGCGCACTGCGCTGATCCGAAGCCAGGAGCCAGGTGCTTCTCCTGGTCTCCCATGGGGTGCAGGGCCCAAGCACTTGGGCCATCCTCCACTGCACTCCCGGGCCACAGCAGAGAGCTGGCCTGGAAGAGGGGCAACCGGGACAGAATCCGGCGCCCCAACCGGGACTAGAACCCGGTGTGCCGGCGCCGCAAGGCAGAGGATTAGCCTAGTGAGCCACGGTGCCGGCCCCACTGCTCCTCTTTCCCCCACAGGACACAGTGTGCCCCCTCAGGGGAAGCCCACGTAACTACCCCTGCACACGGGCTGCATTGTACCCCAGGCTCACCTGCAGGGTCGCTGACAAGTGGTGGAGGGTGATGCAGAACCAGGCGCCCTGGAAGGGGTCAGGGAGCTTGCTCAAGGTGAGGCAGCCTGTAAGTGCAGAGCTGGGTCCTGCGTGCGTCTCCTCAGAGTCTCCCAACTGGATGCACCTGTCCCTCCTGTCCACGCAGGCCTGGGAGAAGACGAGGCGGGCAAGCTCCTGTCCACCTTGCCTGGGATGCCGGCCCATGGCCCTCCACAGGTGTAATAAGTGACTCAGCCCTGAGCAAGTCCAGAGCCTGTGCCCGGGCTTCCACTCACTGCCGGAGGCTCCCTGTTCCGTTGCCTGGGCTCCTGGCACGGTGCCTGCTCCGCACAGTGAGGATCAAGCTGCAAATGCCATCTTCTCTTTGTGCCCCACATTCACACCCAGTGGATCTACTCCCGTGAAGCCCCCGTGGCAGTGGAGGCCTGATGGGAGACTTGTCGGGAGGACATTGAGGCATCACTGGGGGTCACCCCTCTCAGAGGATTGCCCATCTTGGCGCTGTAGAATTCCACTGGTCCTTTAGCCCCTCTTAGTTGGTCTCCACCCAGCTGGCTCTTCACTCTTATTCCAGGCTCATTCTCTGCTGCACCCCCCCCCCCACTGCATTTTCTAGAAGACAACACCTCCCTTTAAGACTCAGCACAGGGCTGGCACCGCGGCTCAATAGGCTAATCCTCTGCCTTGCGGCGCCAGCACACCGGGTTCTAGTCCCAGTCGGGGTGCTGGATTCTGTCCCGGTTGCCCCTCTTCCAGGCCGGCTCTCTGCTGTGGCCCGGGAGTGCAGTGGAGGATGGCCCAGGTGCTTGGGCCCTGCACCCCATGGGAGACCAGGATAAGCACCTGGCTCCTGCCATCGGATCAGCGCGGTACACCGGCCGCAGTGGCCATTGGAGGGTGAACTAATGGCAAAAGAAGACCTTACTCTCTGTCTCTCTCTCACTATCCACTTTGCCTGTCAAAAAAAAAAAAAAAAAAAAAAAAGGCTTGGCACTGGGCAGCCATGTATAGGGTGGGTGTGGGGGAGGGGGAATCGGTCTCCTCCCAGGCCCACACGCTCTGCTTGACATGCAGTCATAGGACCAACAGTGCTGACTGGTTATGGAGCAGCCGTGGGGCAGGACCCAGGAAGCCTGCAGGGTGCTCGAGGGTCTGGAGCCGGGAGCAGGGGCCATCTTGGAGCGGACACAGCAGGACTGCTGTGGCTTGGGGTCTGTTTCTCACTTGCCGTGGCCGGGAGTGAGGGCAGAAAAGGAGCGGCCATAGCTCCATTTGTTCTGGGATCTGGCACTTCGCGGGCTCTGTACCGCACAGGGTGCTGGCCCAGGACATCCGGGACATCCACCCCTGGCCGTGCCTCCCGCATTCTTGGGCAAGCAAACCCTGGCCTGAGCACCCGGCCTACAGGGTCCTTGCTTTCTCCGGCCGGCCGGCCCGACCATTCTCTGCTCTGTCTCCCCGTGACAATGAGCCTAGAGACTGCTCCCTCCGGTCCTCGCCGTTTGATTGGCTCAGCCGAACCTTAGCGGTTGTTCCTCCCCTGGGTGGGTGACCAACAGACGCTGGGAATCAGAGCCGCATTTGGGGTTTTAGTTGAGAGATGAGCAGTGCTTGTTAGGGTGTAAAGAAATATTATAATTAACAATATTAGTTATAACCCCATATTGCAGGGGCTTATAAACCAACTATGAGGGAAGGAAGCTGGTGATGATAAAGACCACGGATCATCGACAACAGCATCCATTAGGCTTCCTATCTTGTAGACGTAGATGCTTATTGGGCATCTCATATCTCATTTCACGTTTTGGGGCCCAAAACCCTAAACCAGCAATGAGGCCTCTGAGCTGGTGAGGAAGGTAATTATGTGCGTCATTGTTTAGGTAAGAGCATCCAGGCAAAGGGAAGTCAATTAGCTTGGCCCAGTCCTCCAGGCAGTAGATGGGGAAGCCCAGGGCACCATGTATGGTTGTATGTGTTGTTCACTGCTCAATGAGGACTGGCTAGCAGGTCGTGGGTGCTGCTGTGACTCTGCGTTTGCCCAACAAATTATTTCTGCAATATGTTTAAGCTCTGTGGGTCCACCGGGGCTGCACTGCCCAGGGGAGTTGTCTGTCTGATGGCCTCCAAGGCTCAGTAGAGGAGAGCGGTCCTTGCAGAACCAGTGTTCAGAGCCTGCCCTCTGAGCTCACACTGCAGAAGGAAGCCTTTCCCTTCCCAAGACCCCTCCGACCATTCCCTCCATATTCCCATACTCCGGCCATATTCCCTCCACCAGGTGCACATCGTCCACTGTGTGTGATAGTATATAAAAATGGGATTTCTGTGTCTGCAACAAACGGAGGTTAATTTTTTTTTCATGTACTGAGAAGTTAAGAGTTAGGTGGTTAGAGTAGGTTCAAAATCAAGGGCCCAGGGTCCGCCCGGTTCCCTGTTCTGCCATTGTTAAGGGGTGGCTTTCAACCTCTGGGTCACAAGGTGGCTGCCACATATCCAGCCTTCACATGTGGTTTTCAGGAAGGAAACGTTGGGAAAAAGGAAAGGAGAAACAGAGTGAGCCAGGTAAACTGATCTCTTTTGAGAAGAAAAATCATAGCTTTCTTAGACCACTCTTAAATCTCACGGGCTAGCACTGGGCCCCCCATGCTCACTCCTATGAGAGATAAATATTTCTTCACCAGGCACATGACCACACAGTGAACAAAACTGGGATTCTCTTGACAAGGAAGAAGAGGAGCCTGGACCTCCTGGGCCGTGGGCAGCGTCGGTGGCATCCAGCTGGCAGACTGCGTGTATGAATTACTATCCAACACGGTTCTCTGCCTCTTGGAGTCGAACACGCAGCTTTTAGGAAGAAGGTGCTTACATGGTGATCAGTCATCTCCGTCCACTGCTGCTGCTGCCAGGACGGGGGGCCGAGGCGCTCGGCTGCCCTCCCCCAGTGGTCACCATGAGCACATTTTCCAGCCGCTCCCTGGGCCCTGTGCTGCCCGCCCTCCCGCATCCCTGACACCTGGTTTGGCTCCAAGTTGCCGTCTCCCTCTTTGGCTTCGCTGCTTGCCCTTGTGCTTCCCAGCCCCTGGCTCCACCACACTCTGCACTGCAGGGGACTAGGGACCTGGAATCGAGCCAACGGCTCTGCCCACTGCGCGCTAGCTGCTGGCCCACTGCAGAGCCAGCTCTCTGGGTCCAAACTCGGGGCCAAGAGCAGTGGATCGTTCCCCAGCCCACATATTTGACTGCAGGCAGTGGGAGAGACTAAACCGGCGTTCTCACTGCTGCTTCTAAGAGTTGCAGCCAGAAGCAGTCCCCTGGGCACTCTAGCTAAGCTGGGCAGTCCCTTTGTGAGTAAATGTACGGTTTGCATTAGGTCATTGAAAACACTGCGAAAGAGGTCTTGGTTCTGTGGCGCCCCTTTTAGCCCCGTGCTATTCAGTACACGTTTCTGTACTGGTAGAAGCACCGTGTAGACGTTTGTCCAATAAAGTAACCGCCAGCCGCACCAAGCTATTAGCACTGAAAATGTGGCTAGTGCAACCAGAGAGCTAAGTTTCCCATTTTGTTTAATTTCAATGGAAGACGAAGCAGCTCCGAGAGGCCGCCGGCTGCTGACCTGGCGAGCGGAGCCCTGCAGGTTCCCGCCGAGGATGCGGGGTCACAAGGAGGAAATCACCAGGGTAGCCGCCGGCAGCATCGAAAAATAAAACAAGTGCCAAAGCCGCAAAGAAGACAAGATCAGAACCGAAAACCGCACAGACGAAGTAGCAAGAAACTAAATGGAATGTTCACAGACGGCACCGCCACACGGGCGACATTTGTTGAGTAGCTGTTCTAGGCGGGCTGTTTCCATGTGTGATCCGGTTCGGTTCTCAGCATCCGGGTGACAGCTCTTGTGAGCCCCGTTTACCAGATGAGACGATTCCACTTTGGAGGGGTTGGGCTGCTCATCCAGGTGACATGATGCCGTCTAGATTTGAACCCAGAGCTGTGCGACCTGGAAGCTCGTGCCTGCTTGTGGCATCGTGCACACTTCCTTTCAAGTAACCTTCAGCAAGTTCCCTCCCATCTTCGTGTAGGGTGTTCAGCAACTCGCTGTATCACTGCTCTTGTCTTTCCACTTGAGGCTTTGCTATTGTCAAGTGCAAATAGCAGAATTCAGTGCCATCAGTGCACACACGTGTGTCCTCTGTACACGGACGCACACAGGTGCAAGCACGTGGACATTGCAGAGGTGACTGCGCTGTCAGTCACAGACTCACACCTGGCCTTTCCCCTAACCTGGAAACCCCCGTAGGAAGGTGAATGTTCAGTGCCCAGCACCAAGGACAGAGCACTGCCGACTGTCGGACAGAGGCATAGATCTCTTAAATAGTGCCCTTTATCCAGGCTCTTCCCTAGTTACTGGAAACTTCCAAATGAAACATTGGCTAAAGCCAGGAAACAGCCCCTCTCAGACCTCTGCTGACTTACACCATGGCCTGGCGACACCTGCCCTTTTTCCTTACCTGACAGTGGTTAGAAGGGCGATTACATTAGCCGCCCAGAATACCAGTGACGGACAGGTGCCAGCTCCCAGGTCTGTAGGATCTAGAAATAGATCTTAAACCCTGTTGGAAGATGTCCGTGGTTGATAGAATCTGAGGTCTGAGTGTCTCTGAGCAGCAGAGGCCGTATCTTCGCTGCGGTCCTCGTGCTGACCCTGGGGGCAGGGATGAGCGTGCAGCAGAGATGATGAGAGTGCACTCGTGGATTCTGAGAAGGACGGCCACAGGCGCACGAGCCCCGCTTGCCCGGCTGCGCGGTGCCTCTCTGACACAGGCGGTGCAGCTCCTTCTGTTTGAGAGAGGACCTGGGGGATCATAGGTCTTTCTCTTCTATAGCTGCAGATGGGGAAGAGTGAATGCAAACTGACCTTGAGGAAGCAGGTCAAACAGCAGACTGGACGCCGTGTTATTAAGGCACTGGTGGCTGCCGTCGCACATACGCTTCGGAGGGCCAGTGCCTTAGACAATAGAGGTTTATAAAATCTCATTGAAGGAAGGGCATGGATGGGATTGAATTCTGCTCCTTGCAGTCACTCTGGGGCCCAGGCTGTTGGCAGTTGCTCCGCCTTCCACAGGTGACCTCCTCCAAGGTTGCTCTGAGCCCTGGAAAGCAGTGGGAAGTCACAAGCCAGGACTTGACTATCTATTGTTCATCACTTTTGCCCACATCACGGGTGGTCCCTAGTCACGTGGTCCCAACTCCCTGCAGTGGAGGCTGGAGACCATGGTCTCACTGTGGTCCTGGGGTTTAGAAGACAGGTTTAGTGACAGCTCTAACCTTATTCCTCCTGCTGCCAGATAAGATTAAGACAAGAGATTGTGCAGTTGTGCAGATTCTGCTTTGTGGCCAGTGGGCTGGGGTAGGTTTTTTTGGCAGAGCACTGCTTAGGAGACCACTTAGGGTGCAAGGAAGGACAAGAGCAGGAGGGGGAAGCTCGAGGAACCGGAGTTGGAGAAGCCCCAGCGAGTCACTGTGTGTGCCAATCATGTGCGCTCTGCAGCCAAGCTGAGCCGAGAGCTGGTGATGTCAACCACGCCGTAAGACAAGATGCTCAGAGCACAGCATGGTCCAGCCACTGATCCTCCACTGGTCTCGCCTCCCAGTGCTGCCCATCCTACCTCAGTGCCTTTGCCCGAGCCGTTCCCACTTCCTAAAGTGCTGCAGACGTCCCCATGGCCCCCTTCACTTTGGGCACGAGGCAGGTGATGGCCCAGTGTCTTCAGACGGTCTCTACCCCAGGACTCTGCGCCTGACAGGGTGCATCCGGGTTCTCATGCCAGGAGACGCCGTCTGTGGTTGTGCTTTGGTCTTTTCATGTGGGTGGAGCGCTGTTTGCACTCAGGGGCTGCCTAATGCATGCTCCTTAGAATAACATTAATGCTGAAATTAAAGAGCAAAAGGAGGCCAGCCCTATGCTTTTGTTAACTAAACTTTCTAGGCATTAATGCCTTTTTTTTGTTTCATGCCATTTCCTTTCAATACAAAATCTGCTTAATACATTGCTTGCTTTGGATAATGATAGAGCTCATTTACGTAGGTGGCGTGTGTGTGTGTGTGTGTGTGTGTGTGTGTGTTTAATTTAAAAAGTTGTGCTTGGGCTGGGAAGGTTCTTACTAAAGTTTAAGATAAATAATGTCTTTCCTGAGGGCTGAATTCCCCCTAGGCACTGGCAAGTTATCCTCACACCGCCTTCCCTCCTGCTGCTATTTTTCTATAAGGTTTTCCAGTACTGATTCTGGCCACAGCTCTTTTTAGCCAAGGTGGAACAAATTAAAATTTTACAAAATCAAACAAATAGTTATTGAACACCCACATTTTCTTATTTAAGTCCCCTACATGCTGTGTGAAAGGGCCTTGTTTTTTTCCCCCTGCGTTTTATCTTCTCTGTATTTTCTCTTGCCATTTACAACCCCTGGCCTGCCTCCTTGAACACTCTGGTTCCTGCAGTAAAGCTGTCACAGTCACTGGAGCCCAGAGTCGGACTTCTTTCTCCAGTCCTGCCCAGGTGGCCAGAAATGAAGGTGCCAGCCTCCCCGAAACTAATCTCAAAGAAGATCCTGCTGAGTGGGAGATAAAAGCCACTGAGCAATCCGGAGTGGCTGGCTTGTCCCGCCCTTCCCCGGAGGACAGGCACAACGGTCTGCAGGGTGGAGAGGGGCACTCTAAGAGCTTGTCCTGTCCCCTCCCACTTCAAGAGGGAAGAGATTAGAGACCACAAAGCCCTGCACAGAGATAAGGTTTCCAAGCCTGCCAGCTGGGATGCCGGCTTCCTGACTGGAGCCTGGAGCCGGAGTGTGTGAAAGCCAAGGGCTCATACATCAAGCTGAGAGAGCCAGGGAGAGCCACCGTAGGGGCGGGGGAGCAGCACTGAGAGAGAGTGCTCGGCACCCAGGGATGGCCCTTGTCCCCACCAGGTGTTGGGACACGTATCAGTGTTCCTAGTACGTCATCCCTCCTGTATCCATGCCCTTGGCCCTGTAACTTTGGAGTTCTTCCATGACAGGTGGAACGTACAGATACTCCCTGACTTAACAATGTGAAGAAACCCTAATAAACCCATCCCACTTTGAAAATATCCAAGTATATTTTAACGTACATGAGCTACCCAGCATCACAGCTTAGCAACTCAGTGCACAGCAGAGTATTGGTTCTTCGCCCTCTGAGTGTGCGCTGTGTTTACTGCTGCTGCCTGGCATGGGGAGAGAGGGTTGTGTGCCACATTGCTAGCCTGGGGAAAGAATAACATTCAAATTGCCGAGTAGGGTTTCAGCTGAATACATAGCACATCTCTAGGAAGCTGAGAAATTGTAAGGCAGACTGTTGGAAGTCAGGACCACCTGTGTTCCTCTGCCCCATGGGTGTAGACCAGGAAGTCAGGACCACCTGTGTTCCTCTGCCCCATGGGTGTAGACCACATGACCTCCATAAGCCAAGGGGCTGCAGGTGGAAGTCACAGTGCCCCAGTTCTGATCTTGGAACTTGGGAGGCATTGTGTATTTCTGTTCATTACTTTTGCCCTTTTGCCATTGCCATGGGGACAGCCATGTAGCTGGGTAGCCTGTAGCTCCAGGAAAGGCGAGGCACAGAGGACAAACCCATGCCGCCCCTACCCGAAGACCAGAAGACCTGTGAGTGTGATAGTCAGTGCTCATGGTTGCTGTGAACCACTGAATTTTGGGATACTTTGTTGCGTGGCATTGTTGTGGTGAGAGCTAACGGACCCGGTGGGAAGGACCTGCTGTGAGAACTGGAATCCGGAAGGTCTGACTCACCACCCTGGGACCCTTCCTCATGGAGTAAATGCCAACGTCTCAGGAAGGAGAGGACCTGCCTTGAGTCCATAGCCCAAAGCAGGCAATTGCACGGAAGACCCTGCTAGGGGTCCAGGGACCATGGAACCTGCTGGACTGGATGCAGCAGCTGACACCCGCAGCTCGTGTCCCTCACCCCTTGCAGTGGAGTGGGACATGCTTTGAACTGGGCAGTTATCCATTTAACAAATTTTTATTGAGTACCTGCTATGTTCCAGGAACTGTCCTAGGTGCTGGATAATCAATCTACATTCCTGCCTTCTTATAGCTTGTAGTCTAATGATTGAAACTAGCAACAACAACAATAATAAATACCATCTGTGCTATATTGAGCATTTACCTGGGATAAGACAGTCTTAAAAGAGAAGTGACTGGAAAAATCACTAGACAGCCCTGTATGGACTACATGGGGCTAAATTTAATTTTCTTACTGTCAGCTGGGAACAGAGGCTTGTTAAAATAAATTACAGGCAGTGTAAAACTGAAGTCAGCTTCTGTGCTCACAGATATAACTCGAGATCTTCCCATTCTAATGTCACAGCAGCAAACACAGGCTGCTGTGTCCCCAGCCATGCCCTCCGCCTTCCATCCCCCCCGAAGGCCACCTATCCTCTGCACGCCACCCCTGGGAGGAGCTGCACATTTTACCTGCTGCTGTAGGATCGTCTCCTGGCTCCACATGTCCTGTGCTTACTCCTCTGTCTTCATGGAAAAGTCTTCTGGGGCTCACGTCTGTCTCTTGACCCTAGACCCTCCCTCTCAGCCCCTGGCCCCTCCTCTGCACTCTTGAAGATCCTGACCCATGGGCTACCTCGCCACACCCAGTCCTGCCAATTTCTTGAGGGGCTTTGAACCCAAGCAGGCACCTCTGGTACTTTCTCTCTGTTTTTTAAGATTTATTTATTTATTTTAAAGTCATAGTTACACACAGAGAGGTCTTCCATCTGATGGTTCACTCCCCAGCAGGCTGCAATGGACGGAGCTGTGCCGATCCAAAGCCAGGAGCTTCTGCCAGATTTCTCACATAGGTGCAGGGGCCCAAGGACTTGGGCCATCTTCTACTACTTTCCCAGGCCACAGCAGAGAGCTGGATCAGAAGTGGAGTAGCTGGGTCTTGAACTGGCGCCCATAGGGGATGCCGGCGCTTCAGGCCAGGGCGTTAACCTGCTGTGCCACAGCGCCAGCCCCACCTCTAGTACTTTCTTCTTAAATCTTACCGCATTGTCAAATCTAACAATCTTCACTCTGTCCACTCAACTACCCACACCTATCACCAAACCAGGGAGGTCATCGCTCCCTCCCTGGCTCCCCTCTCCCTCTATTCCTTTCCTTCCTCTCATTCCCCCTTCTTTCCTCATCTATCCACATGTGCCAGGCCCTACACTTGGGTTTGGGGATGGATTAGCCATGGTTTTAGACTACCTTTCTCCATCTGAGCTACTGCAACCAAATGCCACCAACTAAGTGGCTTCTAAACGACAGAAATGTTCTGCTCACAGTTCTGGAGGCCGAGGAGTTCAAGGTCAAGGTGCTGGCAGACTTGTGTCTGGCGAAGTCCAATTCCTGTGCGCGGATGGTGTCCTCTGTCTGGGTGCTCACTGAGTGGAAGGGGCAGGGCCTGTTTCATAGGCACAGTAACATCTCACTCATGAGGCAAAGCCTGCTTCTCCTAATATTGTTACCTTGAGGGTCAAGGTTTCGACAGAGAAACTGAGGGCAGGGGGATGTCAACCTCAGGCCCCATGGAACGTGGAGTCTGTTCCACCCTGGGTGCCACAGGCCCGCCCCTGACTTCAGTCGCTCCTTTCTCAGGTGTCTTGTTCCTTTCCTACCGGGACGCCTGTTCGCGTGCCTCAAGTCCCGAGACTTCTCCCAAGCCCTTGAAGTACCAAGTACATTGTCTCAGCTATTTCCACATTTGGGTAACACGTTTAATTTGCAAAGCGTGTGGTGATAGCATTCTCATAATGACTAGCTCACCCATATAGAGTGCCTCAGGATTAAGCTGTGCCCTCTCTGGGCCAAGAGCTTTGCATGAGCTCCTCGCCAAATCCTCTGATTCAACGTGGGTGCTATCCTGATTTTAGGGATGAAGAAATTGAGGAACAAAGAGCCTGTATCATCTGCCCATGGTCGCACAGCTCAGAAGTGGCAAAGCCAGGGTTCACATTTGGGAAGCCAGGCTCTGAGCCTCTGGACTGTGTTTTCCCACGACAAGGCTGTTGGTATCTTGGTTTAACTGATGCACAACCTGAAGCTCCAAAGTCAGAGAGGCTGGCTTATGCTCACAAATGACAATTTTGCAACCAGAACTCAAGCACTACCCCCCTTTAAAAAATATAGTAAAAGCAGATAGCCCTGGGCTATGTTAGTCATTCAAATTAGCTTCCTGGGATTGACTGGATTCCTGGTCTGTACCAGGTCTCCTGGAGGATCCTGGAATCCGTGAGTAAGGGAGCAGTCGGGAGGTGACGTTGCAAGACTGTTGGCTGCAGTGTTGGATCAGAGGCTCGGGGAGTTTTGGTTGCAGGATGACGGGATGGAGAGGTGCCAGGAAAGGTAGGCTGAACCCTAAGCTAAGTGAGGGTGAGTGGGAGGAGCTCTGGGGGAAAGGCAAGCACCCCCACCCCTCGCTTAAGCAGTAACAGCACAGTTGAATAATTCTGATGAAGAAGGCGGTTTTATCTCTCTCTGGAAGCCTGGAACCACTTAAAAACCACCTTCCATTAAGGGCCTCTGAGGCTTATCCTATTTGAATTAGGAAAATGCACGGGGTCTCCAGCCTGTGAAATCGTGAGGCACACGCCTGCCTCCCAGCTCCTTCCCTGGTCTCCCAAATGCAAACTACAATCATCAAACAATGCTTGGCATTTATCTAGCCAGAGAATTTTTTTTTTCTCCCTTTCAAGGAGCACAAAGCTATTAATAGAGGTGATGGTGGTCATTCAAAACGTTGCAGTTTGCCTTTTATTTTTATTTGAATCATAAAATTATGCCTTGTACCATTGTGAGGGACAATCAGAAATAATGGCAAGGAATTTTAGAATGGGGGAGCAGTAGTTCAATTTAAATCTCCTTGTTAGGTCATTTGAGACGCCTGGAGGGGTGGTGACAGATCCCCCTGGGTTCCACAGACCAGGGTTGGACATTTCCTTCCTAGCGTTCATCACAAATGAAATTGCTGTGTGATTCCTTGAGTAACAATGTGTTTCCCCAACTAGAATCTCAGTGTGACGAAGATGGGACGTCTCCATCTTGTTGGCTGCTCTTTTCTCATGACTGGCACATGGAACTCAATCAATAAAAATTTACTAAACCTGGATCAATGGAAGAATGGACGAAGCCACAGGAAATCCACAGCTGGCGGTGCTGGTGGACTTCTGGCTAGCGCTTGCCGACTGTGTCCTGAATGGCTGTGCTTGGCGTGGAGTGTTTGGGGAAGGAAGGTGATGATCTGTGCTCAGGTGGGCTGGCAAACCAGCATGGTAGGGTCCTGGCAGCACAGGCCCCACCAACAGGAAGAGGAAGCTGGCCCAGGCAGGGCAGTAGCTGGGAAGATTGGCTTGGCTACCGCGTCTGGCTCCAGAAAGGCCAGCAGGGAAGGCCTGGCAGAGGGTCTGGGGCTGTATCCATCTCAGAGCCCATTTTGGCAGTGGGACGTGTAGGATGAGCCAAACAGATGGGAGCAAAGAGCAAGGGAGAGGATGGGCTGAGGCTGACCTTGTGGGCACCATATGGGCTTTGGCAGAAGCTAGTGGTGAGCGGTCCATTGGCATGGGAATGGTAGATCTCGGGTCAGTGAGGAGCAATCGGCAGACACTGGGAATGACCTGAGGAGCCCAGAAGGGGTCTGAGGTCTGGAAAGCCCCAGGTTTGGAAAGGCTTTGGGATATAATGCAAGTTATAGAAAAACTGGAGCTCATTCGAACGTTAGAGTGGCTGGGGCTTGCGAACCACAAGGCCACCATCAGCTTCATGACTCTGCAGCCCGGCTGTCACAGCAGCCTGGTTGTCTTGACAGGGCCCCAGTGATCCCTCCCCTTACTACCTGCACTGTTCACTTTTTATTTATTTATTTATTTGAAAGCCAGAGTCACACACACAGGAGAAAGAGAACGAGATCTTCCATCTGCTGGTTCACTCCCCAAATGGCCTCAGTGGCTGGGGGCTGGGCCAGGCCAGAGTCAGGAGCCAGAAGCGTCTTCTGGGTCTCCCACATGGGTGCAGGGTTCCAAGCACTTGGGTCATCTTCTGCTGCTTTCCCCAGGCCATTAGCAGGGAGCTGGATTGGAAGTGGAACAGCCGAGACTTGAACCGGTGCCTATGTGGGATGCCAGTGTCACAGGTTGCAGCTTAACCTGTGGTACGATGCTGGCCCCCATTGCTCACTTTTTATGTAATCCATTGTCTTAGTCCATCTTCTGTTGCTGTAACAGATGTTCAGGGGCCAGGTAATTTTATGAAGGACAGAAAGTTACTTGGTGTATGGTTCTGGAGGCAGGAGATTCTAAGAGCGTGGTCCCGGCAGCTTCTTGGCATCTGGTACGGACCTCCTGCTTTGTCACAACACGGCAGCACAGAGCAAACAAGCTAGCTTGTCCTCTCTGCATGTCTCATCCAGCCACTAAGGCCATCGTGGGTATGACCCTCTTGTGACCTCATCGAATTACCTCCCACACAGCCAACCTCCAAATCCCATTAACATGTGTGTCTGGCGATTAAGTTTCCAATGCATGAAATTTTGGGGGACACCTTCAGATCCTAGCTCCCATACATTCTCGAGACTGTTCCCATAGATGGCCAACCTCAGTAAATGTTGTATAACCTTCCAAACAGAGACCAATTCCAGCACACTTAGCTCGCATGCCGTCTTTCAAGCTTAGCTCCCGACACTCCCTTGTCAGGCTCTGCATTGAACCCATTGCAGAAGCTGCATCAGGTGCTGTCCACCTCACCTGTCTGCTCATCTTCAGGGATTTTTGCTTCCATCCCAGTTGCTACCATGTGTTGAGCCTGCTGCAAGGCTATTAACTCCCTGTCTAATTGGAGAGGGCTCTGTGCTTAGAAAGGCTCCCTGCTTGGTTAAGGCTCTGTTATAGCGATTTTGAAATGCTTAATAATCTTTGAACAAGGGGTTCTGCGTTTTCGTCTTGCACTGGGGCCCTGGCTGGTCTGGCTACATGGGTTTGGACCAACGTCATGGAGCCTCAACCTGACCACATCTCGCCTGTGTCCAACACCTTGGGCCTAGAGCTTCCCTGTTGAAGCTGAGGCTGCAGGCACCTGGGGACTTGCAGGTGCTGCTCGTGTCTCCCTTGGGGTGAAGGTTTGCCCAGTGGGATGTAGGAGCTGGGGGATAAATTCTTCCACTGATGCCTGTCCCCTCCAGGTAGACCCTCCTGACGTGCACTTGCTGTGGCTTCTTGGAGGACAAGACGCGCTGCAGCAGGCAACCGTGTTAGAGGTGGCCTGGCTGGAGAGCTGCCACACTCTGCCTCCGCTCAGGCTCCTTTGCCCATTCCAGTCTCTCCTGCTTCTGGGTGTCGTGCTGCCTGCTGGACAAGGAGCGCTGCTCAGTGAGCACCGTGTGCTAACGCTGGTCAGGGTGTGTCACTGATGAAGGATCTGATGGTCAGCCCTGGCAGCCTGCTCCAAACACAGCCTTTCCCAGGGCCACTTAGGTGCATGAGCGCCTAGACTGCTAAGGGCTGGTTGAGAGACTGTGTCCCCAGGTCTCTCTGCCTGGGCTCAGGTCCTCTCTCTACCACTTCTTAGTCCACAACCCCATGACTTTTGGCAGGGTCCTTGACATCTGTAACCTAAGGCTCCTCAAGAGATCAGTGATGATAACAGTACCCAGCTCAAGGGGTTGTTGATTACGTAAATCTCACAAAACATGTAGAACAGGGTGTGGTATTTGGAAGGTTTCATTTGCAAATTAGCCATTATTCTAATTCCCTATGCTGGGCAAGGATTATCTTTCCAGGCTGATGTACCAACCCTGGGTCCCCGGGACTGCTGAATGCACAGCTTGTCTGGAGGAAGGAAGTGGGTGAGGGGCAATGCAGCATGGGAGCTGGGGTTGAGCAGATGTGACCTCAGATGCCGGGGCTACTGCAGAGTGGCGAATCGGCCACATTCTTTGCCTCAGTCTCCTTATGTGGAGAATGGGCAGTTAATCTTAGGAATGTTTTTTGGGGCTGGCGTTGTGGCATAGCGGGTAAGGCTGCCACCTGCAGTGCGGGCATCCCATACAGGCCCCAGTTCGAGTCCCAGCTGCTCCACTTCCAATCCAGCTCCCTGCTCGTGTGCCTGGGAAAGCAGCAGAAGATGGCCCAAGTGCTTGGGCCCCTGCACCCAAGTAGGAGATCGGAAGAAGCTCCTGGCTTCAGATCAGCACAGCTCTGGCCATTGCAGCGGTCAACTGGGGAGTGAACCAGCGGATGGAAGATCTCTCTCTCTGCCTCTCCTCTCCTTTTCTCTCTGTGTAACTCTTTCAACTAAATAATTTTTTTTAAAAGGAATGTTTTTGCCCCCAAATTCTTGCCAGTCACAGCATTTATTCTTTTTAGAAGGAGACATTGACTAAAAGATTTGGAACATCAAGAGACACATTGGTTAGGAAGTGTTTTATTTAGAGTAAATTCTTTGTTTTTCAAACTCAAGATATCACTAAGTAAAACTTGAGTGTTAGCAGCTCTCTGCCAGTGTAGACTTTCATCTGAGCACAGCTGGAGGCCTCCCCCAGGGGCAGGGCTGGGGCTAGGATGAAAGATGGGGGGAAGGAAGGTAAGGGGACAACAGGTGCCTCTGGGAATTTTTGCAGCCCTGCCTCCTTCTCTCTCTCCTTTTATTTATTTATTTTTTTTTGTTTAAAGATTTATTTTATTCATTTGAAAGATTTACATAGAGAGGCAGAGACAGAAAGAGAGAGGAAGAGATCTTCCATCCGCTGGTTCATTCCCCAAATTGCTGCAATGGCCAGCAATCCTGACCTATCTGAAACCAGGAGCTTCTTCCGGGTCTCCTATGCCAGTGCAGGGGCCCAAGGACCTGGGCCATCTTCCACTGCTTTCCCAGGTTACAGCAGAGAGCTGGATCGGAAGTGGAGCAGCTGGGTCTTGAAACAGTGCCCATATGGGATGCTGGTGCTGCAGCTGGGGCTTTAAATCACTGCTCCACAATGCTGGTCCCCTGCCTCCCTCTTCATAGCCAAGATGATTGAAAGTACTGACAGCCAATTACACCTCAGCTTTATCATTTGGGTCTGCTGAGAGGTGGAGCTTCCTTTATTCTTGTATTTTTCTTCTAATTCATTGTATTTTCTACAAATTATCTCCTGGGAACAAAATGACATCGACTCTCCTAGTATCCATGTACCTTCTCTTTATGTTCAGAGATGGAGGATGAAGCATTGCATGCAAATAGGCCAGAAGCATTTTAGCAAAATGGGTTGGGATTGTCCCAAGTTTCCTTGGAACAAAACAAAACCTAAACAGTGACTATGGTAGCAGTGGAATCAGAACAAGCAACAGTAACAGAAGCAGCTGCTCTTCACTGAGCAAGCAACATTATTGCCTTTCAGGGTGCAGGATGGGTGTTACTGCCCTAATCTTTTTTTTTTTTTTTGTAATATTTATTTATTTATTTGAAAGGCAGAGCAACAGGGAAGCAGAGAAAGAGAGAGGTCTTCCATCTGCTGGTTCACTCCCCATATGGCTGCAATAGTCAGAGCTGAGCTGGTCTGAAGCCAGGAGCCAGGAGATTCCTCTGGGTCTCCCACGTGGGTGCAAGGGTCCAAGCACTTGGGCCATCTTCTACTGCTTTCCCAGGCCACAGCAGAGAGCTGGATCGGAAGAGGAGCAGCTGGGGCCTGAACCAGTGTCCATATGGGATGCTGGCACTGCAGGCGGTGGCTTTACCTGCTACGTCACGGCATCGGCCTCCTGTCCTAATCTTAACAAATGAGGCAACCAATTCAGAGAGGTTAAGTAATTTGCTGGAGAGAGCCCAGGGTTTAGTAACAAAGTAGCAGAGCTGGGATTCGTATCTGGATTTTGTTGGACTATTCTCTGAACTTCCCCTATGAACGATTGCATCATTTTGCCTCTCTTGGTTGTCATGGGAACCCATGGGCTATGATGCAGTGTCCTACACTCAGAAGGATGATGCTAAATGTTAGTTCCCTTCCTCTTTCGCTGCCAAGGTCATTATTCAGTCCCATCCTTCCCCCTTTGATATAAACTTTAACTCACCCCATGGAATCATAACATTCTGGACCCAATGTCTCAAAGTAAATCATTTAGTTCCATTATTATCTTCCCAGAGGGCCCCAAGTTCCCTTTTGCTCTGGTTCACTTTCCCCATGATGGCCAAACTCGAAGCGATAGCCCCATCATCTTTTGATAGCTGGAGGCGACCGGTTTGGGCTCTTCCATCATTTCGGCTCCGCTGGCCACCAAGGGGAGAGCGGTTTCCTTTTGCAAACCTCTGGGCCAGCAGGCCCTGGGCAGCTTCCAAGGCATCTTCTGTGATGTGAGTCTGGGCCTGCCAGTGGCAGAGTCCGTGGCTGACCCCCATCCATCGCGCTGACGTGTGCGGTGACTGTTGTGTGAAGTACAGTCTCGGAGAGCCTGGGAAGAGGAATGAAGCAGAGTGAAGAACAATGATTGCTTATGGTAGCACCGCTGGTGTGCGTGCTGGGCGCCAGGCCCTGTACCACTGAGCATTTGATTTGTATGGACTGTGTCATCAAAGTCTCCAAACAGCACTGGTCAGTGGGTGCTTTCATTTCCGTTATCGTCACTGACAGCACTGGGAGCGATGCCTCAGGAGCAGGGGAACCCGGTGCCTGTTCGTTACATCTTGAATGAGCCTCATCTTTCTCTGAAGCCAGAGAGCCTGGGCTGCTTGCTGCAGATTGTGTAGCAAGCATAGATTTTAGCCTTGGAATCTGAATCTAGAGTTTGTTGTTTCAACCGTCATGCATTATTCTCTGCTGTTACTGAGACCCGAAACGAGAGGCAGCAAGTCTTAAGAGGATGAGCCCAAAACTTCCGGTCAGGATCTGAATTTGAGTCTGAGGTTTGTCACTTACTAGTTTTGAGCAAACTCGTTAACCCTGCGTGACAACCGGGGCTCGTTGGCCAAGCCCGTTCTGCCCTGTCCTTGCCCTGATGGAGGGTTGACCTGTGACTCCTAGAGTTCGGATACCAAAGTGCCCCTGAGTGTGGGCTGATTTGGAGAGAGGATAGTGACAGAGGTAACTCAATTAAGATGGGAGATGGGAGTCATTGGAGTGGGCCCTAATGCTGTGTAACTGGGGTCTTTATAAAGAGGGGAGGGTCAGACGGAGTCACACATGGAGGGAAGAAAAAGTGGAGACGTAGGGAGAGGTGACCATCGACGCGCCAAGGAGAGCGGTCGAGACAGGGCTTTCCTTCCCCGTCCTTGGGAGGCAGCGACTGTGCTGTCACCTTGACCGTGGATATCCCTGCTGTCATCTTGCCCATGGACGTCCCAACCTCCAGAACTGTGACAAGTGTCTGTCACATAAACCCTCCAGCCTGTGGTGTTTTATTGCGTATGGTAGCCCCTGTGCACTGATGGGCAGGGAAGAGATGTTTGCAGATTCCCTTGCAGCAAGGGTTGGCCACGCAGAACGGTGCTAGCTGATGAGATTGGGAGGAATGGGTGCTGTGAGGGTTTGCAGGGGTGTCCTGCCCTCCTGGGGAAGGGGGCTGAGGTCACTGATTCACCCACTTCCCTTCATCCTGGATGTGATGTCTGGAACATTCTGTGAGTAGAAGCGAGAGCACAAAGGGACCACACAGATGCCAGCTCTGCCTCCTTGGCCTGCCCGAGCCACATCCTTCCAGACTTCTTGTTTCGTCTGGAATTGTCAGCTGCACGGATCAGGCTGTTGAACCAATTCTTGATACCTCTGAGAACGAGCTTCCTCTTCTGCGGAGTGAGAGGGAGCAGATCCAGGGGCGCTGAGCAGATGAAATGAGAATCTACATGAAATGATGCTGCAAATGGTCAAACACCGTGTAGCTGTGAGTTATTGTCCCAATAAACAAAAATCCTCCCCAGAGCTATCATTCCAGTTTCGGGCTTATTCTCAACCCCTGCCTCCTCATCGTGTCTGTTCCCCCACCAAGGGGCCAGATGGACTGAGACATTTCGTTCCCTGTCGTTAGAGCCTGGTTATTACTTAAAGCTGAAGGAGGCTTAGAGATCATTGCTTGTTTTATGGAAAAGGAAGCTTGGGTCCAGAGAGGCTGAGTGATTTGTCCAAGGTCACAAAGCAAGTCTTTAGCAGAATTGGGTCTTCTTTTTATTTATTTTCTTCTTCTTCTCCTTTTCCTCTTCCTCCTTTTTTTTTAATTCATTCATTTGAAAGTCAGAATTACAGAGCAAGAAGGAGAGATAGAGAGAAAGAGGGCTCTTCCATCCCCTGGTTCACTCCCCAAATGGCCACAATAGCTAGGGTTGGGCCAGGCTGAAGACCATCCAGGTCTCCCATGTGGGTACAGGGGCCCAAGAACTTGGGCCATCCTCTGCTGCTTTCCCAGGCTATTAGCAGGGAGCTGGATCAGACGTGGAGCAGCCAGGACTTAAACAGGTGCCCATAGGGGATGCTGGCACTGTAGACTGCAGCTTAACCCATTATGCCCACAGTCAGGTCTTCAATCTAGGTACACCTGGGTCTCGGGGCAGGGCTCACCAATTCCACAAACAGGTGGACTCCGGCCTCTTGGCAGAGTCTGTATCAAAGCATCAATTGATTAAAACCCCTTTTTGATCTAGGGCACAAGCGAAGTCATCTTGATTCCCGACTTGCCTGGGCAGAGGTGACCTTTTCCTTTCTGGGTCCCTGACCTGGCATCTTCTGAGCACCAGCACCCGTGGGGTTATTTTCTCAGTTTTCTTCTCCTGCCACCACTGACAACAATGATACTTACTGTCGATCAGTTACCGTGTGCCAGGCACCATGCAAACACTTCACCACCATGATGTCGACTGACAATTGCAACAACACAATGATCCAGCCGTTGCCACCTCCATTGATACCTACTAACAAGGGGTGAGCTTGATCCCTTCCCCTGAATCACAGAATTTGTCAGTGGACAATGGCAGCTTCCTCCTGGCCACGTGACAAAAGAATTGCAGTTCAGTCTAACTCAGGTCATTCATTTTCCACTTCTGGCTGCCTGGCTGGTCTCTGGGGATAGAAGAGTGAGCAAGACAGTGCATCATCCTTAAGGAGCCAAGAGCTGGGAAGAAAGAACTATCCACCAAGTGGCCGAGGGATACAATGGTTAGGGCCCCCTGCTCTGGAGCCGGACAGCTGGGCTTGAATCCAATAAATGGCAAAACACTTCATCTTTGTGTGCCTTGGCTTTCTCATCTGTCAAACAGGAGCAATAGTAACACCCCACCCTGGGTAGTTGAGAGGACTGATGTAGTCAGTACATGCAGACTGTAGAGGGACCAGAACGATTTAGCCCTCCTCCCCAGTACTCTCCCCCGCCCCTCCCCTTCCTCCACCTCCTCTTTCTTTTTACTTTAATTCATTCTGCTCCTGTGTAGTCCTCTACCCAACCCGATGGCCCTCTAAGAATTCCTTGCACACAACTGCCGGTTTCAGAGCTGTTGGAGTTGGTCATGTGTATGAGTGGTGCTCTCTGCTCTATTCCAGCGCCCTCTATTGGACAACTCCAGGAACTGAGGGCTGTAGCAGTTGGCATCTACTTTGGGCAGTGGAAAGAGGGGTGGTTTTACATGCGCAGGATCTGTGCTCCTCCAGCCCTGCTGGTGGGGGGGGGGGGGCTTTGGGCAACCCTTGCCCTCCTCTCTGCTCAGGTCCTCAGCAGGAAGATGAAGGTGTTGTGCCAATGACTTATTTTTTTTTTTTACTCTTAGCAATTTTATTTTATTTTTAAAAAGCTTTTATTTAATGAGTGCAAATTTCATAGGTACAACTTTAGGAATATAGTAGTTCTTCCCCCCATACCCACTCTCCCACCCCCACTCCCATCCCACCTCCTACTCCTTCTCCCATCCCATTCTTAATTAAGATTCATTTTTAATTAACTTTATATACAGAAGACCAACTCTATACTAAGTAAAGATTGCAAAAGTTGCACCCATACAGACACACAATGTATAAAGTACTGTTTGAGAATAAGTTTTGTAGTTAATTCTCATGGTACAACTCATTAAGGACAGAGGTCCTACATGGGGAGTAAGTGTACAGTGACTTCTGTTGTTGATTTAACAATTGACTCTCACTTCTGACGTCAGTGATCACCTGAGGCTCTTGCCATGAGCTGCAAAGGCTATGGAAGCCTTTTGTGACCACAAACTCCATCAGTATTTAGACAGGGCCATAAGCAAAGTGGAAGTTCTCTCCTCCCTTCAGAGAAAAGTACATCCTTCTTTGATGGCCCCTTCTTTCCACTGGGGTCTCACAGAGATCCTTCATGTAGGATATTTTTTGACACAGTGTCTTGGCTTTCGCCTGAAATGCTCTTATGGGCTTTTCAACCACATCCAAATGTCTTAAGGGCTGATTCTGAGGTCAGAGTGTTACTTAAAGCGATTATCATTCTACGAGTCTGCTGTTTGGACTGCTTCCCATGTGAGACATTCCCTCCTTTTTAAATCTATTATTGCCAGTGAATTCTTAAGGGTCTTCTGGTGTTAATGTCTGATCACTTAATGTAATTGAGAGACAAGATATTAAGGAGACAATTAAGGAAGCTCTAAGACAAATATGCAGCTTAGTCCTCAAATGTGTGACATACTCATCATCAACAGCAAAACCCAACAAAACGAAGGGAATGGGAAGGGTCAGAGCTCAATGAGGGCTGGTGTTTTTAGGAAGCTTCACAGTTCCCCCCTCTACAAAGTAAGATGGTAGAACAGATCATTTTTAAGTTTCATGATGCTGCTAAAATTTCTAGAGCCCTGTGATTTTAGGAGATGGCTCTGACTTGGGCATTCCAAGGAAGCTGAGTCTGGGTTGTTGGGAAGAAGTTGGGAATGGCAAGGGGATGGAGGAGGATTAGTCACTGCTTTTTCCCAAGCATGTGGAGTGGAAGGCACAGCTCTTGGTGGGAAAAATAGACCATGGGGAGGCCAGGCCTGACTTCCAGGATCTCTGGGCTAGGTCTGGGGAGGCTGCGAGGAGTCTGGAGTTCTGGAGGGGAGTGAAGGACTCAGAGGGAAGAGAAATAGAAATTTATGAGCCTTGTTCCTGAACTGGAGGCTCTGCTGACTGAGCTTAGACCAGAAATATTTAATAGCGTGGGCAGACAGATGGAATGGAAATGATGCTCTGTTTGTAGAGTGGAATCTGAAAGATGTGGGTGCCATACCCTCTTCTGGGTTGTAAGTGGGAGGTGGGAGAAATAATTTCAAATCTCTAAGCCTTAATTTCTTGTTTCACACATGGGATAAGTTGTGCTCCTTCAGGCTGTTGAGAGATAAAATATGTTGACCGTGGAATAGAACTTTAATAAATAACTCTGACTCATAAAAGCAATGTTGAATATTATGTGAGTTTTTCTGAAGGCTGGGTCATTTGCTTTTCCAGAATTATCTACTGGGGAAAGTGGCTGCCTTTACTGACTGCATTACTTTTGACACATTATTCTACCTCTATGTGTCTCACTTTCTTACTCTGTAAAATGAGACAGCAATACTTTTATCATGGCATAATTAAAAAACTTCAGTATCTTAATACCCATATACTTATAACACTGCCTGGTATAAAGCAAGGGCTCTATATGAGACACTTCAAAAATTCCAAAGAAAACTGCAATTAAAAGTGAGTATACTTTGGTGCAAGAGTTCATAAAGTCCATGCACCCTTTTTTCATAATCATATGCATGTCTATGGGTTATAAAAACAATTTTTGCGGCCGGCGCCGTGGCTTACTAGGCTAATCCTCTGCCTTGCGGCACCAGCACACTGGGTTCTAGTCCTGGTCGGGGTGCTAGATTCTGTCCCGGTTGCCCCTCTTCCAGGCCAGCTCTCTGCTGTGGCCAGGGAGTGCAGTGGAGGATGGCCCAAGTGCTTGGGCCCTGCACCCGCATGGGAGACCAGGAGAAGCACCTGGCTCCTGCCATCAGATCAGCGCGGTGCGCCGGCTGCAGCGTGCCGGCTGCTGCAGCCATTAGAGGGTGAACCAACGGCAAAGGAAGACCTTTCTCTCTTGTCTCTCTGTCTCACTAAAAAAAAAAAAAAATTCGCAGCCAAATTTTTTGCACCAAAATAAGCTCATACTTTAAAAAAATATATATTTTTTGAAAGACATAGTTACAGAGAGGCAGAGGCAGAGAGAAAGAGGTCTTCACTCCCCAAATGGCTGCAACAGCTGGAGCTGGGCCTATCCAAAGCCAGGAGCCTGGAGCTTCCTCCGGGTCTCCCATGTGAATGGAGGGGCCCAAGGACTTGGGTCATCTTCCACTGCTTTCCCAGGCCATAGCAGAAAGCTGGATTGGAGGTGCAGCAGCTGGGACTTGAACCGGTGTCTATGTGGGATACCAGCACTGCAGGCTGCAGCTTTACCCACTATGCCTCAGTGCCGGCCCCCATCCTCCCCCCCCCCCTTTTTAAACTTTTCAGCAGGAGTATATAACGAAGTTCCCCTCAAGTGAGGATCTCAGATACTAACCATCCCAGATGTTGAAGAAGGAATCATTGCGAACTTAGCTTCAGACGGCATTCTTTAACAACCTGGGGAGATGGATGGAATGGAAATGATAACCCTTTTTGCTAATTGTTGTAGCTAGAGGGCTGAAGGAAGAAAGACACTTGCTGCTAAGAACGGAAGTTGTAACTTCTCCTCCCCGACCTCCCTCAGACCACGTTGCTACCGTGAACCCAGGGCACCTGCTGCTGCTGTCACTCAAGAGGTGGCAAGGCTGCTGCTTCATTTGTTGTCATCACCTGACAGTTATGAGTGGTCCCAGGGACCCAGCCTTCGTCATGGAAAGATCCATGGAATTCTTTAGGGACGGGCCACGGGGTAAAGAGCAGGGGTCAAGCTCAAGCAAAGGTGGCTCATGGGCTCCATCTGGTGGTCTGGACAGTAACCTACGACTCAGGATGCTTTCGTTATGAAGCTCTGTGGTTCAGTGTTTCCTGGAAGTTACACTTGGAGTTGAGGGCATGCTCCCCCCCTGCACCCCCCCCCCTCGCCGCCGGTCCTGCCACCTTGTCCTCCCTCTGTGCCTGTCTTCCTCTGGCCCCCTTCACCTTGCATTTTACCTGCCTGCACTTCAGGCTCTGATGTGCCCTCTCCATCTGCTACCACCCCTGTGGGAATGCCTTGGGCTGAGATCTATACTCTGACCTCATTGCTGCTGGGCTCCAGCATACGATTTGTTTGTGGCAATTGGAATTTAACAGAAAGGCTTGAAGTGTGCTTTGGAGAAGGAGCTGTCTTGGGGCTGCCATTGTCCTTGATCAGCCTGCCCTGACAAACTCACAAATGGGTGCGCAGAATACACAATGTGTGTTTTAAGCTGCTGAGACTTGTGGAAATTGATTATGCCGTAGTAGCCAATTAACACACCCAGTGCTAACACAGGATGTGCCTCTGACACTCCACATGGCTTCGTTCCCTTCATTCATTTTACTCTGATGGCATTGGTTTCCCCCATCTCCAAATTTGAAAGAATTAGATGCAATTTTATCAAAGTATCCATTTGTTTGTGATTATCTATATTCCAAGTGAGGATACCCTGTGAAACTTTCCTCTATCCTACATTCTTTTGGGATTTGATTAGACTTTTCTTTCATGGGTGTGTCTGTCTGTCATCTATATAATATCTAATATCTCTATCTCTATATCTATACCTATACCTATACCTATACCTATATCTATCATCCATCCATCCAAACAGATAGCTAGATGGATCACCTATTCCCCATGCAGGAAGTAAAGGGAAGAGTAAGGAGAGGAAGCTCTCATGTATCAAGCACCTGTTTGCATTAAGTGCTTCACAGTGGCATCTGTTTGAATCTTCAGGACAGCTGTAGGTGACATTGATTGTTTTGTAGACGAGAGGCTCAGAGATGCAACAGGACTCTCCTAAGGACCCCACTGCCTCTCAGCCAGTGAGTTGCATGCTGGGATTCAGGCCTATGCCCACCTTTCTGCAACAACCCTAAACAGAGCTTCTATTTTATCCTCCTGTGTGCTTTGTTGTAGAAAGTGACAGCCCAGGCCTTAAGAGATTGTGTGTCTATGCTTGCTCCCTTGTGCCTCTGCCCCTGCTAGGAAGAGGGCATGCCCGGGCTAGGCTGCAGGTCCTTGAAGTGGGGAGGAGGAGAGACAGGTGGAGCCAGCTAGGACCCCCACCAGCCGGGTGGCTGAATGACCACAGCTGAGATGAGCCAAGTGCAGATTATCACCAGATCAGTGAGAGATAGATGGTTTTGTGGTCGTTTGTTATTCAGCAAAAGCTAACTGATGCATATGGCAGGGTGGGTAGTGCAGAGTTTGAGAGTCAAATATGCTTTCAAATCATACTTCTAGGGGCCGGCACTGTGGCATAGCGGGTAAAGCCACTGCCTGCAGTGCCAGTATCCCATATGGGTGCTGGTTGGAGTCCCAGCTGCTCCACTTCTGATCCAGTTCTCTGCTGTGGCCTGGGAAAGCAGTAGAAGATGGCCAAAGTCCTTGGGCCCCTGCACCTGTGTGGGAGACCCAGAAGAAGCTCCTGGCTCCTGGCTTCAGATTGGCACAGCTCTGGCCATTGCAGCCACCTGGGGAGTGAACCAGCAGATAGAAGACCTCTCACTCGCCTCTGCCTCTCCTTCTTTCTCTGTGTAACTCCGACTTTCAAATAAATAAATCTTAAAAAAAAAATCGCACTTCTACCAGTTGTTGACTATGTGATCCTGGGCAAGTTATTGCCAACTCTTGGACCTTCAGTTTCTTCGTATGATGGAAATCACAATACCCACTGCATACAGCCCTTATATTAGTGAAGTAAGTGGGAGCTTAATGTATGGTGCAAGATTTCAGTCAACGCCCATGTCTAGTGGCTCAGAGGTTGCAAATGAGGTTCCTGGCCGCTGTTAAGGTGAATTCTGCCTGAAATGTGTTAGCAAGAGAAGCTAGGATAGGATCTGGCTCATCAGAGGCTGGGACCAGAGCAGAGAACACAGTAGGACCACGGTGAGATTCATGATCCCATGGACACTGTTGCAGAGAGCTATGTTCTGGGTGGAGGCTTGCGTGATTTGGAAGAAAAGACACTCCCAAGAACTGGAGCATCCACTCTGTCTCAGTATCTACTGCTACAACTGTGCCGTGTTAACAGGTTGCCCGAAAACAACTGTGTGTCTTAAAACCATAAGCCTTAATGATTGCCCAAGGATCAGGTGGTCAGTTGAGTGGTCTTCTTTTTTCAGACAGGCTCAGGTTGCATCTACCATCAGCCATGGGCTTGGTAGCAAGTCTGTTGATGTTGGATAGGCTCTCATTGGTTTCTCATCTGTAGCAGGCTAGCTGGGGCTTGGCTGCAGGATGTCTGTGCATGTTCTTAGGATGTGAGACACGGGCTTGCCCACATGTAAGAGGGAGGGTGGAAGTGGCCAAAGCAGTCTGGATTTGGACCTGGCACCTTGCCACTTCCGTTGCATTCTGTCAGCCCAAAGGGATTCACAAGGCCAACTCAGACTCAAAGAGGTGAGCCAAGAGTCTTCGTCTTTAGATGTATGTGTGTGCTGGGTAGTGGGGCCCACAAAATCCCTTCGTGAAGGGTATGGATGCAGGGAGGCTGTGAATTTGATCTTCATCACGGTCGATCTACTGCCACTCCTAACTGGAATGGCCCGGTCACTAGTGTAAGGACAGAAGTGTGTTGATCCTGCATCACCAGCTGCTGCCCCTGACTCACACTTCTCCTGTTTAGGTCTGGGGTTGGGGCACAGCTAGCGGAGTTGAAGGCAGTGGAGCAGTATATAGGGAGTGGAATCAGGCATTTCATGTCCAAGTAGAGCAGGAGCCACCATGAAACCAAGCACCAGCAATGGTGTGTAGGCGTCAGGGGAGCAGTGGTTCTGTGATGAGAACTGTCTTACTGTAAAACTAAGTGCTAAGGGAAAGCATTCTAATCCCCCCTTTCCACACCACCAAATTATCTGCAACAGAATCTGTTCAAGAAGCAGATTTTCTTTTTAAGGGTATAGAAGTAATACACAGTAATCAAGGAAAATGGATCTAATTCAGAAAAATGGGAAAAGTAGAGTAAACCAAATCACCTAGTACCATCACATAGAGCGTCACTCTTAATGCCTGACCTCTCTCTAACCATCTTTTCTTTCTTGCATAGATACACCTTAGTATATATCACACCTGGTGAAAATAAGCATGAAGAAAACAGTCCTCTTTCAGGGGAACTGCTTTTGTGTTCATTTTTGCAAGTTTAGGGAACAGAATCTTGAGTGCAGTCATTCACATTGTCCACACACATTGATCTAGCACTCCGAAGAGTTTGCTTTATTTCCTAAGGTAAAAAGAACAGTGACTTAACCCAAGTTCTGGAATTGGAGATACGCAGAAGTCAACCACAGCCTGCACAGCACAAACCCCAAGTGGTGGGCGAGTACTGATCTTGGGCACCCCACAGTAACAAGCCAGGGTGAGTTCTTACCAGTGTGGCGGGGAGGCTGGCCCTGGGCAGGTCTATCTACGGGATGGGCTGACTCCCTCCTGGGAGTCCACTGCATGGTCCTAAAATGTCTGGCTCAGTGCTTGGGTTCCTGCCATTTAATGTAGGAGACCTGGGTTGAGTTCCTGGCTCTTGGCTTAGTCAGGCCCAGCCCCGGCCATTATATCTCTTTCTCTCTCTCATACACAATTTTTATTTTTTTAAAAACCTCCATAGTGCAAAAGTCACTTTCATTTTGGTTTTCGTAGTGCTTTGACTGATCCTTTTAAATGTTCCTAGGGCTTCCTGTGTATCCATGGTACACACATTGAGATGTAGCAACTCAGCATGTGGTGTTCTCCCTAATCACTTCCCACCTCTCACAAGACAGCAAAGGCATAGGTTTTTTTTCTACCTAGAAACCTTTCATTTAAGGTATACAAACTTCCTGTATTTCTTTCTTTCTTTCTTTTTTTTTTTTTTTTGACAGGCAGAGTGGACAGTGAGAGAGAGAGACAGAGAGAAAGGTCTTCCTTTGCTGTTGGTTCACCCTCCAATGGCCGCCTCGGCCGGCACACTGCAGCCGGCGCACCGCACTGATCCGATGGCAGGAGCCAGGTACTTATCCTGGTCTCCCATGGGGTGCAGGGCCCAAGCACTTGGGCCATCCTCCACTGCACTCCCTGGCCACAGCAGAGAGCTGGCCTGGAAGAGGGGCAACCGGGACAGAATCCGGCGCCCCAACCGGGACTAGAACCCAGTGTGCCGGCGCCACAGGCGGAGGATTAGCCTAGTGAGCCGCGGCGCCGGCCCCTGCATTTCATATATAAAAATTTAGGAACATAGTGATTCTTCCCATGCTACCCTTCCTCCCACCCATACTCCCACCCTTCTTCCCCTCTCCTCCTCCTATTCCCATTCTTAATTTTTACTAAAATCAATTTTCAATTAACTTTATACACGTAAGATTAACCCTACACTAAGTAAAGAGTTCAACAAATAATATGAAAAGAAAAAAACTGTTCTGCAACAGTCGAGACAAGGGCTGTTCAAAGTCATCACACCTCAGAGTGTCAATTTCACTTCCATGATTACCTTCTAGGTACTCCATTAGTTACCATAGATCAGGGAGAACATATGGTATTTGTCTTTTTGGGACTGGTTTATTTCACTAAGTATAATGGTTTCCAATTGCATCCATTTTGTTGCAAACGACAGGACTTTATATTTTTATTGCTGTGTAGTATTCCATGGTGTACATGTACTGTAATATCTTTATTCAGTCTTCAGTTGACAGACATCTAGGTTGATTCCATATCACAGCTATTGTGAATTGAGCTGCAATAAACATGGGGCTACAGATCACTCTTTCATGTGCTGATTTTACTGCCTTTGGGTAAATTCCCAGCAGTGGGATGGCTGGGTCCATATGGTAAGTCTATATTCAGATTTCTGAGGTTTCTCCATACTGTCTTCCACAATGGCTGCAGCAGTTTACATGCCCACCAAAGTGCATTAGGGTACTTTTCCCCTGCATCCTCACCAGCATTTATTGTTCATTGGCTTCTAATGGCAAAGATTTATTTATTTTATTTATTTGGAAGAGTTACAGAGAGAGGTAGAGACATAGAGAGGAAAGAGAGAGGTCTTCCATCCACTGGTTCACTCTCTAAATGGCTGCAACAGCTGGAGCTGAGCTGATCTGAAGCCAGGAACCAGGAGCTTCTTCTGGGTTTCCCACATGGGTGCAGGGGCCCAAGGACTTGAGCCATCTTCTGCTGCTTTCCCGGACACATTAGTGGGGAGCTGGATTGGAAGTGGAGCAGCTGGGACTTGAACCAGCGCCCATATGGGACACTGGTGTCTTAGGCCAGCGCTTTAATCTGCTGGGCCACAGCACTGGCCCCAGTGGCATAGATTTATTTTTTAACATAGTTACCACTTATATTGCCAATAAGTCTTAAAATCCTATTTCACTTAACACTATTTTTACAGTATTTCCTCAGGATCTTACACATTCTTAGAAGATACCCCGGGGGCCAGTATTGTGGCATAGCTAGTAAAGCCACCAGCTTCAATGCCGGCATCCTGTATGGGCACTGGTTCAAGTTCTGCTGCTCTACTTCCAATCCAGCTCCCTACTAATGTGCCTGGGAAAGCAGCAGAAGATGGCTCAAGTCCTTGGGCCCCTCTGTCCACGTGGGAGAACTGGATGAAGCTCCTGGTTCCTGGTTTTGGTCTGGTCCTGCTCCAACTATTATGGCTATTTGGTGAGTGAACCAGCAGATGGAAGATCTTTCTCTCTGTAACTCTGCCTTTCAAATAAGTAAATCTTAAAAGAAAGGAAACTATCCCTAGTAATGGTTGCATAATATTCTACCAGAGAAACATTTCAAAAATATGTATTCCTGTATTAGTGAACATTTATATTGTTAATACTTTTAGCATATACAAGGAATCTTCAAAAAGTTTGTGGAAAATACATATCAAGAAAAATATTAGGCCGGCGCCGTGGCTCACTAGGCTAATCCTCCGCCTAGCGGCGCCGGCACACCGGGTTCTAGTCCCGGTCGGGGCGCCGGATCCTGTCCCGGTTGCCCCTCTTCCAGGCCAGCTCTCTGCTGTGGCCAGGGAGTGCAGTGGAGGATGGCCCAGGTGCTTGAGCCCTGCACCCCATGGGAGACCAGGAAAAGCACCTGGCTCCTGGCTCCTGCCACCGGATCAGTGCGGTGCGCCGGCTGCAGCGCGCCGGCCGCGGCGGCCATTGGAGGGTGAACCAACGGCAAAGGAAGACCTTTCTCTCTGTCTCTCTCTCTCACTGTCCACTCTGCCTGTCAAAAAAAAATATTGTATGGATTTCAATTTTTTTTACATTAAAGTAAACTTCTAAATTCTATTTTTCACAAACTTTTTGAAGTGAACACTTACAGTGAACACTTAGAAAAGCCTTTATCTTTCTTTCCAAGTTTTCTTTTTAGATTTTTTTTTATTTATTTGAAAGAGTTATAGAGAGGGAGAAACAGAGAAAGAGAGAAAAATCTACCTGCTGGTTCACTCACCAAACAGCCATAACGGTCAGAGCTGGGCCAGGCCGAAGTCAGGAGCTAGGAGCTTCTTCTGGCTCTCCCATGTGCATGCAGGGGCAAAGGACTTGGGTCATCTTCACTGTTTTCCCAGGCACATTAGCAAGGACCTGGATTGAAAGTGGAGCAACCGGGACTCGAACTGGCGTCCATATGGAATGTTGGCCTCACAGGCGATGGCTTTAGCTGCTACATCACAACGCCGGGCCCTCTTTCCAAGTTTAAGATCATTTCCTTGGGGTAGATTTGGAGGAGCAGGATTTCTCAGAACAATAAAGCCGTGGTCATTTAAAGAAGACTTCTGAAACGGAGTTCTAAATGACTCTCCCAAAGGGTGCACCCATTTAGCCTTCCACCAGTGCTGGCTCAGAGCCAGGTCACTGCCAAGAGGTCATGTTTCCTGTAGTTACTTTGAGCAGCAGAAGAGAGCAAGCCCAGCAGACTTCAAAGAGATTTCAGATGAAAGGTATGCTTTGAACAGAGACACCAAGGAGAGAGGGAGCCGACTGGCAGACCTGGTAGCCAAGAGGTTTAGCTGGGGAAGTCGGACGCCAACAAGTACAGGGATGGACTTTGTGGGCTTTGCAGGACCTTGGGGTTCAGCTCTATCAGGGCTGATGTGTTTGCTGGGAGCTGCTCTTTGGCCACCAAGCCTCAGCCTTCCTTGGCTCCAAGGTTGAGCCAAGGTGAGGATTCCTTCCCCTGTGCTCCTCGATGCTCTGAACAGAACTTTATCACAGCACTTTCTGTGTGGCACCAGAACTGTGCTTGGCTTCACTAGCCCAGGAGGTACCTTAAGGCGAGGGGCAGAAGCTACTCCTTTCTGCATCTGTATCACTTAGATCCTTGCTCGTGGTGGGGAGCTCTGGAGGTTGAATTGATCACGTGGGCTTTCTGCTGATTTGGATTGCTTCCTCTGAGTGCCTGTACCTGTCTCCCCCCACACAGATTTCCCATCTCCAGTGCAGTGACTTTGGAATGTCTGGTTGAAAGTTCTTGCTCCTGTCTCGCTTGGTCTCTGGTCTTTATGCCCTCGTTTTCTCTATCTGCGCTCCCCTGTGAGCTCAGAACCAGCCCAGACTCTGGGGCACAACACAATTGGTTCAGTTGCTCAACTCAACCAGCATGGCACCCATCTATGTGTCAGATACCGTTGATGCCCTAGGGGAGAGTAGAGTAGTGAGCCAAGTCTTCTCCCGTAGGGCTCACCGTGTACGTGGGGTGGAGGCACAGTGGCCACGTCCATGGGCAACCTCTTGAGAACCATGGAGTGGGAGCAGGGTAATGTGGGGTGAGGCACCTGTCCAGCACCAGGAGTTAGGGAAGGTCACGCACCCACTGGAGGCCCGAATGCCACGGAGGAGCCACCCAGGCAGAGAACGGGGAGCAGAGAGCAGAGGGAGGAACCATGAAGAGGGCTGCAGAGTGGCAATAGCTTGGCGTGCTTGGGAAATACGAGGAAGGGTGGTATGGTTAATCGTGGTGCATGAGAGCAAAGAAGGGGAAGATGAGGGCCACGGAGCCCAGGAGACGAGGTTCTTGTGGGATGAAGGGAGAAGGGAGAATTTTATTCTAAGGGCAACAGAAAGCCAGTGAATTGCAGGAAGGTGAGGGAGTGAGTAGGTGTTGCTGTCCAGAGAAAGGGGACGCTCCAGCAAAGCCCACGGGGAGGGGCGGCCTGGCCTAGGTGGGGGGTGGAGAGGTGGCTGGAAGGTGTGGATTCGGGTTGTGTTTTGGCCGTGGGGTGCTGGAGAGAGGGTCGGAGAGGATCTGTGGAGGTTCTCAGGAACTTGGGTGGAAGCTGGTGCTTTGGAAACAGGGACAGCAGTGCACACCGTTGGAGGGATGCTGGCAAGGAGCTGAGAATCAAGACCCTGCAGGCCTGGCTCCTTCAGCTGCTCTTTCTCATCGGATCCAGAGACCCAGGTCTTGGGTTGACTTCTGGCTCACGGGGCCAGGCTCTGCCGTCATCCCGCTGTCCTTACTGATCTCATCCTTGGGGTCCTCTGTTCTGCCTGCGACTCTAGCTCCTCTCCTTTCTCGATAGCTCTGTCCCGATACCCCAGAGCAACAGCTCCCAGGGTCCCCTGCAGGTGTGAGCTGGCTGGCCAGGTCTCCAGCCTCATACCTTGGCTCAGTCAGCCTAAGGGTTGTCTTCAGGCGTGACTATTATCCCCATTGCACAGACAAGGAAGTTGAGGCACAGAGTGTTTATGTAACTTGCCTGTGGTCCTACAGGTGCCAGGAAGTGGAGCTGGGATACAAACCCAAGGTATCAGGAAGCCGTGTGTTAAACTACCACGATCTGACAAAACCTACGTCACATGGGATCAGTGTCTCTCCCATGGCATCGGCCATGCTGGCCACGCCGGCCACACCACGTGCTGTTCGAACTGTGCTGATTAGAGGTTACTGTCTTTGCCTTCTTCACAGTTTGATGAAAGGATGACAAGATGATTGAATTCAAGATAAAGAGAAACCGACAGAGAATCAGAGCCCGAACAAGCATCCCCACGGAGGCATTTATCCATTGCACGCGTATTCGTTAAGTGTGAGCACGTGTCGGGGCTGAGTGATGGTGACTGGGCTTCTGCACCCGTGGCATTTCCACTGCCCTTCCTGACTGCCCACCTGCCGTGGCCGTGGCACCTTCCGTTCCCCCCACCCTGTACTGTCCCCTCGCCTCGGCCCTCGCACTGCTCAGACCTGTAATGCTAGCCCTCCTTCTTGGTTATACGTGGTCTGTTCTACTCTCAGCCCCCTTCTCGTTCTAGTTGATACATTCCTTTCCACCTAAGCCGTTACTCCTTTTCTCAAGCGTTTCTTACCCATTCTGTACATGGGGTGTTGCCAGCTCTCTGTAATGGCACATGTTTTCTGAAATTCTGAACAGAAAAGCAGAGAAGGGTAGTGGGGGGCCTTTTTCTAAGATAGTGGGTCTGGGAGGCCCAGGGACTCTGTCATACCCAGAGCATTCTACAATAACTGGGCAAACAAATCGGGGCTAAGGAATGACTAAGGTAGCAAAATCCAATAAAAGTAAGAGTAGTGTGTGAAATGCCTGCCACAGTTTTGTATAATTGTGGGAAGTAGGCCGGCTCCATGGCTCACTAGGCTAATCCTCCGCCTGTGGCTCCGACACCCCAGGTTCTAGTCTCAGTCGGGGAGCCGGATTCTGTCCCGGTTGTTCCTCTTCCTGTCCAGCTCTCTACTGTGGCCTGGGAAGGCAGTGGAGGATGGCCCAAGTGCTTGGGCTCTGCACCCGCATGGGAGACCAGGAGGAAGCAACTGGCTCCTGGCTTCGGATTGGCGCAGTGCGCCGGCCGTAGTAGCCATTTGGGGAGTGAACCAATGGAAGGAAGACCTTTCTCTCTGTCTGTCTGTCTCTCACTGTCTAACTCTTCCTGTCATAAAAAAAAAAAAAAAGGAACTGGCTCTTTAAAATCAACCTACAAGTCATTAAAAATAAAATTGTGGGAAGTAAACGTTGGCTTTGAGCTCCCTGGTGGCTGAGGTAAAAAAGGAAAACATGATTTGTTTGTAAGGTTCTCATGATCCATTGTTTGGAAACAAAATGTTTTGCCAGAAGAAGGCTGAATCTTCTTTGTAGAGAGAACAGAATGAAATGTCTGCCTTGTGCACCCACCGAGAGGACCCTGTCTTGTGCAGTGAGAAATATCGTAAACAGAAACAGCTGCATTAAAATGTGCTTGCTTTGCAAGTCATTTTGTATTCATAGGAAGTGGCCTTGGGAATGAGCCTCTCTTCAAGGTCAGGCCTCACTTTTCTGTCTCCCCTGGGTCTCCCTGGCACCTAGAGCTAGTCTGTGTGTTGTAGGTTCTCCATCTTCACTGTGGTCTGATTTTCCCTTAATTAGTTGTGTATAGAAACCCAGAGCCCCATGGTATATAAGAAACATCCCCTGACGTTAAAAATTGCTGATGGGTAACCGAGAAGGAAAATAATTAGTGAGGAAAATCGAAACAGTGCTCACTGAATTATGGGCATTCTTACAGAGACATCTTAGAGGGAGTGAGACTCCCCATAAATCCCAGGGGGAACCCCAGCAGGAGATGTAACAGCAGAGAAGCTGAGAGTCAGCACAAACCCCAGGGCAGTCCACACACTGTTTTCCTGAAGGCGAACGGAGCTGCATAGGAGTTGCTTTCACGGGTCAGCTACTGAGCCCTCCCCTTCCCCTGCCTGCCACGCCCCCTGCTGGAGATGTCGCAGGAGTGAAAACATCCCCATTAGTCCCTTCTCACTGCCTGCAAAGGGAGGGTGCCTGGACGGAGGAAGCCTTCTTGTGGGTCAGAATTCCAGCGAGCCTGCCCTGGTGGGCTGCTGGGGGCACACTGATCGTCCTCTCTGTGTGGAAGAGCGCCCGTTGACCTAGCGCCGCCGCAAGCCTGGTTCCCTCCCACTTCCCTTGCTCCTCCCCTAGGGAAGCAGGGGCATGCCTGGATGGTTAGCTTGGGAGGAGGGAGTAAGCATTCCTGATCTGATTCCTTCCTGCTTTTCTCTTGTCCCTACCTGCCCATAGAAAGCAAACCCTCTCCACTCCTCAGGGCTTCCACGGGGGAAGCCTGCAGGGGCTCTGCTGCTTTGAGGCCAGGCAGAGCAAGTCTGCCCAGTTCTGGGGTGCAACATCCAAGAGCCCATGTTTGCCACATAGTTGAATGCCTCGCTCTGTGGTGAAGGTGACCTTTCAAAGCCCCACCTTCGAACTCCTCTGTGTATTTCTCAGATGGCCTTGCCCCAGGGTGGGAGAGAGGGCTTCTGTATTAAGACCTCTACACTCCAGCCTGAGGAAGAAGCTGTGTGGCTATGACTCAGGACAGCAGGTGTGCAGGGAGCCTGTGTGGCCAGTGGGTCTCCCTGAAGTGCCATATACTGTTTGAAGAAGCCACTCCCACACAGATATGGAAGACAGCGAGTGATGAGCATCCCGGGAAGCCCAAGGTTCCAGGTGAGGCTTTAGGAGCAAACATGACCGGAGCAGGGTGGGAACCTGTGACAGACGTGTATACTGTTGCCTGCGGAGCTCCCATTTCTCTTTCTACTGGTAACGGTGCCCCTTTCCTTTGGGAAACTACTTATCTCTTAGAGTTTATGAGGCTCCTCCTGCCTTCATCCAGGGGTTGGCATTGGCCAAGCAAATTATAATTCTGAAAAAGTTTTGGAACTATGGGGAAGGAGAACCTCTTTGGTTTGGGACCATCAAGCTGAACGGTCATCAGCAGCCATCTTGCCACCAAGAGGTGGCATGACTCAGCACATATCAATGTGAAATCAACCTCGAGGAGTCACAGATGGGAACAGCACTTGCTTCAGCTGTACGCTTGGACTTAATTTAGAGGTACATTCCTTTGTAGTGCAAACCACCTGCTATGGTTTGAGTGTGTGCATCAGCCAAACACTAACATCTTGAAGCCCTAATTCCCAAACTGAAGGTTCTGGGAGATTGGGCTTTTGGGGACTGATTGCACCCATGCCGGTGGAGCCCTCCTGGATGGGATTCATGCTGTTATAAAGGAGATGCAGTGAACTAGCCGCCCCCTCCTGATCTGAGGACACAGTGGTCAGGGGCTGTCTATGAACTTGGAAGTCAGCCCTGACCAGGCTCTGGGTCTTGGACTGGGCAGTCTTCAGAACAATGAGGAATGGAGGGATTTCTGTTGGCCATAGGCTACTTGGGGTGTGAGAGTTGATTGGCAGTCTGAATAGGCTAAGAAACCAGTTTAAATCATTTTTCCTGCTTAAAACTTAAACAATCAAAATTAATAAAGAATATAAGTAAGTGCTGTGATGTGTTTGGAAGCGGACTGAATCCACATGCTTATTCACTGAGCAGTTGCAAGGCACTAGGCTCTGTGCTGAGGGCTGGTGATGCAGGGATGAATGAAGGCACCATTCTTGCTTTAGGAGCTTGCAGACTTCTTGGACAGACAGATGGTTGAGCAAGTAATGACAATGTGATATGACAAAGGAGCTGGGAGAGGCACGTGGGGGCGATATCCCAGCAGAGGTGGCCATTCCTGAAAGGGAGCAGGGAACTAGGACTTAAAGAAGAGCAGGATTTAGAATGGCAGGGAAGAATGAAACACTGGCAGAGAGATGTAGAAGGCCGACTAATAATAATAATAATAATAATAAATTCATCAAACATGGAGTGCTTAGTACACCCTTAGCCCTGGTCTGAATTCTTTAAATGCACAATCTGATGTAATTCTGTGATGGTTGCATGTGTGGGCAACTTTTTTTTACTGGTAAGAAGGAGTTAAGGAACTTCCTGGGAATCATGCTGTAGGCCAGGGCTGCTAGCATGTAGAAGGCAAAATGTGTGGGGAGATGATAGGATTGGAGAATTTGAGTTGGGCCCAGGTTGCAAATGGCTTTGACTACAATGTAAAGGGCTTAATTATAGGGCAGAGGTGCCCAGCCATTCCCCGAGTGCCTTGTGTGTGCTGGGCAGACACCTGATCCCCTCCAGTCTTTACCACTTTCCTATCTGACACACATGATTAGTCGCATTCTTGCTAACAAAACCCGGACATATTTTTATTTTCCCTGAATCTCACTTCCAGTAAATGATAGAAAATCCAAAAAGCCCGACCGCTTAAAACATTCTCTGTCTATTGTCTTGCCCACCACCCTCTTTATGATTATTTTTATTCCTTTTCCTCTCCTGATCCTCTGCTGAGAGCTCTCAGTCCCCTCTGCAGAGATCTACACAGAGCTACACATAAGCAAAATTTTACTTGTGTTATATCATTGCAGGGAAATTTAATTTTCTTCATATGGGTAGAGCTCATAACCAAATTTTACAAGGAATTCTTTCTCTCCCATTTCTTTTGCTGTAAAACATCAATGGTTTCTTCCTCAAACAAAAAGCAGTAAATCCAAATTTTGCAAATGAACAAGAAATTGTAAATTTAAATTCTGCTGAAATGCAAAATTCAGCAAGGAGCTGGTTGTTACTTGGCTAAACGAAAAATAGAAATTTCAGAGCCAGCTTGCATCATAACATCATTTTTGCCATCTAACCAATTCCAACATTGTTTTATTGGCATCAAGCCCTCAAAACTGTGACACCCAAAGACAAGCAACAAGTCGCATCATCATTCCTGGAGCTCACTTTGCCACAGAAGGTCAGATGTCCTAGAATTCTCTAAGACTCTTTGAGTTTAATTTATTTTGTATAATCCCCTTTGTGCTGGAGTTAATGAGGTCAACTTTGGCAGGGTCTCTTGTATTCTTGATGCCATTTGTGTCAGACGAAGATTATGAATCCAAATCAGTCGTAAGGCTGCCTACAAAATAGTAAGCGTCAAAGGGATTCCGCCATATTTCTGGGTGTGGAGGAGAAACTGACATGGTTTTGCCCCTGTGGACAGCGGTCCATGAACACATTCCATGTACACTGGGAGGCTGAAGAATTTCCCACCAACCAGATCTTCCAGGACAATGAAAGTGGCTAAAAGCATTGGAACTGTTGGGTAGTATCTGTACGTGTTGACTTGTCCAACTTGCTGAACGTGTCCACTGAGGATTTCCCCCTTCTCAGATTAGTCTGAGAAGGGATGCTCTTTAATCTGAAAAAACAAACAAACAAAAAAAACAAACAACAACAAAAAAACCCAGCTGTCTGCCAGAAGTTTGGTCATTGCCTCAAGCTTCCTCCTTTAATAGCCGGAAAATGTCCCCAGAGAAGGGCTTGGGAGTCAATGATTGTCTCTTAGTGAACAAGGCTGGTTCTAGGTAAGGACAGCAAGAAGTTCTGTGAGGCTGATCAGTAGGACTTGCCACTCAACTACACAGATGCAGTAAACAACCAGGGACAGTGAATGTCGCCTGGGGCTTCCTGCTCTATGGCATCAGCTCCCCGTTGCTGTGCGGCAGGCCACTCTATGGTTTGGAAGTTTTAACAACAGCCCTTTGGCTAATAATTCCGTGGAATGGTGTTTTGTATAAGGCTTGGCTGGTGGTTCCTCTGGTCTGGATTGGACTCCGTTGGTCTTGACCAGACTGGTCTCCAAGGTTGGGGTGCTGGAGTGCTCTCTCTCCACTGTTTCTTCCCCTCCAGCTGGCTATCCTGGGCTTATTCACATGATGGCTGGGTTCCATGCGAGCAGGTGCATGACGGAAAGCCCAACTGCTTTTTAAGTGTTTGTGTCACCTCTGCTCCTCTGGCATGAATGCCAGCTTCCACTATTGGTGGGAGAAGCTCCATTGTGAGGATGTAGATATAGGAAGGAGAACATTTTATGATCATTTTTCTAGATCTACCACATTGACAAATCACAAAACAAGCTCGGCTAGGATTAAGGGGCCAATGTTGTTATGCTGTTTCACTTGTGAGTTTAGAACCAACGTGCAAGTCCTATGGGGCAAAGCAAAGATCATTTTATTACTGCTGACGTTAGAAAGGGGACATAGCATGCGTGTGTCGTCTGAGCAGACTTTCCGAAATACTCTTTCTCCGGGAAGGAAAGTAACCATCTGGAATTGGAGCTGTCCCTGCAGGAGCTTAAAAGCGTGTGTGTGTTTTGGGTAGGCGGATGCCGAAGAGAGACACACACACACAAGGAGGAGAGGAGGTGGAGATACTTTATCCTCTGCTGTGTGGGGAAAAAATGGACCATTGGGTGCCAGACGTTTCCTCTTCCATCAAAGATACAAAGAAAAATGTGGAAAGAGGGAGCAAAAGTTATTATTTTATGGGCTCAGGTGGGAATGATGTAAGAGGGAGAAAAATGTTCCCCCTTAACCCAGAAGTGTTTCCTAGCAATGAAAGTTCTTCTTTTTGTGCCCCAAGCACCATATTTTTCCTCTAAGTGAAATTTTGCCTGGCAATGAAACCATTCATCATTTTGAAGAGGTGGATGCCAGTGAAATTTCCCAATGGGACTTGCAAAATAGGATGTCTTCTTGGATGGACTAAGTGAAAATAGATGAAAACCCGGAATTGGCTGCCTTGAAAGACACCAGTAGTTACATGCTGTTGCAAGTTGAAGGGAAATTGCTGCCAATTCATGACCTGTTTCCAAATACTAAAGGAGATTTGATGTTTTCAGAGTGGTTCCATCAACTAAGAGGGATGCTTCTATTTTCTCCCATTACTCCAATACCCAAAGCAGTTTGGCCATGTCTCAGAACGCACCCGAACCTGTAGCTTTCATTTTTCCTTGGTGATATGATGAGCATTGAATTTTCATGGTTACAGCAGTCCTCCAAAGTCAGCTTTCTAAGGATGTCAAGTTGCATTATTTCTTTTACTATTATTATTTTAAAGATTTATTTATTTATTTGAAAGGAAGAATTACAGAGAGGAGAGACGAGAGAGAGAGAGAATGAATGAATGAATGAATGAATCTTCCATTCACTGGCTTAGCCCCAAATGGCCACAATGACCAGGGCTGGGCCAGGCCAAAGCCAGAAGCCAGAAGCTTCATCTGGGTCTCCCATGTGGGTGCAGCAGCCCAAACACCTGGGCCATCCTCTGCTGCTTTTCCAGGCACATTAGCAAGAAGCTGGATTGGAAGTGGAGCAGCCGAGACGTGAACCAGCTCCCACAGGGGATGCTGGTGCTGCAGGCCATGGGCTTTAACCTGCTGCACAACGGTGCTGGCCTGCAAGTGGCTTTATTTTTCTATGTTAGAACTCTTGGCTCTCGTGTCTTCCATTCCATGGTTGTGGGAAAACATTCTGGCAAAACCAAGCAGGCTCAGTCAAATCTAGTTTAACACTCGATCTCTTTTGGACAGATGCATAATTAATGCCAAGATGCTTGCTCCCTGCTTTGTGCTTTGCTCTTCCTCAGGGGTGGGGCATCAGGACACGGGGCCCTGGTCTGTGGTCCTCTCCTGTTGTTGCTGAATCAGGTGAACTCTGAACCACGTGGGTCCCCGTCGTCTGTGTTGACATTTGCTTCTGTGGTCTGAGGGCCTACATGGCCTCCTGTCAACAGGTCATGCTTCCTCTGACCTGTGTCTGGCCTCAGGCCCTGCTGGCTCACCTACCATCTCTCAGTATTTCTGCTCTTTCCTGGATTGCCTTGAAACTCTTAGTGGTTTCCTCCCCAAACACTGGATTGTATTGGACCCCACTCTACGAGGCCACCCTCCAACCCATCCAGCATAACTCCTCCCCCTGCCATTGCTAACTCATGTTCCCATGCCCTGCTGGGAACAGCTTCTTGGCAAGGCTTGCCGACTCCCCAGAGTTCACTGGACAGGAAGACATAGGTGTTGCCTGCTCTGAGATGTCGTCTAGTCATTTGGTATTTTGTGAAACTCCTCTTGCTCCCAACTTGCTTTTCCTTTTTCAAAAGATTTATTTATTTGAAAGAGTTACAGGGGGTGGGGTCAGGGATAGAGAGAGAGAGTTCCATCTACCAGATCACTACCCAAATGGCCTCAAAGGCCAGGGCTGGGTCAGGCTGAAGCCAGGAGCCAGGAACTTCATTAAGTCTCTCATTTGGGTGCAGGGGCCCAGGTACTTGGGCCATCTTCCACTGCTTTCCCAGATGCATTAGCAGGGAGTTGGATCATAAGTGGAACAGCTGGAACTCACACTGGAGCCCCTGTGGGATGTTGGTGTTGCAGACCGGCACTTAACCTAGTGTGCCACAACTCCAGTCCTGGCCCCTCCCAATTTTCAATGCAAAGGGCAAGATTGTAGTTTCTTCCTTCGTGGCTTACCTCAATAGCCAACCTTCTCACTCCCCTGTCCCCAGTTTATGGTAGCTTATCTCCTTGTCAGTCCTGCTTCTACAGCTTCCTCTGCTTCTGTCTTCTTTACCTTTAGTTTAATGCCCACACTTTGTTTTTTTTTTTTTTTTTTTTTTTGTTTGTTTGTTTTTTCAAGGCTCAGCTCTTGGTGGTTCTCTCAGGCTTTTGAGGCTTTCTGTCACTGTCAGGGCCATAAAGCAGGCGTTCTGAAACCCAGCTGAGTTCTTGCCGTGGGCTTAATCATCTTTCTCCACTGAGATCAGGGTTGCTGCTGGCTGACATGGGGGGAGAGGAGGCAGGATTGAGAAATGCAGGAAAAGAGCATCTCAGAGGATATCACCCAGAGTTTGAGGCGCCCATAGAACCTGCTGCGTCTCACGGAGAAGGCTGCTGTGTTGGGGATAGTCCGGGTCTTATTAATATTGGAGGTTTTTCAAATTATGCATCATTTCCACAATGAGACATCCCACAAAATAGACACTTAGAGGCAGCAGTGGGTTGATGCAGTTACTCTCACAGAGAAGAGGCTGGAAGTATTGTGGCTGGGAGTGAGATTGCCAGTGGTGAGAGAAGAGTGCATGTGGGCACAGGGGAAGGGTTGACGCCACCGTCCCTGGTTTGAAGGGAAAAGTCAGCTCTCTGAGCTCTGCAATAGGCTTCGGCACCTGCCATATCTTCATCAGCTGTTCCAAGCTATCTATAGCACCAACATATCACCCATCTGTTCACCAATAAATTTTACTTCCCAATAATGGAACACAGAATTCATCCCTGCTGAGGATCAGGAGAGTGGGGAGTGAGGTACTACACCCTAGAACTCAGTGTTTTGGAGTTGGTAGAAAAGGACTTGCATCTTGGCTTGGCCCTTTGCAGCTGTGTGGCTTTGCCCAAGTTACTTAATCTCTCTAGGTTTCAGGTTTCTGATCCAGAAAATGTGAACAGTGTTATAATATCTAACCCACAGGCTGGCGCCGCGGCTCACTAGGCTAATCTTCCACCTAGCGGCTCCGGCACACCGGGTTCTAGTCCCGGTCGGGGCGTCGGATTCTGTTCCAGTTACCCCTCTTCCAGGCCAGCCCTCTGCTGTGGCCAGGGAGTGCAGTGGAGGATGGCCCAGGTGCTTGGGCCCTGCACCCCATGAGAGACCAGGAAAAGCACCTGGCTCCTGGCTCCTGCCATCAGATCAGCACGGTGCGCTGGCCGCAGTGCGCCGGCCGCAGCGGCCATTGGAGGGTGAACCAACGGCAAAAAGGAAGACCTTTCTCTCTGTCTCTCTCTCTCTCACTGTCCACTCTGCCTGTCAAAAAAAAAAAAAATCTAACCCGCATGTTAGAATTAGGTGAACTATGATGTGTGTAGTCCTGGGCAGAAGTGTTGGTACTGGAGTGAGCCTTTGGCCTAGCAGTTAAGATGCCCACATCCCATATCTGAGAGCCTGGGTTCCAGTTCTTGGCTGTGACTCCTGAGTCCAGCTTCCTGATAAGGCAGAGCCTGGGAGAAGTGATGGTGACTTGAGTGATTGGGTTTCTGCCACCTATGTGGGGGAGCTGGATTGTGTTCCTAGCCCTTGGATACAGCTTCAGCTCAGCACCTGGCATTGTGGGCACTTGGGGAGTGAACCAGTAGATAGGAGCTCTCTTTCTCTGCCTCTCAAAGTATAAAAAATGCCTGCTACTTAATGAGTGCTTGATATAGGTTAGCTGGTATTCAGCAGAGCACTGTGGACTTTGCTTCAGGCTCCTCTTTGTTCTTTTGCTGATGACTCACACTGTCCTGCATGAGGCTAAGAATGGCTAAGAGTCAGAAGCCAATTCAGTGAGAGTGGCTTGAAGCTTTCTTTGGCAAGATCATAGTCACCCAAAATGACAGCCATGCTGGAGCCCTTCAGTGTTTGATGTTGAAAATATGGGCAAAGAAGAGAGGGAGGAGATGTACAATTTGGGACATGCTCAATCAGACTTGCCCCAAATGGTGGAGTTAGAAACATGCCAGGGGATTCCAATACAATCCCATCAAGGTGGAATGTACCAATGCCATATCACTAGTTCAAGTGATCAACTTCAGTTCACAATTGATCATACTGCTAGGTCTAAGAGTCAAAAGGATCACACAAACAAGACTAGTGTCTGCTAATACTAACTGATAGGATCAAAAAGGGAGAGAACGATCCAACATGGGAAGTGGGATACACAGCAGACTCATAGAATGGCAGATGTCCTAGACAGCACTCTGGCCTCAGAATCAGCCCTTAAGGCATTTGGATCTGGCTGAAGAGCCCGTGAGATTATTTTAGGCATGGAAAGCCAAGACACTCTGGGGAAAAAAAAAAAAAAAACCTAAATGAAAGATCTCTGCAAGTGAGATCCCAGTAGAAAGAACGGGCCATCAAAGGAGGAGGTACCTTTCTCTGAAGGGAGGAGAGAACTTCCACTTTGATTATGACCTTGTCTAAATAAGATCGAAGTCAGCAAACTCAAAAGGCTTCCATAGCCTTGGAAACTCAAGACTAGAGACTAGGGAGATTTCTGATGCCATAAACAAGAGTGTCAACAACAGGAGTCACTGTGTACTTACTCCTCATGTGGGATCTCTGTCCTTAATGTGTTGTTCAATGTGAATTAATGCTATAACTAGTACTGAAACAGTCTTTTACATTTTGTGTTTCTGTGTGGGTGCAAACTGATGAAATCTTTACTTAATACATACTAAATTGATCTTCTGTATATAAAGATAATTGAAAATGAATCTTGATGTGAATGGAATGGGAGAAGGAGCAGGAGATGGGAGGGGTGCGAGTGGGAGGGAAATTATGCGGGGGTGAGCCATTGTAATCCATAAACTGTACTTTGGAAATTTATATTTACTAATAAAAAAATAAAAATAAAAAAAGAAAGGAGAAAAAAAGAAAACATGGGCAAAGAATGCATGGTCTTTAGTGGCATTTTCAAACTCAAGCTAGAACTGATGTAGCTCAGCCATATTGAGGCATAATTGCAGATAGCTTCTCCTATCTCCTGTCACCGAGATCCTATTCTAGATAGTGTTAGATGGTGACCAGGATGATGGCACTTATTAGGAGTGGAAGATTACCTTAATACAACCAAAATATCTTTCTAGATAGATAATTGACAGTGCAGTACAAAGGAAATTTATGGAAAGAAGCCATGTCTTGTTTTCTGAGAACTTGGAACAATTCATGTAGCTCTAGGTACCACAGGGTACATGTGTTTGAAGAATGTCTTTTGCCGGTCTCCTTGTGGACCAACACTACAGACCTGAGTCCATTTTCCTGGGCACGCAGCTGGGATGCTCTACCCACAGACACATAATAGCTGTATAGTAGATGCCCACTGAGTTGAATAGAACAGTTTTCAGGATGCAGAATTATCCAGTTGTAGTGGTGAATGACAAGCAATGGAATCGATACTTCAGGGGTTTCCTGTTCCGATCAGATAACACAGATACTGTCTTGGAAATGCCAGACTGAAGATTCATTACTGAAGATGAGTCAGTGCCAAGTGCTGCCAGAGGTAAGAGATGAGACAGCTCAGACATGAGAGTAGAAAGGTAGCCAGCCAGTGCATCAAAGTAGCAAGGCTGGCGGAAGTCGGGAGTGCTGGAGGAAGCATGAGAAAAGCAGAGGGGAGGGAGTCCCTGATCAGGCTGGATCTGAGAATTTTGATCATGTTCTGGGAAATGCACTTCTTGCCCTCTGGGTGAGACCACCAGAGGAGCAGGTGTGACAGAAGGAAAAGTGTACTCCCTTCTCTTCCATCTTGAACAGGTCACTCTGCCAGTCTCATGATAATCAAAGACCGTTGTGGGCGAGGTGCTGGCTCTTCCAACTAGAAAGCCATTGCTTGCTGACTCCAGGCAGCTACTCAGGAGTCCCATGGGCATAGAGTTTGGAGCAAAGGCTCCTAAGAAGGACCAAGGGCTGTTGCACATGCGGCTTCTGACCTTGCCCGAGTAGAGGCACAGCATACATCCGTGTGCTCTGCTGCACTGTGTAATTAGGGCCTGTAAGAACCGGCAGGGAAGTTCAGAAAATTCACCCCAGCTTGCAATTTTTATTACACCCAAATATAGTTTGTGTCATGGATGCGCTTGGGGCAGGGAAGGATCATTGTGTGACTCCAATCAATAGGCAGAAGCTATCAGCCTGGGGTGCCCTCCTCACCCCGTCTGGGGCAAGCTCCCAGGAAGCAGTCATTTCTTTTAGTTTTCCCCTTCTTGCAACCTGATTGCACTCAGTGCATCCCTTGGCTTCTGAATCAAATCCCTGCTCCCTGCCCAGCGGGGCTGCCAGCTGGTTTGACTTTATTCTGTGATTCACTGCTTAGAGGAGGAAGTATCTTTGATGAGCCTGTTGAGGCTGGAAACTTAACCCTCCAAAGTCTTCTTAGTAAAAAGCCAAAGAGGACTTCCCCGGGCTTGCCTGCAGATGCAGAGTGTCCCCAGAGGCCAGGTTAGATTATTTTTTTTTTCTGTGAGAGACCCTGGCCCTTCGAAGCAAGGCTCCAGAGGAGTGGACATCAGGGATTCGAGAAGAGGCGTCCCACAAGTGCAAACTCAGAGATTCTGCAGTGCAGCGCCCACTGGAGGCCCTTTCTGGGACTGCTTAGCAGTCAGGGAGGGCTAATTACACAGATTTGGCTCTGTTCCTTGCCAACTCTGTGACATCCCATATGCCCTCTCTGACCCCATATTCCTCATCCGTAAAACACAGGTTCCGAGCACATGCCCAGGAGTGGTTGGGGATTCCACACGGGATGGGAGAGGAGCCCTTGCTCGTGGCATGCTCAGTGCGTGCTTCTGTATTGCTTCAGTCTGTTTTCAAATTGACATCCACTGCCTCTCCTCTCCTGCCTTTTACTCCTTAACTGTGTTTTGAAGGAGAGAGAGAAAGAGATGGAGCTGGCTAAGATCCCAGCCCTTGAAAAGTTCCTTAGAATTCATGACCACCCCAGTAAGGCAGAGAACCCCTGAAGCAGTGGATACCTTCACTTCTCCTGGGGTGCTGGCCCCCGATGTTGGTGAGGTCCCCTCCCTGGGTGAACTTGAGTGTTGGGAGAGGGAGAGCTCCTTTTTCCTGGGCTCGAAGCAGGAAAGGCTCTCTTGGGGGGTCCAGCTTCACCCCTTTCCTCTGGAGTTCTCAGTCTTTCTAGTCTGTCCTTCAAGGGCGGGTTTCTGGGTGGTATTCTGTGGCTTGTTTACGTCAGTGGCATTGAGAGAGCAATGCTAGGAGGGTAAAATCATCCCCGAAGCAGGAACTCCAAGGAGAACATCCGGCAGAAGACGAACTCCTCATCTCTTTCCAATTCTACTAAGAGTGCTGTTGCCTAGCTCCCGGTTCAATCCTGTCCCTCCTCCATGTCTCATATTGGAGTTTCACCCTGAAGGGCACAGGTGTCCGTTCCCCACCCCTAGTTGCACTTGAGAATCACTTTGGGAGGCTTAAGAAGATACTGTTTGAGTGAGTTCCATGCAAGACCATCCAGCTGGAGTCTCCAGGAGTGGGCTGTGGGAACCAGCTCTTTACAAACCTTTCCATACGATTCCAACCTGTAGCAGCGTGGAGAGCTGTAGCTCCGTGTGTCCCTTGGCTTCTACAGAGACACCTGTCTCCTGCACTGCGATGCTCTTCCCTAGAAGGGGTCATCATTGAGGGTTGTCATTTGATTTTCCCTAGGAGGGGTTTTCAGATGCTGCCCTTAGGGGCAGAATGAACCCACTTCTGGCTGTTCCATTTTTCTGGGAATTCCTGGGACCTGGCCCCTCCATGGTGAGGAGCTGTTTAATCTGCGATCAGCTCCTGTCACATCCAGCACCTGCTGACAGCATTACGGTTCAGACTTATTCAGCACCAGGGCATGCTATTTTTTTTCCTTCCTTCTTTCACCAGGTCCCTAATACGAATTACTTCTTGGGGAAAAAGAGACCATTCATAGACCTGGCCTTTCAAATGCCAATGTGTTGTTTATCAGATTGTCTGACTGGAAGGAGGCCTGCCAGTGCCTTGGCATAGCCTTTCTGGAGGAAAAGGTACTGCATGGCTACTGGGAAGTTAACATTTTTAGATAAAGAGGCACATGCATGGCACTAATCAGTAAGTCCAGAAATTTCCACAGAGCTTTGTGGATTCCATTACCTGAACTGGATGTGGTCCAGTGAAATGCATTTGCTGATAATTCTGGAGGACAATGTGGGTGTTGCTTGCCTGATAAACACTCTCCCTTCTTCTGTTCACAGAACCTGGGCTTTGCTGTGTGAATTGTCCTCTTGCTAATTGGATGCAGTCTTGGGATTGTCAATCAAGGTGCCTCATTCATGGGCACAGGGTAGGCACAGGACTCAGGCTTAGCCAATCAAATACTTTCTAGAATCTGAGTCTTAACATAAAAACAACACGGCGGCATCCAATCATTCTAATAATTACCCAAAGAGAGCGTACACTGTCTCTGCCTCCATTCCAATTCCCAGAATTGTCTTGGCTCCCATTCATTTCAAGATCTGCTTCCCTGGCTTCTCATTTGATTCTGCCAGCTCTCCCATATGTGGCCAGTGTGTTCACTCCTGCCGAAGGCAGCATTGCTGTTTATTGCTCACCATCTCAGTCTCCGATGGCTGTTATCCTCACAGTGGACATGTCGCTCCAGCGCCTCGTGCTGAAGTGCTTGGGCATTGTATGAGGGGAAAATGGAATTAAAGGTATAGTTAATTTTGGTGCAAACCATTTTTTCATAATATATGGAAATATGTAGTATAAAGAAACTATGCATAGATTTCAGTGTTTTTGCATAGAAATAAACTCATAATTTTCATTCAGTTTTTCTACTAACAAAGTCCTTTTTGTACAGTGGGATCAAGTTACTGGCTATAACCTTATCTGTCTTTCACCGGAATGGGTTTTGCATTATTCCCTGGTCTGAAGGCAGCTGCCTAAGTACAGAGATGGCCATTGGGTGGACCAAGTGGAGCCATGCCTAGAGCCCCCCAGAGGAGTCCTGGCAGGCTCAGCCACTCAGGTGCAGTTGTAATCAGCCAAGCCTATCGGCTGGCTCCTTCCAGGCTCGGCAGAGAGACTGGAAAGTGGCCATTTGGTAGCAGAAGGAACTGCAGTGGATGCACAGGGAGAAGCGGGACTCCAACCCTGATCTCTTTGCTCCTCTAGTGTCCCACAGCCACTCCTGAGAGTGGGGACATGTCCTCTGTGCCATTCCTGCTTCTCATTCCAGTCTCATCTTAAACAGCACCTCCCCAGGGAAGTTGCCCCGACTTTGCAATCTTTATCACCTCACCTGATGTGCATCCTTCACAGACAGCGTCCATGTTTTCTCACTGGTTGGTTATCAGCCACAGCCCCACTAGAATGTCAGCTCCATGCAGGTGGATTCCATGTCTGTTTTGTTTGTCTCTGCAGGCCCTGGATCTGGGACGGTGCTCGTCTCATAACAGGCACTAAATGAGTGCATATTAAATAATGACATCTCCCCTTTTAGTTGTGGTGTTTATTGTGGGTTGAGTTGTACCCCTCATAATAGTAGGTTCAAGTCCTAATCCCTGGAACCTATGGGTGCAATCTAACTTGGAAAAAGGACATTTACAGATGTAATTAAAATAAGATGAGGGCATGGTAGAGTGCTAGGCCCTAACTCATGACTGTTGTCCTTACCAAAAGAAGGTCATGTGGACACATACAGGGGATGACACGATATAAGGATGGAAATGGTGATGATCTCACAAGCCAAGGAGCCCAGATATTCCCCCAGAGCCTCTAGAAAGAACCAACCCTACTGACAACCTTGATTTTGGACTTCTAAGCCCCAGAACTGTGACGGAATAGATTCCTGTTATCTTAAGCCAACCACATCAGAGTCCTAAATGAATTTCGTCCCTTGCACAACAGTGAATCTGCAAGCTGTTTCTCCGTCTGCTAAATTGGGAACAATTCTTCCTCATCCAACGCTTGGTAAAATACCACTCTTTCAAAACTTTGTTGAGGTTCTACTACATCCAACAGTGGAAATTTAAATAGATGAGGCCTTCATGGTAAAATCATTCCCAGCCAATTAGCCTCTTCCTCCTCTATGCTCCCACAGAATTTTGTGGGGTCCTTAGTAGAGCTCTTTTTGTGTTGCATTTTGGTTAGATTTTTTGGCTTACTGATCTCAGGAACTCTATGCTCTTTAATGCTGAGTGCATGGTGCCTGGTAAAAGAAAATACTCGATAAATCCAATGAATGAATGAGTAGATGAGAGGTTAAGGAATATATTCATAATATAAATAGGAAACATCGTGTTGCAAAAGGTCCTTTTCATATGAATGTGCAAGGGTTGGGGAGGTGGCATAGTGTGATAGGATGAATAGGAAAGGAGAGACAGGAGATCTGGTTCTAATTCTAGGTCTGTTACTGGAAAGTTCTGCTTGGCTTTGGCATGGAGAACTGGAGTAGATGGAGGAAATGGGAAGTGGAAGCAGGAAGGAAGAAGGAAAGGTAGGAGAGACAGAGGAGAGAGAAAGGAAACAGACATTTCAGCTCAGTGTAACTTCTCAGGGGTCAGGAATAAACAAGGATGAAGTCGGTGGCTTCTGGAGGTGGTGAGCTCTCCATCGCAGGGGCATTTGAGAAAAGATGGATGAACAGTGGTTGGCAGGAAACTTGTGAACTCAAGCTACTCATGGGAGAGTGGTGGGGACTGTATTAGATGGCCCTCTACTGCAGGTTATGTGATCCTACCTGCAGGACTTCAGCCAAGCCACCCCTTCCCCTGGACTCGTTTCCAAGTAATCGGAGAGACGGCGGGACTGTCCCTAAAGGTTGCCCAGAGTGGAAGTCTTCTGAGACTCACTGATCCAAACATTCTGTTAGTCCAGAGACATGAACAGTGAGGATGGCCAGCACAGGGCTCTCTGGATAAGGAAGGCCATTGGGTACATCTACAGAGTGGTATGATACCTGCAAAGCAAATCCTGGTCTCTTAGCAAAAAGTGAACTAACTCTCTAAACAGATGCTTGTGCAGGTTCTTCTGCCCTTAAAGTACAGATTTTTTTGTGGGGTTGGGGAAGAGCAGTGTGGACGGGAAAGCTCAGTGTCAAAGGCAGGATTTAGAAATCTGACAGTGAGGCCTGAAACTGGGCCCTACTCCAAGCAGTGTCCAATGACCAGGCCAAGATGTGGCTGATGATATAGGCATTTTGTAATTATTTCTTTGTAGTAAACATGAGATTGGTTCAGGTCACTTGTGCATTCATGTAGCTTATTTTGCAAAATTTGCTTGTTCTAATTAATTTTCAATGAAAATTAAGTTTGCAATAATGAATCAGCAAGGTTGCAGAGAAAACATTGGGTTGCAAGGAGAGCAAAGTAGTATGTAAAGGAGTGTCAGGGAGAGTTGCTCAAAACCAACTATGCAAATATGCCCACGGGACCCACGCAAGGTATGGAGGTGGGGTGGGAGGCTTTCTTTTACTTCTGCAGAGATAGATTTTTTTTTTTATTTTATTTTTTTTTTTTGAGATATGTACTTTTTTTTTTTTTATCTTTTATTTAATGAATATAAATTTCCAAAGTACGACTCATGGGTTACAATGGCTTCCCCCCCCATACCGTCCCTCCCACCAACAACCCTCCCCTTTCCCACTCCCTCTCCCCTTCCATTCACATCAAGATTCATTTTCGATTATCTTAATATACAGAAGATCAGCTTAGTATACCTTAAGTAAGGATTTCAACAGTTTGCTCCCACACAGAAACATAAAGTGAAAAATAATAGATGATTTTTTTTAAATGATGATGAAATCAGATCAGACCTATTGTCATGTTTAATCCCAGTGAGAGTCAAGTTGGGAATTGAAAATTTCTTTCTTTTTTTCTTTTTTTTTTTTTTACAGAAGATCAGTTTAGTGTACATTAAGTAAAGATTTCAGTCGTTTGCACCCCCATAGAAACACAAAGTGAAATATACTGTTTGAGTACTCGTTATAGCATTAAGCCTCAGTGTACAGCACGTTAAGGACCGAGATCCTGCATGAGGAGTAAGTGCACAGTGACTCCTGTTGTTGACTTTACCAATTGACACTCCTGTTTATGGCATCAGTAATCTCCCTATGCACCAGTTATGAGTTTCCAAGGCTATGGAAGCCCCTTGAGTTCTCCGACTCTTATCTTGTTTAGACAAGGTCATAGTCAAAGTGGAGGTTCTCTCCTCCCTTCAGAGAAAGGCACCTCCCTCTTTGAAGACCTGTTCTTTCCACTGGGATCTCACTCACAGAGATCTTTTTGCCAGAGTGTCTTGGCTTTCCATGCCTGAAATACTCTCATGGGCTTTTCAGCCAGATCCGAGTGCCTTTAGGGCTGATTCTGAGGCCAGAGTGCTATTTAGGACATCCGCCATTCTATGAGTCCTGCAGAGATAGATTTTGAATGAGATTAAAGGTAAGTGACTAACGGGTACTGTGGGCTGCCCAGGTTCTGATCATCTCCTAGCTCTTCATTGCTATCTGCATGGCTCTTTCCAGTCTTGCAAAGTGCTGTGGGAGTTGCTATGTGTTTAGAGCATCATAATAATTGTGCATATTAAGATAGCATTAGCGGCTGGCGCTGCGGCTCAATAGGCTAATCCTCTGCCTTGCGGCGCCGGCACACCGGGTTCTAGTCCTGGTCGGGGCGCTGGATTCTGTCCCAGTTGCCCCTCTTCCAGGCCAGCTCTCTGCTGTGGCCAGGGAGTGCAGTGGAGGATGGCCCAAGTGCTTGGGCCCTGCACCCCATGGGAGACCAGGATAAGTACCTGGCTCCTGCCATCGGATCAGCGCGGTGCGCCGGCCTTAGTGCGCCGGCTGCGGCGGCCATTGGAGGGTGAACCAATGGCAAAGAAAGACCTTTCTCTCTGTCTCTCTCTCTCACTGTCCACTCTGCCTGTCAAAAAAAAAAATAATAAAAAAAATAAAAAGATAGCATTAGTGGCTGGCGCCACGGCTCAATAGGCTAATCCTCCGCCTACAGTGCCGGCACACCAGGTTCTAGTCCTGGTCGGGGCGCCAGATTCTGTCCCGGTTGCCCCTCTTCCAGGCCAGCTCTCTGCTGTGGCCAGGGAGTGCAGTGGAGGATGGCCCAAGTACTTGGGTCCTGCACCCCATGGGAGACCAGGAGAAGTACCTGGCTCCTGGCTTCAATCAGCGCGGTGTGCTGGCTGCAGCGCACCGGCCATGGCGGCCATTAGAGGGTGAACCAATGGCAAAGGAAGACCTTTCTCTCTCTGTCTCTCTCTCTCACTGTCCACTCTGCCTGTCCAAAAAAAAAAAAAAAAAAAAAAAAAAAAAAAAAAAGAGAGAGAGAGAGAGAGAGAGATAGCGTTACCTCCAATTTGCAAATAAAACGAAGCTGAGTGGAAGGTTATGTTGAAGAGGGCACAGTCAGCCCTGGGCTTGCTACCCAAGCTCAATGCCTTCCACTCTCCCAGGCTCTGTCCCTGGCAACCTTGTGTACTCCGCCAGCTCTAGGAGAGATGGTGGCTGATTGGACTGGGGACTTCTTCAGTTTTGTGACTAGGTGTTTGAAATCCAGGTTTACCACTTGGTGGTGACTGTGGTTGATTCATTTACTGTTTTGACGTTTGATGTCAATGGAATAAAAAATGCTTGTTTTACAAATTTCATAGTGTCATTTCATTCATTCATTTTGATCATTGATTGCACAGACATTTCTGAGCCTTGAATTTCTTTTTTTTAAAGATTTATTTATTTTTTATTTGAAAGGCAGTTAGGAAAAGGGAGGGAGGGAGGGAAGAAGGGAGGTATTTTCCATTTGCTGGCTCACTCCCCAAATGGCCTGGCAGGCTGAAACCAGGATCTTGAAATTCCATCTGAGTCCCCCACATGGGTGGCCTGGGTCCAAGCACTTGGGCCATTGTTTGCTGCTTTCCCAGGTGCATTGCAGGGAGCTGGATCAGAAGTGGCACACAGTGTCACAGGTGGTGGCTTTTGTTGGTTCCTGAGACTTAAATTTCTATCATTTGCTGATGTTTGGTCTGGTGAGTTCAAGACTATTTTCAAGATCAAAGACATAATGGAAATGAAAGTGCTTTGTACAGTCCAAGTTGCTAACTAAATGTAAATGGTATTATTATCCCTCCAGGAATATTTGCAGCTTAAAGGACAATGGCTGGAACACAGCCAAGCATAACATGAAAGGATAAATTTCTGATGGTGGGATTTTAGCTATTCTGGTGTGTGTGTGTGTGTGTGTGTGTGTACTTATGATAGGGGGTGGTTAATAGTAAATGGGGGACAGAATTGGAAGGAAGGAGAGCTTATTGCTTGGGGGAAATTTCCATCAAACTCCCCATGGAAGGTCAGGCTTGTTCTAGAAATGAGAGCAAATAAGAGGACTTTGACTTTCCTTGTAGAGCACTGCCATTGTTTGCTGGCCAGTCATAAGGAGAAGCAGGGTTTCTAGTCTTCAATGAACTTTCCTTGCTTATAGATGCTCTCCTTGCTGACTCTGTCTGACCTTCAATATTGATAATGAATAAATTTTAACTTCCCAGAAAGGGAACGAGGTTGCCCTTTATTGAAAACATCCATTCTCCTTGGAAGCCACACAGTATCACTGATCTTCCTTCCTAATGCCAGAGAGCTCAATGAAAACCTGGGGTGGATTTCTAGTCACTTCCTTCCGGCAAAAACCTTTCTGGAAGTATTGAAGAAAAGGTTTTTCTTCTTGGCCATCATACCTGTCATGGAAGAGAGGATATGAAGGGGACTTAAAAATGTTTGTAGAAAAATGGAATTAAATGATACATTTATTTGGATACAAGATTTTGAAATCCATGCATAGTGTTTTATAGTACATACTTCCATGAATTTTTGAAGACTGTGTGTGTGTGTGTGTGTGTGTGTGAGAGAGAGAGAGAGAGAGAGAGAGAGAGAGAGAGAGAGAGAGAATGAATGAGAATCTGGTGCCAAGTTTAGGTCCCTCAAATGCCAATATACTCACAGATGCTAAATATCATCATGTATGACTATACACAGGTCCTGGTGTCTCACGCATTATGTTAGCCCCATTCTGAGTCCTCTCATTTCTGCACAATAAGTCCTTATTTCTGTAGCCAAGAATGTCTGGACAAGACATCACATCTGTTGGAACCTGTCTGCATTCTGGATCCTGCCTGGGCCCCTCTGCTGCCATCAACAGAAGCCCAGTCTTAACTGAGTTTGGGCCATGACGATGCCACATCCTCCTGCTTCATCAGCTGGAGATGCCCCCTGCACCCTCACGTCCTCCTTGACTTTCCATTGATAACGGCTGCCATGATAAGGGGCCCCATGCATCGTGCTTGGAAAGCACCCCCTGCCGTCTTCCTAATTATTGCAAAATGTGCATGCGGCATCCCGATTTTATGGTTGAGGAAGCAGAGGGGTAGGAGGTCAAGCGACCCATCTGGGGCAGCAGAGCTACAAGGGGCAGGGTTGGCATTTGTAACACTGCCCAGTTCCAGACTTTTCCTTTGGTTCTCTGAGCAGCTCTGGTCATTTTATGCAGCAGTGTATGAAGGACATGGAAGGAAACGGCTCACTGTAGGAGGGAGTTTATGCTGGATTTCCTGAGCTCTTGTTACCCAGCTCTGGTGTGTATGGGTTCTCAGAGGCAGACAGAAACATCATATTCATTCATTCAACAAATATTTGTAAAGTATCTCCATATTCCAGCACTTTTTTTTAGCCACCTAGAATGTAGCTGTGAAGAAAATAGACCTCTACTCTCCAGGATGTAATGGGGTAGATGGAATCAGTTCCCCCATTACTATTTTGTCCAGTGGAGATAAATGAAAAAACGAAGACCAGTAAGAGGATGGAAAGGACCCTGGACTTGAAGTTTCAGTTCACATATAATTGTCAGGGGAGGCCACAGGAATAAGGCAGCATTTGGGTCTCTATCTAAGAGACCCGCAGGGAGGGAAGTTGCAGGGACCATGGAGATCTGGGAGGAGTGAATTCCAGGCACAAGGAGAAGCAAGTGTGCAGGATCTGAGGAGGGTCCTTCAGGGCTTCACTTGAGAAGCAGCTGCAAGGCCCCTGGGAGTGACGAGGGACAGGGTTTGGAGACAATGAGGGAGATGGGGAGGGGGAGATCGGGTTGGGCCTTGATAGGAGTTTTAATAAAGTTTGTTTACTTTGAGTGATGGAGGGAGCCATTGGGGAGTTTAGAAGAAAAGTGAGACATGCTTTGGAAAGGATCATTTTGGGTGCTATTTGCAGAAAACAGTGGCAGGGTGGGCGGGTGGGAGACAGTGTGGTGACCCAGGGAGAAGGTGTGGCTTGGACCAGGGTTGTTGCATTCAAGGTGGTGAGCCGTGCTCGGGTTCTGGATCTCTTTCAAAGAATGCGTTGACAAGGTGCACATGGTTTAAGGGAAAGCACTAAGTCAAACTTGAGTCCGTGTTTTCCATTTCCTGAGAATACATGTTCCCTACATGAGAATGTACACTTCTCGAAGGTTGAGATCTTCATCTGTTATATTCAATCCATGACTTAGGACAGTGTCTGACACATAGTGTAGTAGCTATACCTGTGTGCACACACATACACACATGCACATGCACATACCATACACACATGCATATACATATGTAATTATATGTATATGCACGCATTTAATGAATATGAAATAAACTGGCTTGAGAGTAAGACTCAGTTTATTTGACATGTCATTTGTAAATAACATTCTCCTAGTATTTTCATTCTCTTAAAAACATCTTTTTAAAAAGCAATGTTCTAAAAAAAAAAGAGGACCTAAATGAAAGGTCTCTGCGAATGAGATCCCAGTAGAAAGAATGGGCCATCGAAGAAGGAGGTACCTTTCTCTGAAGGGAGGAGAGAGAACTTCCACTTTGACTATGACTTTGTCTAAATAAGATCAAAGTCGACGAACTTAAAAGGCTTCCATAGCCTTGGCAACTCATGACTAGAGCCTAGGGAGATTACTGACGCCATAAACAAGAGTGTTAATTTGTTAAGTCAACAACAGGAGTCACTGTGTACTTACTTCTCATGTGGGATCTGTCCTTAATGTGTTGTTCAATGTGAATTAATGTTATAACTAGTACTGAAACAATATTTTACACTTTATGTTCTGTATGGATGCAAACTGATGAAATCCTAATATATACTGTGTGGGGAGTAACCTGGACTGGACTGAGTTACTGGAATTAAGACTTATTCTATGCATCTGCTCTCCCACAATATGGTGCTGGGAGAGGAGGCAACAGCTTCTACCCAGCTGCCTCTCACCAACTTGACAAGCTGCAGGACCTGCTCCTGATTGGAGGAGAGCAGCGTACTCGATGTGTGGGCAGCCGAGTTAGGATTGGCGGAGGAGGACTATAAAGGAGGAGAGAGACAACATGCACCAGGAACATCTAGGGGGAACATCTGAAGGAACACCTGTGCAGCCCCCGAGAGAGCCGGCCGGCGGTGTGCCGCTCCCCCGCGGAAGTGGGGAATGTGGCAGGGGGAACCGCCCTTCCACGGAGGTGGAAGGGACAGTAGCCAACCCGGGAAGAACCAGCAGCAAACCTGGGGAGGGCCGAGCAGACGAAAGAACAACGCAGGGTCCTGTATTGTTCCTCCACGAAGACGGGGAGCGACATACTGAATTGATCTTTTGTATATAAAGATAATTGAAAATGGATCTTGATGTGAATGGAATGGGAGAGGGAGCAGGAGATGGGAGGGGTGTGGGTGGGAGGGAAGTTATGTGGGGGGAAAGCCATTGTAATCCATAAACTGTACTTTGGAAATTTATATTTACTAAATAAAAGTTAAAAAAATTAAAAAAGCATGTTCTAAATTTTGGTGAATTTTGACTTATGAATTTTTTAGAGATTTATTTATTTACTTGAGAGGCAAAGTTACAGAGAGGCAGAGAGAGAGAGTGAGGGGGGGGTCTTTCATCCACTGGTTCGCTCCCCAGATGGCCACAATGGCTGGAGCTGAGCTGATCTGAAGCCAGGAGTCAGAAGCTTCTTCAGGGTCTCCCACGTGGGAACAGGGGCCCAAGGACTTGGGCCATCTTCCACTGCTTTCCCAGGCCACAGCAGGGAGCTGGATTGGAAGTAGAGTAACCAGGACTCGAACCGGCATGAAATGCCGGCACTGCAGGCTGGGGCTTTACCAGCTAAACCACCGTGCTGGCCCCTCGACTTATCAATTTTAAAAATGGATCATGCTTTTGATGTTACAGCTAAGAAACCTTTGCTTAACCCAAGACCACAAAGATTTTTCTCCTTATGTTTCCTTCTACAATATTAAAAAATATTTTCTGTTTCCCACTTAAGTTTCTGCTTCATTCTGAATAGATTTTCCATATGGTGTGAGGTATGGATCATATTTCTCTTTGCATATGGGTAGTCAGTTGTCCTACTACCATTGGTTGATCTGAGTTGCTTTGGAGGAATAACTTGATTTTCACCAGCTGGACAAGCAGGACAGGAAGCAACAGGTACAAAATCATGTCAGGATGTAGCAGAGAACGTGATGGTGAGACTGTACATGTTTTGTGTTTGGCTGGAGAGTAACGGTGAAGGAGGCATGAAGGGAACTAAAGCTTTCAAGAGAGGCGAAGTCCAGACCACGCAGAACCTGGCATGGCCTTTGCATTTTCCCAGAGAGAGCTGGAAGCGTTCCTGGACACTACTGACTTGAATTTGCTCTCCATTTTACATATGGGCAGATGACAGCCCAAAAAAGGAGCCCATTTAATTTTAGAGTTTAATTATTATTCTACCTATTTTGTCTACCAGAATTATCTGAGATAAGCAGAAAAGATTAAACAGCAGCAACAACAACAACAAAAATAAGCCGCAGTCTTGAAAGTGAGTTGTGTTCTATTTCTGCTCAGGACTGATTCCTACCCAGATGGTGCTGATTTGGAGAGGGGACTGGTAAAGGCATGGTGCCTTGTCTGACCTGATATTTTTATCAGTGCTTGGAATGAAGTTAGGGAAGTTGCTCGCTTCAAATGTTTGAAAGACTTGAAGCTGGGAGTAGAGAACATATGAAGAACAGGAGAGTCAGGATGTTAGAAGACTCCAGCGACTTGGAAGTTTGACTGCATTTAATGAGCAGGCTTTTTAAAAGACTAGATGTTAAATTTTACACTTGGATTCACAAAGCAGCTGAACAAAGGGTTGGGAAGTCAGAGCCAGGCAATATGTCACAGTGGAGACATTGGAAGGGGGCGGTGAGCAATTGGACGAAAGCCCACAGCAGCAACACTGGTCTAACCTTGACCAGCACTGGGAGGAGGCTGGGTCCTGATCTGCTGTGTGGCTTGAGTTCAACAATACCTGAAAAACTTTCTGTTTTGGGGTCCACAATTTAAGATAGACATGGATACCAAATACGGATTCTGGAGCTGGACTACCCAAACCCTGGCTGTGTCTCCTGGTGGCCGTGTGACCCTGGAAAAGTACTTAATTTCTCTGTATATAAGCTGCCTCATCTCTAAAAAAAGAAAAATCCTAATGTCATGATAAATGATAAGTAAAAAATGATAAATCCTAATGTCACCTTGTTGTGAGGTGCGAATGAGTACATGTATAAAGTCTTTAGTATGTGTGGTGTATGAGTTAGCTCTAATTGTCACTGGGTTTCCCTTTACTGAAAACTTAATTGTGCTGTACTTTATGATGAGTATTCTTTTTTTCAACTTTTATTTAATAAATATAAATTTCCAAAGTACAACTTTTGGATTATAGCGGCTTTTCTTCCCATAATCTCCCTCCTACCCGCAACCATCCCATCTCCCACTCCCTCTCCCATCCCATTCTTCATCAAGATTCATTTTCTTTTTTTTATCTTTTATTTATTTTTTATTTTTATTTTTTTGACAGGCAGAGTGGACAATGAGAGAGAGAGACAGAGAGAAAGGTCTTCCTTTGCCGTTGGTTCACCCTCCAATGGCCGCTGCAGCTGGCGCACTGCAGCCGGCGCACCGCGCTGATCCGATGGCAGGAGCCAGGTGCTTCTCCTGGTCTCCCATGGGGTGCATGGCCCAAGTACTTGGGCCATCCTCCACTGCACTCCCTGGCCACAGCAGAGAGCTGGCCTGAAAGAGGGGCAACTGAGACCGAATCTGGTGCCCCGACCAGGACTAGAACCCGGTGTGCCGGTGCCACAAGGCGGAGGATTAGCCTAGTGAGCCCAAGATTCATTTTCAATTATCTTTATACACATAAGATCAACTTAGTATATACTAAGTAAAGATTTCAACAATTTACACCCATACAGATACACAAAGTATAAAGTACTGTTTGAGTATTAGTTTGACCATTAATTTTACCGTTAATTCGCATAGTACAACCTATTAAGGACAGAGATCCTACATGGGGAGCAGGTGCACAGTGACTCCCATTGTTGATTTAACAATTGACACTCTTACTTATGACATCAATAATCATATGATGAGTATTCTTTATACATTATTTCAATTAATGTTCATAATCCTCCTACTACATAAACATTTTATGCATTTCCTATTGCTGAGGATGTTGATGTTCAAACTGTTGACCAAGTGGTCCATTCACAGATACCCTTGAGGTGAAGTTTGTGGAACAGAACTCCAGGTCTGCTTGGGTCTCATGTGGCTGCTTTCCATTAGTACATTGCACTTCTCCTTGGAGCTGATTAGAAGCAGAGTGACCAGGATGATAAAGGACTGAGCCATGCCTTGCAGTTTGGAGGAGCTGGTAGACAGGGCATGGCTCATATCTAAAGGATAGGTGCTGCACCTATGAGGAATCAGATTAGCTCGGGACAGAATCAGTCCTTATCTACTGGAGTGCACGCTAACAGTCCCATTTGCTAGAGATGGAACACAGAGCTTTGCATACTAAGGAGTTCCCCACTGGTGCGGGTGTTCAGGAAGTCAGGTAGAATTCAAGCACCAGACAGGTGATGGGAGTTGGTGTCTTTTAAAGCTACTTAGAATTCTGTGATTGTCTGTTCTCATCTTTGAACCCTGGTGTCTTTGTTTTCAAAGTAATTTTAATGATATTTATATCTTCCTGATTCTAAAGGGCATTATTAGGGCTAGGAAAAAAGTGCTCATTAAGCACACCAAGTTCCTGAGAAGAAATGCACTATTTTAAGATCCACATTATGGTAACACTCTATGTAACTGCCAAGTGGATAATGGAACCAGGAATCTGCTAAGCTCATGTATATAACAAACTGTGATAATTTCTTAGAACCAAATGTGTTTATTGCAAGTGCCCAATATTGCAGTCGATAATTGCTATCATATCCAATACCTTAGTGCATAGCAAATTCTCACAAATTTTTTGAAGGTTCCAAAAGCAAAACACAACAACACAAAAGTAATCTTGTGTGGCATTGGAACCTACCCCCCAAGAATTTCCCAACACAAATGCTGAAATTCCTAGTGGTGAGATGGAAAGCAAGGCATGAGATCCAGAAAGAAGAATGAGTTGAGACCTCACGGGAGTTGGTGGCGCTCCTTTCTGGTGTTCCGTTGTGACAGAGTGGACCATGGCCCTTGTCCATTTCTACTTTGCTTCTCTAGCCAATGACGTCGGCATATTTTTTGTGCATTTAAGCCAACGAGGCTTAATTGCCTGCTAATTTTGTACTGGATTGAATTAATTTCAAGACCAAATGAGTTAAAACAGATGAAGCTCCCTTCATCTATTATTCATGAGCTTGTTAGAACAGGAGGGAGCACATTAGTTGCATTAAGGGTATTACATTGTTTTAATGAACTTTTTTTTGGTGCCGGTTAATGGGACTTTAGAGAATCTCAACATAGGTTCTGCAGTTTGTGGCTGTGGGGTTGCTCTGTTTTGCTTTTGAAAATCACATATATTTAAATGGCTACTTTGAAAGCCTCATGGACTTTAGAAGGTGAGAGGCAGGTGTGTGTGGAGCAGAAGAAAGAATGACATATGGGAGGAAAATATATACTACAAATAAAAACTTTATATGTTTATTTTTTAACTTATTTTTTTACTTATTAAATTTTTAAAAGATGTATTTATTTCTTTGATATTCACAGTTACAGAGAGAGACAGAGAGACAGAGAGACAGAGAGAGAGAGAGAGAGAGAGAGGGGCAGAGAGACAGTGAGAGAGGGGTCTTCTGTCTGCCGATTCACTCCCCAAGTGGCCGCAATGGTCAGGGCTGAGGCAGGTTGAAGTCAGGAGCCAGGAGCTTCATCCAGGTCTCCCAGGTGTTTGGAAGGGGTCCAGGCACTCAGGTCATCTTCTGGTGCCTTTCCCAGGTGCATTAGCAGGGAGCTGGATCAGAAGCAGAGCAGCAGGACTTGAACTGGACCCATATGGAATGCGGATGTCTCAGGCAGGGCTTTACTGGCTGTGCCACACAATGGCTTTGATTGATTATTTTTTGAGATAACATAGTTTTCATTTACATTAAAGTCTTACTCTCCTATTTATTCCAATAAATTAAAAAGTAAAAAGTCAGTAGTCCAGCAGAAAAATAGGCAAGGGCCATAAACAATAATCACATGAAAATATGTAATCTGGTAAGTTTCTATGTGCGGGAGCCAGATTACTAAACAGTATGTAGATACTGGCAAGGTAGCTGCAGAGAAGGGGGCGTAGGGAATGGATGATGTTAAGTGAGAAGTAGAGAAGACGTGGCTTATTAAGTTCACCATTTTGGTGTTTCTTGCATGCATGGTTATTTACTAATTCCAACATGTAGTAAATGCTGAAGGTATGAGCTTGATTACAGCAGTATGCTAGTGACCAGTGTGGCCCATTCCAGCTGCCAGACCCTTGCCTTTAGCATGCTGATCCCATCCTATTGAAATATCTATGTGGAAATTCACCTAGAGGCGATTTTCTTAAGGTCACAATTTAACAGAAATAAAAGCACATATTGAGAATGATAGAATGCATACCCTCTAAGGAGGATGGTGTGCGGGTGGAATATGGAGTTGACGTTAGGAGGTTTCTATGCCACAAGCTCTAAACACTGTCTCTATTCTGGTTCTCACTAGTGATGTAGCAAGGACCCACTTCAGAGCATTGGTCTCTGTCTTGGGAGATCATTACACAGTCCAGCTGGGAAGTGCAGCCATGATCCATTCTAGCTAACGGTGTAGGTACTGGTCAACCTTGGGTTGGCTCCAAGGAAAGCTTTTTTGAGTGCTGATTACCTGTCAGGGTCTAGGCCAGGTACAAAGTTGAGCATGACATGGTTCCTGTCCTTGGGAGGATCTTTATGAAGCCAGAAGCGAGGCTAGAACAATGGAGAACTGGCTGCACAGGGTCTGCAGAAAGATCCCCGTTTTCAGCTATTCTGTTCCTTTTCAGGCACAATTAGTGACTTATCACTTAAAAAATAACTCCGGCAGGGAGAGGATCAGGAAGTGACATTTGTCGGTTTGCGCCATGTGCCAAACGTGAACTTGTTTTTTTCTTTCTCCTGAATGCCATTGAGGAGTCAGTTTTCCTTTTCTGGCAGCCTGTGTTGTGGATGAGCAACCTGCGGTCAGGCCAGGGGCTGTCACGTGGCTGAGATCACGTGCACACCTTTTCCACATGATGTGGAGTCCTGAAGTTCCAGGCAGTGGACGGGAATGAACACTGAGATAAAACTAGGCAGGGGAGGTGTGAAGGGAAGAAGGAAAACAAGGAGGAGTGGAGGTGTGTGTTTGGTGGCGGTGGAAAATGGCACTCCAGATGCTGAGTGATATTTCTGTCCTGCGCTTGGGGAGTTGAGAGCTTTTGGGAAAGGATGTGCCTAATTGACAGTGGTGTGGGCCATGCGGAAGGAGGAGCATTCAAAGATGAGGCTCTGGGGAGCTGTCCACCTTCCCTTGCTGGATGGATTCAGCTGCTGAGCAAGTAGCTGAGAGGCAGAGAAAGAAATGGGCAGAGGGATGGAGGAGAAGATAGATGGCAGGGAAGCTGGAACCACAGGTAAGCAAGGGGTCAGGATCCCAAGGTGCTGCTGCCTACCCTTGGACTATGAGAGGATTTCACCAGTGCTTTGATGAAAGGTTTCTATTGTGTTCTCAGCATACTGGTTGAAGGTGGTTTTTTGAATTTATATTTTGATGTACTTTAATAATAACTACAATAGCTCATGATTCTGGAGCATTTGACATTCACCAGGTGCACGATTATACAGTCTTCCCAAAGCCCTATGTGAAGAATGTTGTTGTTGTTGTTGCATTGTCCCCATCCAACAGGTGTAGGAACCAAAGGTTAGGGATGACAGAGAGTAAGGAACTCCTTACTGGGCATTGCTGGGTATTATTATTATTATCTTCCTCCTGGGACCTGTCCTTTCTCCTCACTCTGATTGATCTAGGAACCTGTTGCACCTGCCAAACCAACAGACTGTAGTGATTGGACATTGTCCAGAAAAAGTAAGGTCATTCATTCATTCATGGAATAGCAACGAAACTCCTCCAGCGTAGAGTGTTAGGTTCTGGAAGAAGAATAACAAGCAAGATACATGATCATTGCCATCAAACTGCTTATAATCTAAAGAAGGCAACAGCGATTGAGCAAATAGACATGGACATACATATCTAGAGTAAGTACTCACAAACTTACAAGCAGATGTGCTAGGGAGACTGACCCAGTGGGGATTCAAGGACCACATCCTTGAGAAAGTGGTGACATTACCTGAGGACAGAAGGCATAAAGAGGATTTTTAGGTGATGAGAAGTCAGGAGGGAGGGGAGTGAAGGCAAGATAGTGGTACCAGACAGAAGGATAGCAGGGGAAGAGTCGGGACAAACCATCACACTGAAGACTGAGGAAGGGTTCCTGTATGCTGAGAGCAGAGTGTAGGGAAGAGTGGTGAGCATGTGGCCCCAGTGTGGGCAGGGACCCACGAAGCCACTTCAGCTGGAAACAGAGGTGTGGGGAAGGTATACTGCCTGCTTGTGGGAAGTGAGAGCTGGATGTGGTGCGTGGTGGGTGACCCGCCCTGAGTCCAGATGTGAGGTGGTGGCCTATGGAATGAGGGTGGTGGAGAGATGGGGAGAAGGGAACAGACCCAAGAGATGTGGGCACATGGATGCCTGGCAGGAGTCACAGGCCTTGTTGATTCCATCACAGGGCGTTGTGCAGAGTGCGTTTCACACCCCATGGGGATGCATCCTGTTGGATGAAAAACTAACTTGGGCCAATTGGCTTTAAAGTACTTTGGTCCTGCAGTGGTGCCTGCTGTTTGACATCAGAAAGAATTTCAAGGAATTACAGTTCCCCAAGGTTGGCTTTTGGTCCTCTGGTGGTCAACACTTACTTTGGGAAGAAAAGGGGTCATCATGGCCGGCACCGTGGCTCACCGTGGCACCTGCGGTGCCGGCACCTTGGGTTCTAGTCCCCGTTGGGGCGCCAGGTACTAGTCCCAGTCGCTCCTCTTCCAGCCCAGCTCTCTGCTGTGGCCCGGGAGGGCAGCGGAGGATGGCCCAAGTGCTTGGGTCCCTGCACCTTCATGGGAGACTGGGAGGAGGTACCCAGCTCCTGGCTTCAGATCGGTGCAGTGCTGGCTGTAGTGACCATTAGGGGAGTGAACCAATGGAAGGAAGACCTTTCTCTCTGTCTCTCTCTCACTGTCTATAACTCTACCTGTCAAATAAAAAAAAAAGAAGAAGAAGAACAGGGGTCATTGTAGGATGGAAGGATTCACTTTCAACCTGGAGACTTGGCTTCTGGTGTAACCTGATGCTAGGTGACAGAAGTCACTGGGTGACCTTGGGTATGTGACTGTGCCCATCTCTTGCCTCTGCTTTTCCATCTGTGGTATAAGGAAGACAGATGGGATGCTTTCCAGTGAATCCCACCTCTGTAACCACCAGAGGGTCCCTAAAACACACATTGTCTCCATCAACTCATGACATGTGACCCCATGTCACAGACAGCCTCAATCTAGAGGAGGGAGCTGGGGGTAAAACGGAGTCAACAGTACACAGAAAATCTTTACTTTCAGTAGGGCAACCTCGCGGGGTCAGTAGAAAAGTGAACTTTCTAAAGAAGTAGCACTATGTACAAAATACAAGATTGAACCCAATTCTGTGCAATAATGAACAAAATAGATAAATGTAACATCACACAGAAAACTCCACCATAAGACATGTAAGAAGTGGAGAAGAATGAAGTCACTGTTCACAATGACTAGGAGTTTTAAAAGAACATTAACCTCTCTGAGTTTGTTTCTCCAACTACAAAATCAGGATGAACATTTTTATCTCCTGGTGTTGCTGCACAAATTACTTGTGACAATGAGAATGACGTTCTTCATTTGGAGCCTGGTATAGAGTGTCACTTGATAAATTCACCTTTTGTGTGATTCTTTTTGAGCACATACAATGAACTGGGAGCCATTTCACACTCTGAGGCTGTGGCTGGTACAGAGGAGGTCCCTGCTTTTATGGAGCATCCGTTGTAAGTGGGGAGAGAGGAAGAATGGACACTTCGGAGAATGGAAAAATGCGATGAAGAGCATGCAGCAAGGTTTTGGAGTGTCTTAGTCCGTCTTCTGTTGCTGTAACAGAATACCTGAGGTTGAGTAATTTAGAAAGAGATTTGCAATGATCCGTGCCTCTGCAGGCTGGGAAATCCAGGAGCATGGTGTTAGCACCTTCTCATCTTCCAGTGAGAGCCTCATGGTGGAAGGGCAAGTAATCAAATGTAGAAGAGAGAAAACACAAGGGCTGGACTCCGTTTATGATAATCCACTTGTGACAATCAACATGGTCCTGGGAGAATTAACCTAGTCCCACAAGAAGGAATTGATCTCTCTTGATGTCTTATCACCCTTAAAGGCCATTATGTCCCATCACCACCACAAGGGCAACCAGATCTCTACAGAATTTCAAAGAAGATAAAATCAAGTTGAAACCATAGCATGGGGCTCTTTTAAATTGGGTTGTCATCTCTGATTTGAATTTCACTTGAAATTCAGAAAGGAGCCAGCCAGGTAGACCTGAAGGTAGAGCCCTTCCAACAATCAAAGCTGTGAGCTAGGTCATGGTTTTATTCTAAGCCACTAACTTTTGGGTGATTTGTTACACAGCAAAAACTGACTGTTACAGAAGCTGCCAGTTGTCTAGGCCAAGATGGTGGTGAGTTGGGCCAGGATAGTGGTGACTATGGGGAGATGTGACATGATTTGGCATATGTTTTGGAGTTAGTATCAGCAAAATTGGATGATGACTGGCTCTGAAAGTGAGAGAAAGAGGAAAACATGGCTCCAAATGAGAACAGCGATCAGTGGTAACGTGGTCTTTAGGCTCAGAGCTAGTTAGTCCTAGAGGATTTTCTAATTTGCTGATTTTCACACACATGAACCAAAACAAACTAGTTCAGTATCAGACATATCCATTGAGTTCCTATTGTCTGGTAGGGGCCTTGGGATTATAATATCCTTCATGGTTAATGCTTATGTGTTTTGTGTGTTAGGTGCTGTAATAAGAAATTTCTATTAAACACATTTAATACCTGAACAAGCTTAGGAAGTTGGTTTTTATATTAGTCCTGTTTAACTGATGAGGAAACAGGAAAGGTGGGGCTAAGTGAGTAAGTGCCAAGGGCAGAATAACCCCTCTACTAGCAGTCTAACTTCAGACTCATGCCATTAACCACCAAGTTCTGCTTAAGTGAAACCATCAACTGCAGAATGCACAGTGTAGTTTAGGGATGGGAAAGGGGCTGATACCATACAATGTGGTGTGTGCTGTGAAGTGGGGCTTTGAGACAGGTGTATATGAACTTTGTCTGCAGAGGGTCAAAGAGTAGACACGTGAGGGTTTGCCACGCTGATGTTCTCAGGGGCAAGTGGCTCTGCTGTTGTATACTAAAAGCAGCTGAACAGCAGGAGGACAGATGGGTGCATCTGTGTTCCAGTGAAGCTTGATTTATGGAAACAGATGGCGGCCTGATTCAGCCTGCAGAGTGCAATTTGCTGACCCCTGCTTTGGTGTAAAGATAAGAGACTTCAACCCAGATGAAGAATAGATGGGGACAGAGAAGGTTCACCTGAGTTTTGGCTTAAAAATCAAGCAATAGAGAGCCAGGCAGAAGAGTAGGGGGAAAGGGATGCCAGGTAGGGGGAACAGCATGCAGCAGGGCACGGAGTGGGAGCCAGGAAATCTTTAACAGGAAGGGTAGCATTGTCAGAGCCTTGTGCCAAGTGGGGCACCGGGCAACTTCAGGAGAAGGTGGATCCCAACTCTCTCCTCTTGAACCTTGGTGAGGGGCTGCTGGGTCCCGCCATACACCAGGAAGTGTGCTCAGGTTTGCCTTCCCTAGCAGGTACTCCTAGTCACAACCTGAACTGTGATGGGGCAGGGTCAGAGAGGAGGGGCCTGCCCAGGAGCATGTGCAGAGATGGAGTAGTTCAGGTCTGCCTAGGCAGAAGGAGGAAGGATGTGAGGGACGAGGGGGCATCCATGAGAAGGGAGAATGGAGAGGGCAGGGGGAAGAGAGTGCAGAATGACTTGTTGGAACCCACCTCCTCCTCTCCTCATTCTCTGCATGAAGAGCAGGCACTGCTGGGAGAAGAGAAAAGCCCAGTTGTAAAGATGTGCCTGGAACTTTTTAAAATTTGTTTGAGAGATGGATTTACAGACAGAGAGAGGGAGAGACAGAAAGGTCCTCCTCCACTGGTTCACTCCCCAAATGGCTGCAATGGCCAGAGCTGGGCTGATCCAAAGCTAGGAGCCAGGAGCTTCTTCCTGGTCTCCTACATGGGTGCAGGGGCCCAAGGACTTGAGCCATCTTTCACTGCTTTCCCAGGCCATTAGCAGGGAGCTGGATTAGAAGTGGAGCTGCCGGGTCATGAACCAGTGTCCATATGGGATGCCAGTAGTACTGCAGGCAGAGGCTTAGCCTACTACACCACAGCACCGGCTCCTGTACCTGTAGCTTGATATTTGTTTTATTTCTCCTTCTGGGGTAGGCAAGCAAATAGTGAGGTTTTTCTGTGGCTTTAGGGAGGCTGTGAGTTGGACACCCAAGGACCCATCAGCAGCCAACTTTGTCCCCAGGCCAGAAACTGAGGGGCCTCTAGGATCTGTAGCTGGGGAGCGACCTTACTGCCATGGGATTCATCTGCACGGAAACACCACCGTCCACAGCCACGTCTTCAGCTGTAAAGGCCAACAGCGACTCCATGTCACCGTATATCAAAGTGTGACCAACACACTTGCCACAGGTAACCAGGCATTCTGGTTTTAAAGGAACTGCAGGACCCTCGCTGGGAAGTGCCATGGTGGTCTTGGGCTGTGTCTGGCACATGGACACACATTCAGCCTATCATCCTTTTTAAATCGATGACATTATTGGATATTCTGCCAATTGCCTCCTGATTGCCAGGAAACCCACATAGATTGGTCAGAAGAAGAAAAGAATTCATTAATTTTTTTTTCCCTGAAAGAGCCTCCATTAGGTGGAATTCTTGCATATTGAAAAAAGAAGTTAGATACTTCTTTCATCCATGGGCTGGGAATCTTGTTCGTTTTTGGCCACTTGATTGCTGTCTGTCAGTTGCAGAACTCACAACCCCCATAGCAGAAATGAAGGCACACATTTAAGGGAACTGGCTTCTGATCTGCCAGGCATTGCCAGAGCACATCTGCTAGCTGTCCCTCAATTCACAAATGCACTGCTACAGCACCAGCTACTGAGGGTGTGTAGGTTTGGGATGATAGGTTAGTGCACATCTCTCCAGCTCCTTGGAAATCTCTAAGTGTTTGGCAGAAAAGATTGCTCTGAGCAGTGGCATGTAAATCACCAGCCCTGTGTTTGCAGAAGGCAGGCAGGCAGGCTTTCTTTCTCTCTCTCTCTCTCTCTCTCTCTTCCTCTCTTCCTCTCTTCCTCTCTTCCTCCCTCCCTCCCTCCCTCCCTCCCTCCCTCCCTAGAGGGAGGGAGATCTTCTACTCCCTGGTTCACTCCCCAGATGGCCATAATGGCCACAGCTGCACTGATCTAAAACTAGGAGCCAGTAGCTTATTCCAGGTCTCCCACGTGGGTGTAGGGGCCCAAGGACTTGGGCTGTCTTCCACTGCTTTCCCAGGCCATAGCAGAGAGCTGGATCAGAAGTGGAGCAGCTGGGACTCAAACCAGCACCCATATGGGATGCTGGCACTGCAAGGCGGCCGCTTTATCTGCTATGCCACAGTGCCAGCTCCTGGGCCTTCTTTCAATGTGGGGAGAAATTAGGATCAAAAGTTATATCCTGAGAGTCCCGCATGGAAGCAGGTGAGTTAGTAGTAGTAGCATTAATAAGAATTCCACCGTTAATTTGAGCATATTTATTGAATGCCTCCTTTACGGCAGGCATTGTTCTAGGCACTGCAGTTGGTCTAGAGAAAGCACAGACATAAAACCTTGCTTGGTGGAGTCTATGGTCTCACAGGGACAGTCAGTCAACAAAGTAAAATATGTAGAACTCCAGAGGCTGATAAATGATGAGAACGGTAAGCAAGAACGGAGACCTCTGCCGGAGGCCAGGCTGCAGACTGTGATGGGGTGGCCTGCAGAAGCCCTCACTCAGAAAGTCGGCTTTGCACATCGACCTGATGCAAGTGAGGGGTGAGTTGTGTGGATGCCTGAGGGGGAACTGCACCTGCAGCTCACATTCACCCTAACAACAGTGCTCAGCTTCCCTGCGCCACCCAGTGGCTCTCAAAATATGTCTAGACAGGCAGCAGGGGCATTCTTGGGGACTTGTTAGAACTGCAAATTCTCTTGGGGCCGGCGCTGTGGCATAGTGGGTGAAGCTGCTGCCTGTGACACCAGCATCCCATATGGGTGCCTGCTCGAGTCCTGGCAGCTCCACTTCTGATCCAGCTCCCTGCTAATGGCCTGGGAGGGCAGTAGAGGATGGCCCACGTGCTTGGGCCCCTGCACCCACCTGGGAGGCCCAGAGGAAGCTCCTGGCTTTGGGCTGGTAAGTCGTTGGAGGATTTTGAACAACACGGTGGCTCCTAAGATGTTGTGTAAATGGGAATCACTTGAAATGTTGGTGAAAACACAAATTGTGATCAAAACTGTAGGGAAAGAAAACAGATCAGTGGTGGGCCCAGGGTCTGGAGCTTGCAAGCAGAGGTTGACTGGAAAGAGGTGCCCAGGAGAAACCATTGTCTATCTTTTTTGTTGTGGTATACAATGTTGTGTGTTTTTGAAGACTCATAGAAATGTGTATCAAAGGGGTTGAATTAAGTAATAAGTAAAATTTATTGCAATAACTATGGATATGTAACAAACACACACACACCATATACAAACATATACAGATGCACACACATACATACACACACATACAGATACAAACACACACACATATATTAGGGACTTCACCCTTAGAGAATTCCTGGGATAGGGCTTGAGAATTTGTACTTCTTTTTTGTTTTTAAGATTTACTTATTTATTTGAAAGGCAGAGCCACAGAAAGAGTTGGAGAGACAGAGAGAGAGTCTTCCATCCATTCGGTCACTCGCCAAATGGGTGTAACAGCTGGAGCTGGGCTAATCTGAAGCCAGGAGCCAGGAGCTTCTTCCAGGTCTCCCATGTGGATGTAGGGGCCCAAAGACTTGGGCCATCTTCCACTGCTTTCCCAGGCAATAGCAGAGAGCTGGATCGGAAGTGGAGCAGCCGGGTCTCAAACTGACACCCATATGGGATGCTGGCGCATCAGGCCAGGGCGTTAACCCACTGTGCCACAGCGCTGGCCCCCATTTCTACGTTTTTTAAATGAAGAGCTAACATGTGTATTCTAAGTAATCTTATATTTAATATTGTTTGCTGAGTACTTACATTTCTAGCAATTTAATAAATTAGATAACCTAAAAAAGTTTCAATTACAATTCATTTAGTACATTCATAAGTTTATTAGATATCCTTTTAAAGGCATTGCTGAGTTTAAAAGAAGTTAAAGGATTTCTTTGGAGTCAAGAAGAGGAGTGAGGGCATTTGGAGCAGTAGTCAAGCTGCCACTTGGGGCACCTGCACCCCATATCTGAGTGCCTGAGTTTGAGTGCCAGCTCAGCTTTTCATTCCAGCCTCCTGCTAATGTGAGCCCTGGGAGGCAGCAGGTGACGGCTCAAGTACTTGGGTCCCTGCCGCCTATCTGGAGACCTGGGTTGAGTTCTGGGCACATGGTTTTCACTTGGTCCAGTCCTGGCTGTTGCAGGCATTCGGGAAGTGAACCAGCAGATGGAAGATCTCTCTCCCTCCCTCTGTCTCTCTGTCACTCTGCCTTTCAAATACAATGAACGTAAATAAAATGAAAAGAAAGAACAGGACGCCACAGGGAGAAGCAGTCTTCTTTGTTTTCTTCCACTGCTAAGAGGACTGGATTTTGCCAGCCATATGGAGGTGAAGTACATGCCTGTGGCTTCCGGAGGTTAATGGGAAATGAGACAGCTGCTAGAGCCAGGACCTTCCAGTGGCTGCGTCCTCAGTGACAGTGTTCATGAAGAAATTGTACCTGCCGCTGACAGGAGATAACAAGGGAAGTCGTCTGTCTTGGCTTCTCCTCCAGTGTGGGAAATCTCTCTTGAGAAGTTGAAACCTTAGATCTACACTCTCGTTGGTTTAGGATCAATATTTGCACTATCTATGTGCTCCCAGAATGCCCAAACTGAGAAATTATGCAAGTCATTTTGGGGAGTGATAATTTTGACACACAGAAGCAAATATTTTGGCAAGATATGCCCTCCAGCCAGACAGCAGAGGATTATCACAAAGTCTCACTAAAGACAAGTTCATAAGAAAAAAATATAAAATGCATAAGGAAACAATACAACAAAAGCCAGACAACACAAAAAGCAATACAGTTAGATCATCACACAATTTATCTTCTGGATAGCAATTAAAAAACAATACATTCTACATGGTTAAAACTATAAAGAAAGAGAAATTAAGAAAAATAAAGACAGGATGAGAAGACTCAACATATGTCTAATAGGAAGAAATAGAGTAGAAGAGAAATGACGTTTGAAGAGTTAACGGCTGAGACTTTCCTCAAATTTATGAAAAACAAACAAACTCTCAGTTTAGATAAGCAACAATAAATGCTGAGCATAAAAATACTACAACAATGTTGCTAAGACATAATTGCAGAATAATAATGAGAAGGAGTGACTCATCCAGACTGTCTGTTTTTGATTTTATACTTGAATGGCTATTTGGTAATGTAAATATTATTCACGGGACATTTTCATTTTCCTCTGATTTCTAGATGTTATTTTACTTATTTGCATACTGACTGTACTGGGCAAGGTTTAAGCCAGCCTGTTCTTTTCTCTCAATTGAGTTGACGAACAGACAGCTTGGTCATCCCTTATAAACTTCCATTAGCTAGAATTAGTAATGACACAGAGTTTTATCTGCTAATTTTTCTTTATTTTCATTTTATTTGAAAGGCAGAGAGACAGAGATAGGGGAGAGAGATCTTGCATGTGCTGGCTCACTCTCCAAAAGTCTGCAACAGCCAAGGCTGAGCCAGACTGAAACCAAGAGCCAGAAACTTCTCTGGGCTTCCCCCATTAGCAGAAGGTACCCAAGTACTTGAGGCATCATCTGCTACCTCCCAGGATGCACAGCAGTGAGAAGCTGGATTGGAAGCGAGGTAGTCGGGACTTGAAACAAGCACTACAAAATGGGATGTGGGTGTCCCACGTCACGACTTCACTGCTGTTCCAAGTACCTGCTCCTGATATACAATTTTACAACTTCTTTTTTAAAATTATCATATAGTAAAATCGGCTTTTTTGGGAAGCACATTTCTATGACTGTTAATTAACACAAATGTAGATTTGTGTGGCCACGTTCACAATCAGACTACAGAATAATTTCACCAACTGGAAAATCTCTCTTCTACTATCCTTTCTTTTTTTTTTTTTTTTTTGACAGGCAGAGTGGACAGTGAGAGAGAGAGACAGAGAGAAAGATCTTCCTTTGCCGTTGGTTCACCCTCCAATGGCTGCCGCGGCCGGCGTGCTGCGGCCAGTGCACCGCGCTGATCCGATGGCAGGAGCCAGGTGCTTCTCCTGGTCTCCCATGGGGTGCAGGGCCCAAGCACCTGGGCCATCCTCCACTGCACTCCCTGGCCACAGCAGAGAGCTGGCCTGGAAGATGGGCAACAGGGATAGAATCCGGCGCCCCGACCGGGACTAGAACCTAGTGAGCCGCGGCTCCGGCCTTTTTTTTTTTTTTTTTTTTTTTTTTTTTTTTTTTTTTGACAGGCAGAGTGAACAGTGAGAGAGAGAGAGAGAGAGAAAGGTCCTCCCTCCATTGGTTCACCCCCTAAATGGCCACTGATCCGAAGCCAGGAGCCAGGTACTTCTCCTGGTCTCCCATGTGGGTGCAGGGCCCAAGGACTTGGCTCATCCTCCACTGCACTCCTGGGCCACAGCAGAGAGCTGGCCTGGAAGAGGGGCAACCGGGACAGAAACCAGCACCCCGACCAGGACTAGAACCTGGGGTGCCAGCGCCGCAGGCGGAGGATTAGCCTATTGAGCCATGGTGCCGACCTCTCCTACTATTCTTTATAATCACACTCTTTCCTAGCTCTAATATTTGTCAGCCATGGATTTGCTCTCTTGTTAGTATAGCTTTGTTTTTTCAAGAACGTCAGATAAATGAAGTCATACAGTAGGTATCTTTTGAGGTTGAGTTCTGTCATTGAACATAATGCTTCTGAGATGTACCCAAACTGTTCTGTGTATTAGCAGTTCATTCCTTTTTATACCTGAGTAGCATCTGTGGAATGGATGGGTCACACATCCAATAGCGTTTGAATTATTTTCAGTTTGGGGTAGTTATGAAGGCAGATGCTATATGCACAAATTCACAGATTTGAGTGTTAAATTTTTGTTTCTGCCAGGCAGGTACCCAGGAGCAGGATTACTGGGCCAAATGGTTATGTATGTTTACTTGTATAAACAAGTGCCAGGCCATTCTCTGGGATGGCTGTAGAATTTTACATTCTTACCAGTAATGTTTGAGATGCCTTGTTTCTCTACACCATCACCAGTACTTGATATGGTCAGTATGTTTGCATCTTTAGCTATTACAATAGATGTATAGTTATCTTTCATTGTGCTTTTGTATTTGCCTCATGGCTACTGACATTGAGTCTCTCTGGTGTAGAGTCTTTTCCCCATTTTTAAATTGGATTGTTTGGTATTAGGTTTTGGGAGTTTTTTGTTTTGATATTTCTCATGCAAATTATTTGTCAATTATGTGATTTGCAAGTATATCTTCCACTTCATAGAATGTCTTTTCAACCTTATAACAATGTATTTTGCTGTGTGAAACTTTCTAATTTTGATGGAATTCAATTTATCTTTTTTTTTTTTTATGAATCATACTTTTGGTGTCACATCTAGTAACTCTTGACCTAACCCAGCTCAAAAGTATTTTCTTCTAAGACTTATTTTACTTTTGTAGTTTTATATTAAGATCGACGATCCATGCTGAGTTGACTTTTTTTTTTTTGACAGGTAGAGGGGACAGTGAGAGAGAGAGACAGAGAGAAAGGTCTTCCTTTGCCGTTGGTTCACCCTCCAATGGCTGCTGCGGCTGGCGCACCACACTGATCCGATGGCAGGAGCCAGGTGCTTCTCCTGGTCTCTCATGGGGTGCAGGACCCAAGCACTTGGGCCATCCTCCACTGCACTCCCTGGCCACAGCAGAGAGCTGGCCTGGAAGAGGGGCAACTGGGACAGAATCCGGCACCCCGACCGGGACTAGAACTTGCGCCGGCGCCGCAAGGCGGAGGATTAGCCTAGTGAGCCGCGGCGCCGGCCCTGAGTTGACTTTTGTATGTCTGCAAACTATGGACAAATGCCCTTTGGTACATGGATATTCAGCTAGAGGATCATTAAGTTGCCATATACACTTGTTGAAATCCACTTGCCATATTTTGTGTAGTTCTTTTTCTCAACTCTCCATTCAGTTCCATTGATCTATATGTATCTATCCCTCTACAGATACCACACTGGCTTGATTCCCATAGCTTTATAAGAAATCTTACAATTGCGTACTATGATTACTCAATTTCTTTTAAAAATTGTTTAAACTATTCTGGTACCATTGCCTTTCCTCATGAATTTCTGAATCAGCTTCTCTATCTATAAAAAGTCCTGCTGGGATTTTGATTGGATCTGTGTTGTATTGATAGATCAATTTGAAGAGAACTGGCATCTGTATTATGCTGAGTCTTCCAATCCAATGAACACAAGATGTTTCTCCTTTGATTTCTTCCAGTGGCTTTTTTAGTTTTCAGGATACTGATCCTATATGTGTTTTTTGTTAGGTTTATAATCATGGATATTTCCAGTTTTACTAGATAGTGCTTCCTTAAAAGACTATACTTATGATCTGTCCATCCAATAGTGGTTGGCAGTATACTTTTCTATATATTCTTGTGCACAGTGGATATTGTCAAATGATTTATAATAATTTTTGTGTATTATATATAGCAAACCATATATTCCTTTTTTTTTTTTTGACAGGCAGAGTGGACAGTGAGAGAGAGACAGAGAGAAAGGTCTTCCTTCCGTTGGTTCACCCTCCAATGGCTGCTGCGGCTGGCGCACTGCGCTGACCCAAAGCCAGGAGCTAGGTGCTTCTCCTGGTCTCCCGTGCGGGTGCAGGGCCCAAGCACTTGGGCCATCCTCCACTGCACTCCCGGGCCACAGCAGAGAGCTGGCCTGGAAGAGGGGCAACCAGGACAGGATCCGGCGCCCCGACTGGGACTAGAACCCGGTGTGCTGGCGCTGCAAGGCGGAGGATTAGCCTAGTGAGCTGCGGGGCCGGCAGCAAACCATATATTTCAAAATGCTTTCTTTTGTTGAGTAGACAAGGACATCCCACGCCAGCTGTTTTAGACCTGTCCTGTTGAACTTAGAATGAATTCTAAGGCATTACAGATTTAGTGTATCCACATCATGTGGACAGCTCATACCTCCTCCCACCTCAGAAGAAAGACTGCTGTGAGCCTAGCTTAAGATCTTTTCAATTTTCAAAGAATGAAACTGACCAGGTTGTCGATGCCCATTTTGGGTCTGAGATAGTCCTGAGCAAATGAGCTGTAGGCTGGTGGTTGGTGACCCAGCCTGAATCTCCAGCTCTGCCATTGACATGAGATGTGAATTTTGGGAGACAACCTTGCAGTCAAGACGTCAGTTTCTTGTACGTTTAATGAGACTGAAGATCCAGAGACTGTTCTGTTTATGCAAAGGATCGATCACATGTCTCCTGTGGGAAATAAAGAAGTGGGGGAAATGAAAAAGAAGAGCAAAGGATTGAATAAAGAAAAGCTCCAAGGTCTGATTGTTGGCTTATTAGACAATGACTAGTTGTCCAAATCAGCCTCTCTTCTAGAGAGCCTTTGGGGTGAGGGTGTGGCGGTATCAGTGACCTCCAAATGTCTACCTCATGATGTGGGTCAGAAACTTCATTTGCACACTCAAAGACAGCTGTGGTTAAAAACCTTCCTTTGCACAATAGACCAATACATGTGTTAATCTTGTCGATTTCATATGTAAATGTGACTTTTGAAAATGCCAGTTTCCTGATGGCAACAGGTGGCAAATAGAAAATAGACGGGGGAAAAGAGGTATTTTTGTGAAATAACTAATGAAAGTTCAGAAAGATCAAGACACTTTCAGTTCCACAATAATCTATTGAGATCCCATAGGGTGCTGGGCGCTGTCCTGGGTGCTGAGGATTCAGAGCTGAGTGTGGCATCTGTGTCTGTACCATTAGTGACATTTATTAGAAATGCCCAAAGATGCCCAGTAAGTGGGGAAACCTGGATCCATGCCCTCGTCTGTCAGGTTGCAGCATCACTTTGAGAGCACAAAAGCCTGATGTTTTTAGTATCTATGACCCTGAAGCCACTGGGTTTACCCTTCAGCTTCTGTTTCGCCCCAGTATTTCCTAACCTGGTAGAAAAATAGCTTTGCCTTTTTCATTGCTGACTAAGCATTTGATTATAATAATGTTCCTGTAATAACACTGCATTTCTTGAAGGCATTTCACATGCTAGAAAAGAGGTATCGATTGCTTGATAGTATTTTGTTTCTTTAACTTTTTACTTTGAAACAACTATAAACTCATAAGAAGTTGCGAAAATAGCAGATTGTTCCCTGTGCCTTTGGCCCAATTTCATATATATATAGTGTATGAGGATATAACTATATGTAGTCTTAGTGCAATATCAAAGTCAGGAAAACATTGGTACAATGTGTATATATGTAGTTCAGTGCTGCTTTCTCACATGTGTAGATTTGTGTAACTACCACTGAAATAAAAATGTGGCACTATTCCACCACTGCTATGGGGAAATGATAGCAGAGAAATTATTACCTCGGTTCTTTGTCGCACGTGGAAGTGAAGTGGGCAGGCATATAGGTTAAAATCGATTAGGTTTGTGAGCTGGAAGATGATGCCTTCCCCACGCCCCTGTGCAACCTCATCCCCCTACCTGGCCAGACCTGGCTGCCAACCAGCCAATCAGGTTAATTAACCACTCCCCTTTGGAAGTGGGTTAAAAGCCTGGGGAACAGTGTGTCCAGCCCTGCTTTTCTTCCCTGGCCTCTTGTCAGGAGGGGGCTAGCTGTAGCCCCACGCCTCCAGGCCATGTGCCCCAGGCTTCCTGGCTCGGATACAGGCCTAGATGCTCATCCACGTGGCTGGTTCCTGGTGCTTGGTATGAACCCCTATTCACCTCTTTCTTAAATAAAGCTCTCACTCTCCTATGCATCTTTCTCACTAAATAAAAGTTTAAAATGTACCCTGTTGCTTCGTTTATCTGTGCCGGTATTTAGAATTCTTCTCTAAATATTAGGCAAGGACCCTCTTGGGCTTATTAATATCGGGGATTTATTAATAAGCTCATGATGAAATCGTATGGCATCCCAAATTCTGGTAGTACATGTGGCACCCTGGATAGCACTAATGGGGAACTTTAAGGGGCCACATTTCAGTGTAGATCTTAGGGGGTCTTGTCTGATATCAGAAGGAGAATTTCTTGCTTCTTAAATCTCTCTGCTCTTAAACTGGTCAAGCCACTATGGAAATCAGTCTGGAGATTCCTCAGAAACCTGAATATAACCCTACCGTTCGACCCAGCCATCCCACTCCTTGGAATTTACCCAAAGGAGTTTAAATTGATAAAGAAAAAAGCGGTCTGCACCCTAATGTTTATTGCAGCACAATTCACAATAGCCAAGACCTGGAACCAACCTAAATGCCCATCAATGGTAGACTGGATAAAGAAATTATGGGATATGTATTCTTTAGAATACTATACCGCAGTAAGAAACAACGAAATCCAGTCATTTGCAACAAAATGGAGGAATCTGGAACACATCATGCTGAGTGAAGTAAGCCAGTCCCAAAGGGACAAATACCATATGTTCTCCCTGATCGGTGACAACTGACTGAACACCAAAAAGGAAACCTCCTGAAGTGAAATGGACACTATGAGAAATGGTGACTTGATCAGCATAGCCCTGACTGCTAATGGACAACTTAATACATTATCCCTCATAGTATTTTTTTTTTGTCTGTTCTACTTAATATGACTGGTTTAATTCTGTAATTATCACACAGTTACTCTTAAGTGTTAAAAATTAACTGAAATGTGATCCCTGTTAAACATAAAAGTGGGAATAAGAGAGGGAAGAGATGTATAATTTGGGGCATGCTCGGGCTGACTTGCCCCAATTGGTAGAGTTGGAAACATACTAGGGGATTCCAATTCAATCCCATCAAGGTGGCATGTGCCAATGCCATCTCACTATTCCAAGTGATCAATTTCAGTTCACAATTGATCATAATGAAAGGACTAAGAGTCAAAGGGAGCACATAAACAAGTCTAGTATCTGCTAACACTAACCGATAGAATAAATAAAGGGGAGAGTGATCCAACATGGGAAGTGAGATACTCAGCAGACTCATAGAATGGCGGATGTCCTAAATAGCACTCTGGCCTCAGAATCAGCCCTAAAGGCATTCGGATCTGGCTGAAAAGCTCATGAGAGTATTTCAGGCATGGAAAGCCAAGACACTCTGGCAAAAAGATCTCTGTGAGTGAGATCCCAGTGGAAAGAACAGGTCTTCAAAGAGGGAGGTGCCTTTCTCTGAAGGGAGGAGAGAACCTCCACTTTGACTATGACCTTGTCTAAACAAGATAAGAGTCGGAGAACTCAAGGGGCTTCCATAGCCTTGGAAACTCATGACTGGTGCATAGGGAGATTACTGATGCCATAAACAGGAGTGTCAATTTGTAAAGTCAACAACAGGAGTCACTGTGCACTTACTCCTCATGTAGGATCTCTGTCCTTAATGTGCTGTACACTGAGGCTTAATGCTATAACGAGTACTCAAACAGTATATTTCACTTTGTGTTTCTATGGGGGTGCAAACTGTTGAAATCTTTACTTAATGTACACTAAACTGATCTTCTGTTAAAAAAAAAAAAAAAAGAAACTATCAATTCCCAACTTGACTCTCACTGGGATTAAACATGACAATAGGTCTGATCTGATTTCATCATCATTTAAAAAAAAATCATCTATTATTTTTCACTTTATGTTTCTGTGTGGGAACAAACTGTTGAAATCCTTACTTAAGGTATACTAAGCTGATCTTCTGTATATTAAGATAATCGAAAATGAATCTTGATGTGAATGGAAGGGGAGAGGGAGTGGGAAAGGGGAGGGTGGTGGGTGGGAGGGACGGTATGGGGGGGAAAGCCATTGTAACCCATGAGACGTACTTTGGAAATTTATATTCATTAAATAAAAGATAAAAAAAAAAATCTCTCTGCTCTTGTTCGCTTGGAAATTCTCCAGCCATAGCGACATGGAGAGGGGCTTCCAAGAGAGGGAAAAACCTGAAGCAGTCCATGGCAGTCGAGTTTTTAAGCACAATTTTGATTGCCAGTCAGTTACTAGGCGAGCACAAAACCCTTTTTGGAATCCTTTATCCTGTCTGGCTTGCTCCTGATAAAACAAAAAGCCATCACAGGTTTTGGATACCTAATTTGTTTTCATAATAAACTGGGAGCTCAGAGGGGTGGAGTCACAACTCCTCCGCAATTTGCAGGATAAGACTGGAAGCTCCCAAGGAGTGGGCAGGCAGGAACTTCTGACCTTGCTAAGGATAACTTCTGGGGGAAAACAAGCCATCTACACCCCAAATTTCCGCTGGGACTACCCTGACTTCCTGTTAACCCATCTCACTCTTTACACTGCCACAAGGTCTCCCTCCTGTTCCCTCTTTATAGCCATCTCAACCTTGGAAACCACTAATCCGTTTTCCATCTCTAATTTTATCATTTTTAATGGAAATGGTATTTCACAGTATGTGACTTTGAAATATGCCTTTTTTCATTAAGTATAATGCCCTTGAGATTCATCCAAGTTGTGTGTATCAATAGTTCTTTTGTTTTTTATTTCTGAGGTTATTAATCTATAAAATGGATGCGCCATGGTTTGTTTAACTGTCTTATTTGAGGACATTCTGGTTGTTTGCAGTTTTAGGCTGTTACAAAGCTGCAATGAACACTTGTGTATAAGTTTTTGTGTGGGCATATATTTTCATTTATCCTGGGATAAAGTTCCCATGAGTATAATTGCTGGGCTGTGTGGTTAAGTGAATGTTTACTACTTAAAAGAAACTGCCAAATTGATTTCTAAAGTGGCTGTACCATTTTAAATTCCAGCTAGCATTGCATGAAAGATCCAATTTGAGCATTTATTTGCTAGCATTTAGTACTATTATGATTTTTTTATTTAGCTGTGGCTAGTGATATTGAACGTGTGTTTTCTTTCCTTCCATGTTGGTTTTCATCTTTTTCTCATTTTCTAATTGGATTTCTGTTTTTGCTGTTGAGAGTTACTGCATTTTAAAATATATTCTAGATATTAATCCTTTGCCAGGCATGTGGTTTGTAAATGTTCTTCTTATTCCATGATTTATCCTTTCATCTTTTAAAAAATATTTTATTTATTTATTTGAGAGGTAGAGTTAGAAAGAGAGGGAGAGACAGAGAGAAAGGTCTTCCATCTGCTGGTTCACTCCCTAAATGGCCACAGCGGATCTGAAGCCAGGAGCCAGAAGCTTCTTCCAGGTCTCCCACATGGGTGCAGGGGCCCAAGCACTCAGGCCACACTTTACTGCTTTCCCAGGCCATAAGCAGAGAGCTGGATCAGAAGAGGAGCAGCTGGTACTCGATACTCGATGCCACAGTGCTGGCCTCCTTCATCTTTTTAATGGGTACACTTCAGAGTGAAAAATTATTTTGGTGAAGTCACATTTATCAATTTTTCATTATATGGATTGTGCTTTGATGTTATGTTTAAGAACTTAAAATTTTTAAAAAATGTTATTTGAAAAGCAGAGGGTGGTAGAGACAGTGAGAAATCTTTCATCCACTGAACTGATTCATTCACCAAGGGCCAGGATCCCAGAAGTCCATCCAGATCCTCTACTTGAGCGATCACCTGCTGCCTCCCAGAATCCACATTAACAGCAAGTTGGGTCAGAAATACAGGATCCTGGACTCCACCCAGGCACTCCAATGTCAGATACAGGCATCCGAAGGGAAGCCTTTTTTTTTTTTTTTTTTAAAGATTTATTTATTTATTTGAGAGGAAGAGTTATAGGCACAGAGAGGGAGAGACAGGTCTTCATCTACTGGTTCATGTCCCAAATGGCCACAAGGCCAGAGCTGAGCCGATCTGAAGCCAGGAGCTTCTTCCAGGTCTCCTACGTGGGTGAAGGGGCCCACGTAGCAAGCTAGACCAGAAGAGGAGCAACCAGGACGTCCATGTAGGATGCAGGTGCCCCAGGCAGAGGCTTAGCCTCTGCACCACAGTGCAGGCCCCGCAAGGAAAGTCTTAATTGGTAAATTAAATGCCCTCCCCTTGTTTGAGGGCTTTTAACCAAGCTCTAGATTCTAAAGACTTTCCCCTTTGTTTTCATCTCTAAGTTTTCCTAAGTTTTTCTTCTCTAAGTTTGTTAAGTCTATCTTAAGCTTATTTTTGTAGATGATATGACATTTTATTTTGTTATCATTGAACTACTTTTGCATCATTGTCAAAAATCAATTTGCTTTCTTTGTGTAGTCAGAACTTTAAATATGTGGGAATATTTAAATATATTTCATTCATCTATATGTCTTTCAAGTACTACACAACTTTGTTTACTGTAGCAATATAATCCTTCTTGAAACTGGGTCATGTGAATCCTCTCACTTTATTTTTTTTAAATTTGTCAACTCTTGTTTCCTTTGTTTTTCCAATTCAACAAATGGTGCTGGGACAATTGGATATGCACAGGCAAAAAAAAAAAAAAAAAAAAAAAAGCTAGAGCTAAATCTCATACTTTACACAAAGGTCAGCTCAAAACAGATCTTAGACATAAGTGTAGAACTACAAAAATTTGAGAAGAAAACATAGGAGAAAATCTTCAGAACCTAGGCATCATGATAAAGACTTTTGAATTGACACCCAAACCATGATCCATAAACAGCAAGATTAATACATTGGACTTCATTAAAATTAAGGACTCTTGTTCTGAACACATCTGTTAAGAGGATGAAAGACAAGTTGTGGAATAGGAAAAACTATTTACAAGTCAATTAATTAACCAACAAAGGACTGGCATCAAGACGATGTGGAAGCTCTCAAAAACTGGCAGTGAATTAAGCCATTCAATTAGAAAATGGACAAAAGATATGAGTGGACATTTCATAAACAATTAGAAAATAAGCATATGAAAAGATGTTCAATCTCATTAGCCACTAAGAAATGGGAATTAAAATGACAATAAGATTCACTACATACTTTTCAGAATAGCTAAAATAAAAGCTAGTGATAAACTCAAATGCTGGCCTGGATGCAGGGAAAGTGGATCACATAGACCTTGTTGATGTAAAATGATACAGCTACTTTAGAAAGTATCTTCGTAGTTTCTTACAAAACTAAAAACGGGAACTATTCTTTGGACGTTTATCTGATGATCAGCAGTGTTGCAGAACTAAAATTAGCTGTAATAATATGCCTATGTATTATCTTGGCTTTTCTAGGTAGAAAATGATTTCTTTTTTTTGTCATTTTATTTTATTTTTTTAAAACTTTTATTGAGTAAATATAATTTTCCAAAGTACAGTTTATGGATTACAATGGCTCCCCCCCATAACTTCCCTCCAACCCACACCCCTCCCATCTCCCACTCCCTCTCCCATTCCCTTAACATCAAGATTCATTTTCAATTATCTTTATATAAAGAAGATCAATTTAGTATGTATTAAGTAAAGATTTTATCAGTTTGCACCCACACAGAAACACAAAGTGTAAAATACTGTTTCAGTACTAGTTATAGCATTACTTCACATTGGACAACACATTAAGGACAGAGATCCCACATGAGGAGTAAGTACACAGTGACTCCTGTTGTTGACTTAACAATTTGACACTCTTGTTTATGGCATCAGAAATCTCCCTAGTCTCTAGTCTTGAGTTTCTAAGGCTATGGAAGCCTTTTGAGTTCGCTATGACAAGGTCATAGTCAAAGTGGAAGTTCTCTCCTCCCTTCAGAGAAAGGTACCTCCTTCTTTGATGGCCTGTTCTTTCTACTGGGATCTCACTTGCAGAGATCTTTTATTTAGTTTTTTTTTTTTTTTTTTTTTTTTTTTTTTTGCCAGAGTGTCTTGGCTTTCCATGCCTAAAATACTCTCATGGGCTCTTCAGCCATATCCAAATGCCTTAAGGGCTGATTCTGAGGCCAGAGTGCTGTTTAGGACATCTGCCATTCTATGAGTCTGCTGTGTATCCCACTTCCCATGTTGGATTGTTCTCTCCCTTTTTGATTCTATCAGTTAGTATTAGCAGACACTAGTCTTGTTTGTGTGATCCTTTTGACTCTTAGACCTATCAGTGTGATCAGTTGTGAACTGAAATTGATCACTGGGACTAGTGAGATGGCATTGGTGCATGCCACCTTGATGGGATTGTATTGGAATCCCCTGGCACATTTCTAACTCCACCATTTGGGGCAAGTCCGATTGAGCATGTCCCAAATTGTACATCTCTTCCCTCTCTTATTCCCACTCTTATATTTAACAGGGATCACTTTTCAGTTAAATTTCAACACCTAAGAATAATTGTGTGTTAATTACAGAGTTCAACCAATAGTATTAACTAGAACAAAAAAAATACTAAAAGGGATAAAGTATTAAATTGTGCATCAACAGTCAGGACAAGGGCTTCTTTGAATTATCTTTTGTCTATTTCTTTATCACCCTTTCCTATTTCTTTACTATCCTTTGCTTATTCTTTTCCAGATCTTGTATCAGCTACCCTTCTTATTGTGTGGGGGTGAGACCTCATATCAGCCTGTGGAATCAACTTGTACTTCACACTCCAGAGGAGATTCCCTGGTTTTTCAGTCAGATGCTCAGGTAGAAGATGATCTTCCTGGCTGCTGCCTGGGGCTTGTTCTAAGCCCCATCCCCCAGCCTGTGGTGGTTATTTTTAGGCTTCATTCTGAGTCCCACTTCTGGACTGGATGCGGCTGGACCACTGTGGCATCAACTCAAACTCTCAATATTTTGACTTTGAGGTATCTATTTCCACCATAGGGGGAAAGTGACTATTCTCTTCCTCAACTTTTTGGCCAGTGTCTGTTAAATTATTTTTATTGTTCTATATCATATCCCCAAGATTAGGGAGTTGGAGGAAGAGCTAACTCAGCTCAGTGTACTGTAGTCATAGAAATCCTCTTTTTTTCTGTTGTTTTATTTTTTAATAGAAAGCTTTTATTTAATATAAATTTCATAAGTACAACATTTTTTTTTTGACAGGCAGAGTTAGACAGTGAGAGAGAGAGAGAGAGAGAGAAAGGTCTTCCTTTTCTGTTGGTTCACCCCCCCACGGCCACTGAGGCCTGCGCACCATGCTGATCCGAAGCCAGGAGCCAGGTGCTTCCTCCTGGTCTCCCATGCGAGTGCAGGGCCCTAGCACTCGGGCCATCCTCCACTGCACTCCTGGTCCAACTCAGAGAGCTGGCCTGGAAGAGGAGCAACTGGGACAGAATCTGGCACCCCGACTGGGACTAGAACCCGGTGTGCTGACGCCGCAGGCGGAGGATTAGCCTAGTGAGCCGCGGCACCAGCCAAGTAGAACTTTTAGATTATAGTGATTCTTCTCCTCATACCTGCCCTCCCACCCCCAAACCATCCCACCTCCTACTCCCTCTCCCATCCCATTCTTCAATAAGATTCATTTTTAATTATATACAGAAGATCAACTCTGTACTGAGTAAAGATTTCAATAGTTTGCACCCTACAGTACCTTTTCCAGGAGAAAATATTTTTGGTTTCGAAAGTTCTGTAATATTGTAAGAAAATGTCATGCCAGTCTAAAGTGAATACCCTCGTTAGAGGTCCTGCCAGCTGAATTCCTGGACTCTTAGTGCCGCTCATGGGGTTATCAGGATGATTAAATAAAATAAAGGCAAGTAATAAGCTTACTCCAGTTCCTGGGCTGTGGTGGTACTCAGTAATTATTAATAATTATTATAGAGATGTAAATTATTAACTTCATCTAGAAGCACCTACTTCTCCATAACTGTTTATTGAAATAAACTGTTTTAGAATAGTTTGAGATTTCCAAGTGTGCAAACACACTACACAGAGTTCCCCAGGAACACTCAGCTGGCTTTTCCTATTGTTAACACCTTACAGATGTGTATTTGTTACGATGAAGGAAGCACACTGGTACTATTAACTGCATTCTACATTTCACTTGGCCTTTGCTAGTTTTTGCCTAATACCTTGTTGACTTCCATCTCCAGGGTAGTAGCTTAGGGTGGTCATCTGTTGCATTTTTCAAGCGCATAAACAGCCATAGCTACCACAGATTGAACCTCTTCCAAGTGATATGATACAGTAGATAAATCAACATATCAAAATTCATATCTAGATATTTCAAAAAGTTTGTGGAAAAGTGGAAATTAAGAGATCAGTTTGTTTTGATGCAAAGATAATTCTATCATAATGCATATTTTCACAAGCTCTTTGAAGTCTCTCATATGTATGTGTAAATGGTTGTAAATCCTGGAAAACACCTCATCCTGACAGGCTCTATTTTATCAAAAACAAAATGAGGTTTGGGAGCACTGGGTGAGGTGCCTGACAGGTGGGGTCCAGCTGGCCCCAGAGCTGGGCTTCTCGAGCTGTGCTATACTGCCCCCTACTGGCTCCATCCTCTGGTCATCCCTGACTAAGAGCCCCAGGGGTAGCAATGCAGGTAATGCTTATTAAACTCTCATACTTGCCCCAAGTTTGTTATTTTAATCTCATCTCCATTTTTTCTCTCTTGGGACAATTCACAGTTAAAATCCCAAAACACACAAGGGACACATGGCCGGCTTTCAGGGCAGCCTGCAGGAGGTTCTCTGGGGAGCTCACTCCTGCTCTGCACCCCAGACCTTGGAAGAGTGACAGCCTCCTGGGGAAAGAGCAGGGGCAGGGCTGGGAGGGAGGAAAAATAGCTGATACCCTAGAGACCAGCAGAGGTCTAGCCCAGGCCTGGGAAAGGACCTGGGAACCTCTGTCAATCATCTAGCAAAGGGCTTTTGGAATACATCTCTCTCCTTACGAATGCAGGATTGAACAGTAATTATGAAGATAATATTATCACTCACAGAGAACATAATTTCGCCCATGCCTCCGCATTCATCCCACTCTCCTTTCGTCGTCGCTTTGTTTACCCTCGTGGCGCTTGCTCCCAATTCAGCCGCTCTTTGCTGACAGCGCCTGCTCATTTCAGTGGCTGCAGTGCTGGGCATGACCGAGACAGTCAAGATTATCCACTTATTGATCAGCGTCTGTAAAATTCGCCCGTGGTCTTCTAAAGTTTGCTGCAATCTCATGTCCTGATCACTCCCTTATTACGTTTTCTTTGGACAGAATTACTAAGTCAAATTGAAATTCATGGTTGTTATGAACCATTTCCAAGACATCACTCAAAAGCAAATCAAGTGATGCTTCTCGCCTGCTTCTGCCCGTTAGATTTTGGATCAAGATTCGCACCCCATGCTGTGCCCATTAACGTGAGGTTGTTGCCGTATTTGTGTCTTTTTACTTTGGTTTGTTGTAGTCTATTTCTGTGGGTGCATTTTCACCGACTCATATACAGTTCTGCCTCTCACTCTGCACAGTGGTTATGCATCTCTGTGGTGTTTTATTTAGCAGATGCTTGGGCCAATTACAATTCCTTTGCTTTTTTTCCTTATCCCTCGGACAAGGTGGAGGAGAGTGAGTAAAATCAGGACTCTGTGTTTATTTTTAAACAAAAGCTCCTTAAAACTCAGAAACTATCTTCTTCCTGGAGAAGCTGGCAGCTGTGTGGCCCAGAGCCCACAATTACAGCTTTGTCATTAAGACTGGAAGTCAGCGATGGGTACCTCCTTTTCTTCTACAGTCTATGCTGATGGAAACTCATTTGCCAGAGCAGTGTGGAGTCAGGTGTCACCTCTTCTTTGGGGAGCAACTCGGACTAGACTGAGTTACTGGAATTAAGACTTATTCTATGCATCTGCTCTCCCACAATATGGCGCTGGGAGAGGAGGAAACAGCTTCTACGCAGCTGCCTCTTGCCAACTTGAGTGATGACCTCCAGGAGCTGATCCTGCTCCTGATTGGAGGAGAGCAGCATACTCGGCATGTGGGTAGCAGAGTTGGGATTGGTGGAAGAGGACTATAAAGGAGGAGAGAGACAACATGCACCAGGAACATCTAAGGGGAACATCTAAGAGGAACACCTGTGCAGCCCCCGAGAGAGCCGGCCGGCGGTGTGCCGCTCCCCTGCGGAAGTGGGGAAAGTGGCCAGGGGGAACCGCCCTTCCACGGAGGTGGAAGGGACGGCAGCCAACCCGGGAAGAACCAGCAGCAAACCCGGGGAGGGCCGAGCAGATGAAAGAACAGCGCAGGGTCCTGTGTCGTTCCTCCACGAAGATGGGGAGCGACACTTCTGTGTACAATGAGAAGGGGGAGTTTAGAAATGTGTCATGTTCATCCATGGGGAACCCCGCCTGTATGGGCTTCCTGACTTTGCCACCTTGCTTGTCACCTGCACAGAATTCAGCTCTCCATGGCCCCTTTGTTCTGTGGGTGTCAGGTGGTGCGGCTTGCTTTGTAGCAATGAGGAGACAATTCTCCAAAAGGAAAACAACACAGGGGCTGAGATCAGATCATCCTGAGTGCCGGGCCCAGCACCGTTGCGTCCCAGCAAGGTCCTTGTATCCTTGGGGGAGGTCCTTCGTATCCTGGAAACTGCATTTCCTCATCTATAAGCTAGGAGTTGAGACATTCAGTTCACGGTGTTTTGGGGGAAGGATCAAGCATGTTGATAAAAGTTCTCAGTACAGGGCAAGCCCCATTGCTATCCTAATATTTACAACAAAACCGGGGCTGATTAAGATGCCCGTATCCCATTTCAGAGTGCCTGGGCTTGAGTTCTGGCTTCTCTCCTGACTCCAGCTTCCTGCTAATATGTATCCTGAGAGGCAGCGGCTGATGATTCAAATAATTGGGTCCCCATCGCTCATGCGGGAGACCTAGCTTGGGATCAGTAAGCCAGTGGATGAGCGTTCTTTGTCTTTCTGTCTCTCTCGATGTCTTTCAAAATAAATGAGTTAAATTCAGAAATCTAAGCAAAAACAGACGAAAGCTTTGGGCTGCATGGAGGTACAGGCCCTTGGGGAGAGGGCCTAGACCTTGACATGGTTTGCTGGAGGTGACGTCTGTGAGTTCAGACCCTCGACGGTAAAGTCGCTTAAAATCCAGGAAGAGATGGAAACAGCTGGAAGTGAACCTGCATCCTAGAGCCGGGTCCTTCTGCTCTGTTGGGTGCGTTCCTGGAGTTGGGGAAGTCCCTGTGCCGTGAACACAGGGCCCTTCAGATCTCTTTCTATGGCTAGCAGAGACTCAGCGAGTCTCCTAGTCTTCATGGTTTTCATGGTTTCTTCACTCACATCCATCACCTGCCAGGTCAGTGGGACCCACATGCGTCTATTAGACCTCTTTGTATGCTTTCACCGAGCAGGAGTGTGCTAGTCCGTGGGCCTCACATTCCAAGTGTCGGGCCTCCTGGTTGTTGCCTCCCTGCCACATCTCAGCCCGAGAATGCCAAGCTGGTTTGCCCAGCAGCGCTCACCTCCCTGCTCTTCTGGCTAGTTTTACTGGCAGAAGTTGATAACTTAGTCCCCAAGCCTAGGCACTGCCATCTGTCACTGTATCTTGTACCCCAGAAGGGGGCTGAATAGCTCGCTGGCTCACAACAGAAATTAGGCAAATAGAGAGCCCTGGGCGGATGAGACAGAACGTGGTTGGCCACGCTGAACTGTGCTATTGGTGGGGGCATTTCAAGTGCGTGTGAGGCCCGTGGACACGTGACAGCTGTGCTGTCTGTCTGTCCTCACTGGGTGTGTCCTTGCTCCCAATTGTCCTTTTTCCACCTCCTTTTCCAGAATGTTCCATGGCCTGAGTCAGGGCATATGGATTCCTTAATGTGACATGACATCTGTTGTAAACTTTGGCACTAGGAAGATATGATCTTCCATCATGCCTCCCCACTTCAGGGGAAAGTGATGTGTGGTCTGTGGGCTGGATAAGGTATGTGAAATCATTTGGTCTGGCCCTGCCAAGGCAGCTGCAGGAGTAGAGTCGACAGGAATCAGTGTTGCTGATGGGGAAATGAAGCCTTATTTGGATGTCCTGCCCAGAACACCAGCTAGTAAGTAGCACAGTCTCATCAGGGCTGATTTATCCATTAGCGTTTTCCTCAGTGCTGGGGACCAATGGGGCATGGGACACAGTTTTTGCCCGGATAGACCACAGAGCCCGAAGAGGCGCAGTCCTGGTACAAGTAAACTGAGTACAGTCACTCGCATACGTGAGGGTGCTGGTTCTGTCCTCATTCAGAGCAGGCATTGGTCGCTTCCCAGGCTCTACCAGGACATCATGCTGTGCTTTTTCTTAATCTTCACACTTTTGGATTTTGCTTCTGCCATTAGCCCTTCATCTGTAGAGTCTCTCTGCCTACTGAAGTCTTATTCAGTCTTCAAGACCTATTCAAATGGACCCCTGTGAGGCTGTTTCTAAATTGAATGCACTTGGAAGTCCTGTCACAGAGTTCAAAGAGCGCAGGCTTTGCACTCAGGCCCGCCAATCACAACCCAGCTCTCCCACCTGGTGGGGCCCTCACTTTCCCACTTATCTCTCTGGTCTCCAGCTTCACTTTTTATTATAACGCTGACCTCATAGGGCTTTTGGGAAGAATAAATAGAATAAGGCACATTATGGTCTGGCATATGGAAGACATATGTAAATATTGCACTCATCTTTTCCTCCCCTTCTTTAATGCATATTTATTTTATTCTTCCTTGATTTAGAATGCCATCAGAATTTCTCTTTTTACTTCCAACTAGGGGGACGGAGGTCGATCCTCAATTTAAGGTGAAGTGTGAAAGTCAGAAGGCATGCACAGTCTTCTTTCTCTCTCTTTTTTATTTACAGCAAAAAGGCAGAAAAAAAAAGATGAAGATTGAGGTTGGAGTTTGATTGTAAGAAAAACAGAGCCCCAGAGAAGATTGTATTCGCCATCCAGGTAAGTGTGTTTTGGCAACGCCAGGCCCTGGTTGGGGAGGACTGGGACCCCTGGCACGTGGATGGGGGTGTCTGCACAACATCGCATGGATCCACTGTGTCAGGAACCCATTGTCAATCAGAGTGAGTGAGCAACAGGACAGGTGTGTGGCAAGACGGAGGCACCCCTGGGGGTAAGACTGTCCAACTCAATGTCAGGGGCCCCTCCCTGCAGGGACCTCCTTAGGACTTTAATGGTCTGAAGCCCGGAGGAGGCCTCTCCAAGACCAGGGACCATCTGTGGCATGTGTCCTTCCTGCACCTGGAGAAGACACACTGCTCCTGCCGGGGCTCTCTGGGTTCTGGAGGCAGCAAATCTTGCTCTTGGGCAAACTTCCTTGACTTACTAACCTGATGGCATGCAACTGTTCATCCTGTCTTGAATGAAGAAGCCACCAGTCACTGCCAGGCCGCCAGCCACATACACTAGATGATTTGGACTGATGAGTCCAACCAGGCTGTCATGGCTGCATCAATGCTGGCCTAACAATGGAGAACAGCAATGGAGAACCCAAGGTGCTGCCGTGGAGGCCATAAGTGGGCTCCGACCCCTACATCAAAGCTGACCTAGCCCTTGTGACAGCCAACATTTGCTCCATCAGAATCAGCGCAGCTCATCTGATTTGGTAGTTTCTAGAAGAGACCGACCGGCAACTTGGTGCCAAGTTCATGACATTGAACTCCTTCCACATTGGGAAGGGTTCATTTTTACTGGAATTCGCACCTGTGTGAGTTTGCCTTTCCAGCTTGTGTGCTGTCACCCGAGAGCTCATAGAGCACTTTATTTGTTGTTAAGAGTTCCCTGCATAATACTGCTTTGAATCAGGGAACACATTTATAGCAATGGCAGAGCAGCAATGGGCAGATGATCATGCGGTAATCTGGCTATGTGACTTGTGCACCGCCTGGCATGTCAGTGCTGAAATGGCCTTTTGAAAGAATAATGAGTAGAATACCTGGGGATGATATCATGCGAGGATGGATCCTCCAGTGTGCACTGCCTACCTACCCAAATAATAGTTTTTTTTTTGTGTGTGTATGTGCTATGTCTTCAGTAGGTTGCCTCAGCTACGTGAATCTGGTAACCAAGGGGTGGAAGTAGGAATGGCCCCGCTCACCACCAGTCCCAGTGACCCACCTGGGGGTTCGTGTCTCCCATTCCCCTAACTTGGCATCTGTAGTTCAGAGGTCCAGACTCAAAGAGGGGGAATGTTTCCACCAAGGCACTGAGAAAGATCTCATTCAATTTAAAATTTTGGCTGTCGCTTGGTCATTTCAGCCTCACCATACCAAGGGATGAACAGAAAAGTAAAGTTACCACCATCCTAGATTAAAGCAGATCACTCTCCCTAATGCGAGTGGGCCTCATCCAATCAACCAAAGACCTGAATGGAGAAAAAACACCGAGTTAGAAGGAACACTCCTGCCTGCCTGCTGGCTGGAGCTGGGGTCCTTTTGCTTTGCTCCTGGGCTTGAACTGAAGTGCCAGCTCCTCTTGAGTTTAGAGCCTGATGAGTCCATGTGGTCAGATCTCCTGAGTCTCCAGCTTGCTGACTCTTTGATTTTGGGTCATCTTAGTTTCTGCAGTTAGGTGAGTCCAATCCTTATTGTAAATCTCTTTATATACGCACACATATGTATTTATTACACATGTGTGTTTATGAGCTAGTTATCTCTATGTCTGTCTAAGGGGTCTTTAACAATTTCTTGGAGGAGCAGGCATTGAACATAGCAGTTAAGATGCCCTGTCTCATATGGGGGTACCTAGATTTGGTCACTGGATCCGGCTCCTGACTCCAGCTTCCTGCCAGTGCAGGCCCTGAGAGGCAGCAGGGATGGCTAGAATGATTGGATTCCTGCCACCTACTCAAGAGACCTCGATTGTATTCCTGGCTCCCAGCCTTGACCATTTGGGGAGTGAACTAGTGGATGGGATCTCTATGTCAGATAAGATAAAATAGTTCATGGAAAAACATGCATGACTGGTACGTGTAGGGGTACAAAGACTCAGTCCCCTTGCCGCAAGGCAGGGCAGCTCTGAAGGTGGCCCCAGCACCAGCGCTCCCTGAGGGATGGGCTGACACCTCCCTTGTGATGGTGTCACAACTCAGCATCTCCCTCTGGCTCTTCTACTTCCTTTGGTCCTGCACAGGGACCAACACACTTCCTTTATACCGACTCCCATCTCAGAGCCTGTTTCCCGAGAAACCAGACCCCAAGATATTTTTGTATTACAAATTTATAGATAATATGCCTACCTGAACACAAAATTAGAAAAGAAATAACTATGCTCCCTGACTCCAACATGAGGGAGAAATAAAAGTAAAGCTGTAGCCAATAAAATAATAATGCCTTTAATACTTAATATAGAAACAATGTATCAGGTGAAGCTGTCTCAGAAGATCAGAAGCAGTGAGATGCTGGGCCATAAAATTGCCATGAACTTGAGGGACACACGATTCAGGGATATTTTTCTGCTGATACCCCTTGAATGCAGCCAGCGGTCCTGCTGTTGGGGATATTTTTGTGAATTAGCTATTGACTCTTGGTAATTTCTGAACGAAAGTAATACGATATTCTCTTGATTTACATGGCAATTGTATCCCTGCATAGTTCTCTGTAAAAATAAGGCAAACATTGCTTCATGTTTTTTTTTTTTAATATGAAACAGAGAAGTTTCTCAACTCGGATAATTATAAACTTTTTTTTTTCACCCATACAGCAGGCTATGAGGGCTGCAGGATGGTTCTTGCTGTGTGGAGCTGATGGGAGCCTTGTCGTGCACCCAGCACAGCCATCGACACGGGAGCCCCCATCACTGGGACACGCAGACACTTCCTGTCTTCAGGTGGGTAAAAGGAAAAGAGATGAATGTTGAGAAGGAGCCCCCCACACGCTACTACAGCCTCCCGCTGGTCAGTGGGAGGACCCAGGTCTGAACCCAGGCCTGGGAGACCACACCCCATGCGTCTCCTCCCACGCCAATCCGCTTTCCTGGCTGGCTTGTTCCCATCTTCTGGTCCTCACTTAATTCAAGAATGCTGAAATGTAAAGGCTTTTATTTATTTAATTTTAAAAATGTACTTGAGAGGCAGAGGAAGGGAGGGAAGGAGAAAGGGACAAGGCTGGGCTGGACTAGGGCTGCAGCTAGGAGCCAGAAGCTCAATCCAGGTGTCCCATGTGGATGGTAGGACACCAGCTGCTCGAGCCCTCACTACTGTCTCCCAGGGACAGCACCAGCAGGAAGTTAGAATCAGGAGCCAGAGCCAGGATTCAAATCCAGGCACTCTGATGTGGAATCTGCTAGGCCAAAACCCTTCCCAGCAGGGAGCCTTGTAAAGAGGACCGTCCCCATTCAGTTTCAGGGGTCATCCCAAGGCTGTTTCAGGGACTGCCACGTACTCTCTGCTAAATTAGTAGCTTCTATTTTGAGCACCTTGATGGAGGGGCTTGGGCACCAGCCCTTCATAACTGCTTTGGCAGATGGGCCGCCAGGGCAGGCAAGCTTAGCGTTCGTGGCTGGACAGCCTGGTAATTGGTAATTAGTGGGCTCTTGCTGCATCTTTATAGTTGCAGAGGCCATTTGTGGGGCGATTACGGTGGAACAGCATACAATCCCCTTGGCTCTCTTTTCTTTCTTCTTCTGTTTCTCCTTCTGAGGCTCCCGTCTTTCTTTCTGCATGTTTCTGGATTAGACTGCTCCTCTCCTCTTTTGAAGTAGATCACAGGAGAGAGACAGTGAGAGAGAGAGAGAGTGTGTGTGTGCACGCACATGCCTGTGTGTGCCTGGGGAGAATGCTTGCTGAGGCTGTGCCTCCACGCCTTCCTGTTGACTGTGGTGATGCCTGAGAAAGCTGATGGTGCCCTTTGTCCTGTGGCATCTCTTTGGTAGAGGACCAGAGGACACCATGAGGCTATGGGAGGCAGAACTGGCCATAGAACTAACACACGAACCCTCTCTGCAAGGGTACATTCTTTGCAAGCAGCAGAGACGGAGCCACTAGTGCAGAACTGGTGGGAGCTTACTCACAGGCTATTGGGTGAGTCACGAAAGCGACGTGTTTGCTGAACAGTCAGCTGCAGAAAGGAACGAGACAGAACCGGGGTAACCCAGGATACCTCCAACATCAGCAGTAGGAATCCATGAACCGGTTGCATGGATCACTACATTTTAGGTGACCAACGACAAGTGCTTTCGCACACCAGGGGAAGCAAACCACTGTCTCTCGAAGCTCTGCTCACTACATAATGGACAAGATGGGTCTTTTCAAGCCCAGGTCGGATCACGTGGCTCCTTCTGCTCCAAGCCCTCTGCGGATCATCCTCTTAATGGGATGACGGTGGCCCCCTGAGCTGAGGCAGACTCTGTAGGCCCAGTCCCGTGCCATGTCACATGTCACATGTCACATGTCACACGTCTAGCCTCATGCTCATCCCACACCACCTCTTCCCTCTCACCACCCTGTTCCAGCCTGTCTACTCTCCCCGCTGCTCCTCCATGTGCCAGCTGGGCTCCTGCCCCTTACATGTCCGCATCTCGGCTGCCTTGCTCTTTCTCTTCCTTCTGCTTGGGACCTTGTCCCCAGATAGCCCATGGTGTGTGCCTCTCACCTTCACGTCTGCACTCAACTGTGCTCATCTTAACTAGACCTTCTTAGACTGCCATATTTTAAACTTGACCCCTCCCATGCACCCTTCCACTCCCCTACCCCATTGTCTTCTTGTTTTCTTTTCCTCCTTTCCCTGTATAAATAAGTTCTTTATTTGCTTGTGGTTCTCTCATCCTTCCCTGCTGTCTCCCCAGCATACACACTGAATGTGAGCTCTGTGAAGGCAGCCACATTCATGCCTGACCAGTTGGCCAGCACACAACAGGTGTAGAGTGTTTGTGGGATGAAACAACAGGGCGACAGGTTTAGTGTGGTTATTCAATAACCACACTAAATAACTGAATAACTTGGCCTGTGTCACCCAGTTATTGAACAAGGGTACAGGGTTCTAACCCACAGGTGTCCAAACGAGGGCCAGTGCCCTTCGTCCTCTGCAACGCTGGGTCTGAATCTCCTTGTGGGCAAAAGTACAGAAAAGATTCAGGGCTTGGACACGTTCAGCTGCAGGGTGGAGCGTTTTCATCTACTGAGTAAGAAAACACAGTGGTGAAGCCAGAGCCGGGTGTGGGTCCTGACCGCAACTCCATTTTCTCATCTGCGAAATGAGGAGGAGCCTGGTCCTTGGAAAATGAGGTCACGATGAGAATGCGGTCCCCACGGCACGGGGGCGTCTGGGGGAGAGTGGCAGGGATTTAGGGGCTACACTGTGAAATGGTACAAGTTGCTACTGCTTGGGTGTGCTCAGATTCTCTACCCCCTCCTTGTTGTTGAGATGAGTTCTGACTTAGTCATTTCAGTCTGTCTGTTCTCCCTGTCCCACCTAATGGAAGAGACACCCAGTGCATGTATTGAAGTTGTGTGAACTCTGCATGGAGCTCAAGACCTTACAAGTAAGAGCTACTTGGAGTTATTTCTAGCTGTTTGAGCCCTGCTCTTTGCTGCTACATTACTCCAGGAGCTAACCCCAGAGGTCTTAGCGCCATAAGAAGTGCACTAATATTATTGAATTTGTTCACTGCAATCCTCCCCTCCCATGGAGCCTGGTCTCCCTTATCCCTAACATATCCCTAATTCTCCGCTAAGACTCTGCTAGGCTTCACCTTCCATCACTGCTGTAAATAATTCACCACTTCCCTGCACAGCTAGCTCACTGCCTATTACTGTGAATTATTTACAGAAGAAATTCTGACTTGAGAAACTAAGATAATGGCACAAGTTATTTATGCAAAAGGATGTGAGCTTTGTCAGACTTCACTCCTGCTTCCCGACTTCCCTTATTACGATTCTTAGTACTTGCACAGCACTTTGGAAGCATTAACCTAGTTGATTTCACAGCCAATCTCCCATACAAATGGGAGAAGTTACTGTTCCCATTGAGCAGGGGGATAAAGGGATTAGCTCAGATGTGGAGTCTTGGGATGATGCCCCCGGAGGGGGAGGCTGATGTTTACAAGTGAAAGTGTAATGCAAACATGGCTTTTATTTCAATTTCTTTATCTCTTAGGATAGCAGAAAAGATAGCAAGGACTTTCCTTCTTGCCTTATACAAGCTCCTCACAATGTGAAGAAGAGTTTACCCTTTCCGAAAGTAGTTCTTGATCCCTCTTAAGGTTTTAGAAAGATATACTACCCTTAACATTTCTCTGTCAACCTGCGGAGGTGAGGAGTTTTATAAGGACCATAAATGACTTCCGGGTGGCATGTTCCTAAGTATTGTTCTCCGTGCTCCATCCCTGCCCCCTGGTCCTGTGCCCGAGATTTGAGAGGTGGGAATTAATCACACTTCTTTCTCTCAATGTTGAGTTCAGAACTGGATGAGATGGAGAAGTCAGACGACGGAAGGGCAAACTACCACTTTTACAGCGGATCCTGCGGAACTGGAGAGTGCGTTTTGGAGCCACAGGACAATCAGGAATCCCAGTTTTTAACCCTGTGTTGAGACTTTAGAATGGTGTATCCGAGGGAAAGCTGGGTTTCTGAAGCTGTCACCCAGAATAAGTAGCTTATGCTCCCATGGCCAAAGAATGAGACCAGAGTTGGGTGAGCTTTGAGACCTTCCAGTGGGATGTTAGCATGGGCCCCGACCCTTGGGTGCATGCCCATGGTAGCAGCACTGGAATGGGAATGCATTTGGTTTGTGGGTAAGTACATAAAAAGGGGCGGCCCAGGTGGGATGTATCCACATGTGTTTTTCTCTTTCCTGACATCACCTATCAGATATCCACTTCTATACCAAGAAAAGGTGGTAGAGAGATACTGAAATTCCAGTTCAGCAGAGGGGCGAAAGTTTCCGTGTGGAAACACAGAGGCAAGGGAAAGTCTGACCCTGATGTCTTTGTTATAGATTCTGGCCCCAGGCCCACTTTATCCCAGACCCACTTGTTGGGTAATATTCTTGTGGTTGTAATTGATTAAAGCTTCAACTAAAACGTGCTTAAGCAAGAGGAACTATAGTGGCTCATCAAAATGCCCAGTCCAGGGCTGCTCTTCACTTTGAACTTGGTGCCTTGGGAGTTCAAAGGCTATCCTGGGAACTCTGGATCCCTCATTCCCTCAACTCTGTTTCCCTCTGAGCTGGCCTCGTTCTTCTGGGAGATGTGGCACTTTTGGCAATGAGATGCCTGCTAGCTTCTCTCCTCTCCCTGATCCAGGTGGAGTAGGGAGGGATAAATTCTTCCTTCCTTAATAATTCTAACAGACATGCTGTGGGTGAGTCTTGTGGTCCTGGTCTGGGTCATGCACCCATCACCATAGCCATGGAGATCCAATGCTTTGACTGTCCAGGTGTGGGTCTCTCACTGGAGTTCCGCATTGGAATAAGGATGTGAGGAGGAGTTTTACCTAAACCACGTTGTGGACTAAGACTGGGTGATGTGCAGATACTTCAGGAAATATGGAGTGATATGACCAGGGAGGCACCCAGAAATAAAATCAATCTTTTTATCTTTTTGCTGATTCCTTTGGATTCTTAAAAAGTATGCTTGGTATTTTGATATAGTCTTAGGCTTACAGACAGATGGTGAAGATGTACTCCACACACAATTTCTTCTCCTATTAACATCTTCCACGACCACTGTACATTTGTCACAATTAATGAGCCAGCATTGATACATTATTATTCACTGAAGTCTGTACTTTATTCAGATTTCCTTAGTTTTTAGCAAATGCCCCCTTCTTTTGTGTTCCGGGATTTCATCTAGGATGTCATTTTACACGGAGCCATCAAATCGCCTTAGATTCATCTCAGCTGTCACAACTTATCAGAATTTTCCTTTCTTTTGATGACCTTGGTGGTTTTGCGGAAAGCTGGTCAAGTATATTATAGAATCTCCCTCTCTTGGGACTTGTCTGATGTTTTTCTCATAGTTAGGCTAGTGTGATGGTGTCAGGGAGGGAGAGAGCCGTTCTCACACATCATGTCAAGGTCACTGCTACTGATGTGACTTGCTCTGCTAAGTTTACCTTGATCTCACCTGAGGTAGCTTTTCTACTGGTCACTTACCCGTACCCCCCCCCCCCCCCCGGCCCGGCCTCTTTGGCAAAGAGCCACCATACACAAGCTGTACATGAGTGTTTGACATTCTTCTGTGCGGGAGATGTGTCTGTTCCCCCTCATTTACCTGATTATCCGGTCACTCATTTATATCAGTGTGGATCAGTGGCTACGGTCACCAGTGGCTCCTTTGGCTCCTGCATCGTCTTGGCTCATCCCTTCAATGTGTGTGTGTGTGTGTGTGTGTGTGTGTGTCTGTTTCCACAATTCCTGGCTTTTTGTTACTATGTGACGCTCCGGGCTCATCCTTTAGAATAGGCCATTTCTCTAAGAAGTCTTGATTCCTTTTATCATAAACTGATATTAGAGACCAACGTATGGGTGTTAGATGTACTTGCTGCTACTGAGTGTCAATGTTTCTAGGCCCTCACATCTGACAGAATAAGGCAATGCATGTTCATATACTCGTGTATATTATATGTGTATGCACATATGGATACACACATACATAAACATAGACAAACACATGTAGTCCATAAATATTTCTATATGTAGCCATCTGTATATCAACTTAAACATGAGTCCACACTCTCGTGTGAGACTCTGACATTCTAGCCTTGTCCCCTTGCTGGTGTGCAACCTTCTTGTCCAGTGGTTAGAAACCTGGTTTTCACCGTCTGCCGTCCACTTATGCAGTTGTTCAGTTTCACTATAAATGTATAGTTGTTTCAGAATTAGTAACCCAGCTGCCCACTGGATTTGATGTTTTGCTAGCAATACCATTTACCTTCGTTTTCCACTAGCTACACTATATCCAACCAAGTAGCCACCAATCACCTGTGGCTATTTAAATACACATTCAAAATAGTTTAAAGCCAATGAAATTAACAGTTGAGTTCTTCAGGTACATTAACTACATTTCAAGCTCTTTATTTCCACCTGTGACTACTGGACCGTGTAGCTAGATCCCATGCTCATTATCACATAAAGTTGTGTTGTAAGCCAGATCTTGTCTTTTTCTACTATGTGTGCTCGCTGCCACAGGCCAGTCTGTCTTCCTACCCTTGAATCTCAGAGATAACCTTGGCTCAGGTCAGATCTGAGAGCCCCTACTCACCCTAGGAGAAGTGTTGGGATGCTGTGTGCTGCGAGCTGGGAGACAACGATGCAGGCTCTGCCTCAGAGAGCAAGTTCTGTATACCAGAGGAGTATACAAGTTGTGATGATTTACAGAGGAATGCAGGACTGAGGCTGGGCGTTGATCAGAGCAGGCATCGCAAGAGGTTCAAGCTTGGTCTTAGGGATTGCTGCAGGAAACTCAAGATGGCCAAGGGCAGTCCCAGGGCATAGACTGGCGTGTGCGGGGTGTGAGGGCCTGCAAGTCCTGGTAGCGCTGTATTTGCTGAACAGCGCAGCAAAGAGTCAGTGTGTTTGGAACCATGTGTTTTGGAGCACAAAGTGGCAGGGCATACTCCTGGAGATTTGTCTGTGGCTAGATTGTATCTTGCAAGCAGCTTTCGATTTGATTACGAAGGTCGGGGGAAGTTAGTAGAGAATTTTAAGCTGGAGAGTGCTGTGATTTTATCTCTAGGTTGGAAATACCACTCTGGTGGCTGTTGGATGTTGTTATGGGTTGGGGGCAGGGCTGGAAATAGAAGATCTGGGATTTTTTTCCCCCAATTCTCATATCCTTTGACTTCCCTTTAACTCTTGCACCTCCTACTTCTTGAAACCCTAACCTCCAGGGATTTTCTCTCGTCTCTCCTAGTCTTCCCTTCCTGCCTATTTTTCTTGAGTGTGTGAGTTTTCTATTACTGCCGCCAATTTACGGGCTTAAAAACGGTATGTGTTTATCAGATTGACGTTCTGCCATTTAGGAGTTTGAGCCAGAGCTGGGCTGCACTCGGAGTCCAGCAGGGCTGTGTGGTCCTGGGGGTTCTGGGGCAGGATCTCTGCCAGTGCGCACTTAGTAGAGGCTGCTCACATTCCATGGCTCCCGACTCCTGCTGCCTTCTGCAACGCCGCCAGTGATGGGTCAGGTCTCAGGCTGCAGCACTCTGACTTCTCATCTGCCTCCATCTTCCACTACCACATGGGCTCACTGCTTTATCCCAGTCTCTCCCTTCAGCAGTCCCCAAGCTAATCACAACCTCGAAGTCCCTTTTGCCGTGGAAGGGAAGAAATTCCTAGGCTCCAGGAATGCGTGGATGCCCATCTTCGGGAGCCTTTTTTTTCTGCCCAATACACTGTGTGTTTCCTAGGTGTTTCTGGATTTCCATTCATCCTTGGCTCTTTACTTTGGTCCAGTCACTGGACTTAGCATTTGGAACCTTTTTTTTTTTTTAATCTCCGTGTTAAGTATCTGGGAAAAATCCTCATGTGAAGAAGGAAATGTGTGTTTTATAGAGCTGGTTACCAAGGAAAAGGGAGCAGAGAAATGGAGCTGAGGTTGGTCTCTGGCATGTGAGAGCCCCCGTAGTGCCCTGGCTGTGCAACACTGTCAGGTGTGTGATCCAGCCATGCTGGGGGCGGAGTGAAATATCCAAGTCCAGAGCCAGGCAGAGCCCACTGAGCGGCTTGCAGGAGCCAGGAGGGTAAGAGGTGGTTGAAGGAAAGATGCCAGTATCTGAGAAATGGGTGCCCGAGGAGAATGGGTGCAGAGAGCGCCACGTAACCTGGGGGACAGCGTGGCATTGGATTCAGGCATCTGCTGGGGGCAAATCAGGGCCCAGTTTTCCCCCAGAGAAATAGACTATTTTTATAGGAATAGACACAGGGAATTTTGGCAAAGGCTTATGCTTGCTTTGCAGACAAATTTTCCTGGGATACCAGACTTCATTACCTAGAACGACTAAGAGGAACGACTATGTATTCCTGTTTGTGTGTGTGAGCTCTTCCAGTTATCATCTCCAGTTCTCACTGCCATCTTGCAGGCTTTATTTACAGTTGAGAAAACTAAGGCTCAGGGAGATGGAAAACAGGAGCCAGGATTTATTTGAAGGTCTACATTGAAGATATAGCCTTGTTTATGTAGATCAGGAGACAACAGTATACTCTTCTGGGAAGGAATGTGTAGTAAATGCTTTAGGCTTTGAGACCCAAATGGTTTCTGTGTCAATTACTCAACTCTGCCTTTGTAGTGAGACAGAAGCCATAGATAAGACAGCAGTGGAGTAGCTGTGTTCAATAGAGTGCATTTATAAAATTGGGTAATAGGCCAGATTTGGCTCTGGGTAATTATTTGCTGACCTTTTATCTGGAATACTTATTTGATGAAAAACAATGCTTTCTAGTGACGTATTATCACTTAAACTTTTAATTACTCCATTTTTAAAATGTGGTGTGGGACCTATTTTCATCATTAGATTGGAAAGAACTTTAGGGCCAAGGAATATCTCCCTCTTTTTTTTTTTAATATTTTTATTTATTTCTTTAAGAAGTAGAGTTACAGACAATGAGAGGGAGAGACAGAGAGAGAGGTCTTGCATCCTCTGGTTCACTCCCCAAATGACTACAAGGGTCAGAGCTGAGCTGATCCAAAGCCAGGAGCCAGGAACTTCTTCCAGGTTTGCCATGCAGGTGAGGGGCCCAAGCTCTTGGGCCATCTTCCACTGCTTTCCCAGGCCATAGCAGAGAGCTGGATTGGAAGAGGAGCTGCCGGGTCTCGAACTGGTGTCCATTATGGGATACCGGCATTGCAGGTGGAGGATTAACCTACTGCGCCACAGTGCCAGCCCCGGAATATCTCCCTCTTTAAATGGCTTCATGAATCCAGCATGATGACTCACTCCAGTGCAATTAAACAAAATTTGTGGCTTTGAACAAAAAGTCACAGAATCACTGGTGTTCATGTTGGCCAGCAGGAGCTTTACCGATCAACTGGCTCAAACCCCCTTTCTCAGATAAGAACTCTGAAGCCCAGGTAAGGGTTAGGTCTTTACCAACCCTACGAGCTGCAGTCTCATTCTGCAGTGTGACATACCAGGGCCATTTGTACTGCTCGCACAGGAACTCACGCCGGGTGTGCTCTCGGCCAGGAGGAGCTGAAGTCACAGAGGAAAGGAGAACCCAGCCTCCCCTGTCAGGGAGTGTGTTGAATTGCGATAGGGGAGTCAGACACACCCACATCATGCCTCTCTGTGGACGCCTCCAGTAGTCAGCTGCAGAATACAAGACCAAGCCCAGAGACCACTTAGTATTAAACCTGCCATGTCCTGGAAGCTTCCACATACCTGACAGCATGTGAATCACCGTGGATGCATTTAATCCCCCCTGTCTTTGGATGCCCTCAAGCCCTCTTACATATTGAAATTTTATTGACGAGAACACAGCGTGGCATACACACCCCTTCCATTAAATGTGTTGCTTCATTATCTTCCTGCTCATAGGCAATGGGAGTTTCTGGGACACCTCAGTCATCAGCAAACCATTTACCCAACTAGGTGGGAAGCGGGAAGTTATTTCCAGAGTGAGGTCAAGGCCTCACTGTGTTTTCACTGCCAGGAACTCCGCTGGGCTTGCCCTCTGTAATCCTCTCAGGGAATGTCCTTTGGAGTTGCACCATCTTGCACCCACATGCACAAGGTCTCCTTTCTCAGTCCCGGGAGCCACATGCACCTGCTCATCCTTGCTATTCCCATAGCTCCATCTTCCAATGAGATTGTTTTGTATTAGTGTACTAGTGATGTGACTTTAGCCATTGCTAAACCAAATGCCCATCATAAATGGTTGATGAAGAAAGAAAGGCTAAGTAAACTCCTTTAAACCGTCAGCTACGCGTATGTGGTCTGGAACGTGTCATGAGTATGTAGGTATGTACTGATGGATCGTTTCTTTTCCGCTAAGTGTGTACTCTCACGGCATTTGTAACACAGTCAAATCTCTGCAAAACTACAGGAGCTTGGCCAGGTGCTCCCTTTCTGCCCCAGCTCCCTTGGGAGGATGTGTCATCTGTACCTGACCGTGAACATGCACCTTGGGGAACAATGGGATGGAGACCTTTCTCTTTTGCCCTCAGTCACCACACCTAAATTCCAGCTTGCCTTTTCCTGTCTCCATCTTGATACCCATCTATTGGCATTGGAGCCGAACAGACAGAGGAGGGAGAACCAGCGACATCACTGAGAGTCTGTTCTATGAAAGCTGTGTTCAAAACCAAGTTGAAGTTCACTGCAATGCAAGTTCCAGAGAAAAGGTGACATTCACCCAGTGTGACAGCATGGTGCAGTTTCTAAAAGCATAATCATTGTGCTGGCTGGAGCTGACCTAATCAGAACAGGCAGGGGCGGGGGAGGCAGAAAATTGCAGGTGGTCTGCTGCACCAGGGAGAGTAGTGGAGAGATGTAAGGATAGGGCTGGACTGGGACGACCAGATTGGTGACTCACAGCTGCTGCTCCGAGTGGGGCAAATCGCTGGGCTTCTCCCAGGACAAAGGAAAGAGCAGTGGAGAGGCAGCCATTAAATCTTCCTAATGTCCCGTCTTGCTCTGGTGTTGAGGGGTTCTCTGGAGCCAGAAAACGTCACTTTGATTCTGAATTGGACAAGGAGCCATCCTGTGGCAGATGAAATAGTCCTGCTCACTCCACCCTCCCTCTCTTAACCCCTGCAATCTATGAATGTGAACTTATTGGGGCACAGGTGTAATTCAGTTGTTTTGTTGGTTTTTGTAGTGTAATTAAAGTGCAGGAGATAGGGAGGTCTTCTGGGATTATCTGGGTAGACCCTAAATCCAATGACAAGTGTCCTTGTAGGAGAGACACACACAGACGAAAAGGCTGTGTGAAGAGATGGGCAGAAGTTGAAGTGTGGCCCTTGCCCGGGAATGCCAGGGCAGCCACTAGGAGCCAGACGAGGCGAGGGACAGCTTGTCCCCGAGAAAGTCCCACTGCTGGACGCTTCTGCTGACGCCTGGGCTTGGGACTTCAGGCTTCCAGAACTGGGGGAATGCATGTGTGCTTTCGTGAAGACGAAATTGGAGACGAATGGGGCACCTGGGCCAGGAATCAGCCAGGGCAGTGGTCTTTGAAGTTCTGTTTTTTCAGAATCAAAACCTTTGCACTTTTCTCCTGTTGGAACTTTCTGCCCAGTTACCTTTGTTCATGAGCATGGGAGCTCCTGGAATGTTGGAACAAGAGGGAGGCTGTGCTGAATCTGCCCATTCCCCACCCCTGGAAAGGTAGAAGAGCTTTACCTACCGAGGGCCAGGCGTCCAGAGGGCTCGGCACTCACAGGCTCCTGCGCTGTGCCAGGTTGGCAGAGGAGATGAGAGTGTTGTTAAAGCCGCCGAGACCAAGAGTGGTCCCTGACCCAGGTAAGAGCTCTGATGATGATCCCTGTGGCTTTGCAGGACATGCAGTGGCAGGCCTGGTGCCCATGCTTTGGCACTGGGTGTCCTGTCCTCCTGATCATACTTGCTGTCCCCTGTGAGTCCTGTCTTTGGCATTTCCTTTCCTCCTACAGAGGGGTGGAATAAGAAAGAGCTTTAGGGGCTGGTGTTGTGGAGTAGTGGGTATGGCTACCACCTGTCACTGGCATCCCGTATGGCCACTGGTTCGAGTCCTGACTGTTCTGCTTCTGACCCACTTCCCTGCTGATGTGCCGGGTAAAGCAGTGGAGGGTAGCCCAGGTCCTCAATCCCCTGCACTCTTGTGGGAGACCTGGAAGAAGCTCCTGGCTTCGGTCTGGCCCAGCCCTGGCCATTGTGGCCATTTGGAAAGTGAGCCAGCAGATGGAAGACTCTCTGTGTCTCTGTACTCAGCCTTTCAAATAAAGAGAAAAGGGCTTTAGACTCACTGAGATGTCAGTTCCTGAACCTGCCACCAGAGAAAAGGCCATGGAAGCCTTGGGGTACTTGTCTTCATGCAAGAAAGAATTCAGGCATGAGACAGCGGAGTGATAAGGCTTTATTGGGAATAGGGCATCCATCAGAATGGAAGGGACAGAGAGAGGGAGTGCCTAGTCACTCGGACTGGGGGAGAGCAAGGTTACATGGTTGAATGGAGAGAATACACCTGGCAGGCCAGGAGTGTGGCTCAGCAGAGGGGCAGAGGGCTGAGCGTGCAGTCTGTTTGGACTCCCTGGGTTTTAATGGAGTCTGTCTACCCACCTCCCCCTCTCCTCCAGGACAAAGGATGGGGAGTCCTGGCAGAAGGGTTTGTTGGGTGAAAATTAGCAAATTCCTCCCCAGATTGCTGGCACTGGGCAGTGTAGAGGGGCTTCCCTTAGGGCGTCTGAGAAGGTTTTATTGACCCATGTTATCAGCTCAGGTAGCCCATTTGGTCCCGAGGAGAGAATTTTCCTGGGAGCTTTCCTTGGGGGAAGGGCGGAGACCACCTGGGAGGTTATGAGGGTCTGGGCAGGACTTTGAAGTGCAAGATGCTGGGCTTCTGGAGCTCTGGTGGTAGGTGCTGGTCTTCAGGCCTGTCTCACGCACACATGGGCTCAATTTCTGACTTCCTACCTAACAATCCCACTCTGACCCTTTCCCCTGTGTGAGTCCTTGACCCTGTGGACACTTTGTGTCTTCAGCCACACTATGCAGGTGACAAGAGCCACCTTTCAGGGCCATCCCTGGTCAGGTGTCTGCTGAAATAATTGCGGCTAATCTTTGCTGAATATCTGTTATATGTTAAGGTCTATGCCAAGGACATTACAAGAATGGTCTTGTTTAATTCTTACCAGGATACTGGGGTAGATTTGGCCATTAACTGTATTTAATAAAAGAAAAGCAAGGACTGGAAAAGGTTAAATAATTTGCCCCAAATTATCTAACCCAATGTAGGGACAGAGTCAGCCTGGAACTCAGGACTCTTCCATAAAACCTGTTCTGTAACCTGTAAGCCACATTGCCAGCTGCTCAGTACATTTGTTGTGTAGTTGCTTTTGTTGCAGTCTTTTATTTATTTATTTATTTTTTAAAAGCTGATCTTATTACACTTCCCTCCCCCTATTGCTTTTTTTTTTTTTTTTTTTTTTTTGGACAGGCAGAGTGGATAGTGAGAGAGGGAGACAGAGAGAAAGGTCTTCCTTTTGCCATTGGTTCAACCCACAATGGCCACTGTGGCCGGCGCATTGTGCAGATCCGAAGCCAGGAGCCAGGTGCTTCTCCTGGTCTCCCATGCGGGTGCAGGGCCAAGGACTTGGGCCATCCTCCACTGCACTCCCTGGCCACAGCAGAGAGCTGGCCTGGAAGAGGGGCAACCGGGACAGAATCCAGTGCCCCAACCGGGACTAGAACCCGGTGAGCCGGCGCCGCTAGGTGGAGGATTAGCCTAGTGAGCCACGGCGCCGGCTTGTTGCAGTCTTAAGATTACTTTTCCCCCATGAGTCTCTGCAGCATCCTTTGCATTTTTTAATGAGCATAGGGAAGGTAATCAGCAAATTATGGCCAATGAACCCGATCATTGCTTTGTCTGCTTTTGTCAATAAGGTTTCACTGGAACACAACCCTGGTGCATGCTATCTGTGGCTCCAGGCTGCTTTTGCTTTACAACAGGCTGGAGTTGAGTGCAACAGAGATTTGCTGGTCCGCAAAAAGAGACAGTGTCAGCCTTGGAGTAGATGAGAGCCTGAGCTTCACAATGAGGAAGCACTGGGTTCAAATCCTCCTTTCGTCTGTTCTCGGCTCCATGGGTGCTGGACGGCCACCGGGGAGCTCTCCGGTTCTCCTCTTGGAAGCAGGCAGGCTGGTGGCTGACTCAGAGTTGAATGAGAGTGCTCAGCAGAGAGCCTGGAAGGAGGAGGGCTGCTCCCTTGTGTCCCCTCCCTACTTTCCATGATAAATCTCACCACAAGCAATTCCGGGAGGCAGCCTCTCCAGACTTCTCACTGTTTGCCTTTTCACTTCAGGGCTTCCTGGTCCTGGGTGGGCTGGAGGCTGCCCCACCTGCACCTGCCCCCACAGGGACAGGTCCAGCCCTGTCTGCAGGCTTCCTGGTCTCTTGTAGGCCCTGGGCCCTCCTCCAATGGAGAACTGGACCCGTCCAGCTGGTCCAGGTGCCCCTCCTTCCAGGCTGTGCACAGATCTGGCTTCCCCACAGTGAGCAGCCTTTAGATTCTTTGAAACACACTGTGGCTTGGCCACTGTTTTCTTTGACTCTCCGCCAAACCTATTACACGTGTCAGAGCAGTGAGGGACTGGAAGAATTATGATTTCCATTTGGCTTCTGCGGCCGCTTAGTCTAATTTGTACTGGCTTTGAAATACAGCGATTGCTGTTCTGTTATTTGGAGTTAGGGGCTGCTTCAAGTCTTGTCTCTTGCCTCTCCACCACTTCAGCTTTTATCCTTTCTGGGGTGAGGGTGGGACAGGAAGAACAAAAAGTGAAAGCCACGGAAGCTGAGCTGCCACCATCCGCACCCCCTCTCCTACGTGGACTCACTTGTTCCAGCACCAGGTTTCATTATCTGAAGGGCTACATTGCAAGGTGAAGCATGATAATGAGGTTGTAGCTAATCAGAACATACGGAAGGTTTTCACCATTAGCTCTGATGCCTGACTTGGGAGGGGGTGGGGTCTGGTGGTTTAAGGAGGAGTCTATCACCCACGTGGGGGTGCACCAACAGTCTCCAGGAGCTGTTGCTTGTGCCCATTGCCTCCCGCTCCTGTTTCCACCCCCGCCCTGTAGCCCCTGCAGGCTCTCCCACGGAGATGAATTCAAGTTCATGGAATCAAAGACTGCTTTAGACTCCCTGAGATGCCAGCTCTCCGTCCCACTCTGACCCTTTCCAGCTGTGTGAGTCCTTGACCCTGTGGACACTTTGTGTCTCCAGCCACCCATGCAGGTGACAAGAGCCGCCTTTCAGGGCCATCTGTGGTCAGGTGGCTGTTGAAATAATTGCGGCTAATCTTTGCTGGATATTTGTTATGTGTTAAGATCTATGCCAAGGACATTGCAAGAATGGTCTTGTTTAATTCTTACTGGGATACTGAATTGCCCATCACTCCTTGTTGCCGAATCCATTGGGATCACGTCCACCCTCTCCTGTTTGACTTCCTGGCAGCGTTTAACACCGTGGACGTTTGACATCAAATAGATTCTGAGACACTGGCCTCTTGCTTTTTTCTCCTGTTTCTCTGGCAGATTCTTCCCCCATCCATTTTCTCCAGGTTCACGTGTACATATTTAGAAGCAATCCCACTGCTCCCTACAATGAGGAAGTTGTAGGGATCAGAATTCCTTCCAGATGCTTGTCCAACTGTTCTGTTCCCTGGATCCCTCCTTTTCTCTCTCTCTCTCTCTCTCTTCGAAGAGACTTCACATGCCAGTTGCTGGTTGGGTTCTGGAGGGACAATGCTGCTGGCCTGGAGGACCTCAGCATCCATGTCCCGTGGTCCCAGTCCACGTGGTCCCAGTCCTCTCTACACTCCACTCTGAGTTCTCCACCAAGTGCATATTTATGGGCTGTAAGATGGCAGAGACTAAAGCATCATCCGAGGTTTAGTCTAATTAGAGAGACTCCCAATGAGTCTAACTTAATGGGAGTCTAAGACGCACGTCACAGAATGTGTACACTGGAAGGATGTTGTCAGCAATCAGCTTCCCTGACCACCATCCCCACCACAAATGTGTAATTTAAGAAATGTCATGGACTCAGCAGTGTTTGCTCCTGGTAGCCCTTTCCTATACGAGGCCCACTGCTTGGCCAGTGTACCCACCCTCCACTAGCCATCCCTTTCCAGCTACTGAGGGTATTGATTGCTAATAGCTCCCACTTGCCCTCTTGTGTAAGGATGCTTGCCCTTGGTTGACTCAGCCACCTGCCCAGAGATGCCTGGAAGATTAAGCTCCCTAGCCAGCTCAGGAGACAGCTGTGACCAACGCCTTTGTGTGGGAAGAAGGGACTAGCTCTCTTGCATTTGGGCAGCAGAATCTCCGTGCTACAATTTACACCCAGGGTTCCTAGAGAAATCAGCCCAAGTCTGGACTTCTACGAAGCCATGTTGTTGTCTAACTTCTTCCCTATCCCTATCCCATCCCACTCCCCTTTCTCCCTCCCTCCCCACCCCTCTCTCCTGTGGGGCCCTGGTTTTAGGAAACTTGCCCTGTGCCACGTGCCACTGCTGTTTGGCATGGGCCTCAGTGTCTTCATCTCTGCGATGAGACAGTTGGCTTACACAAACATGCTGAGGCTGTGCAGGCAGAAGGCATGCCATCAACACTTCTGCATGGTCTAATGAATGCACCTCACACAAAGAGGGGGCCTCTCGCACGGCCTTCTGGCCTGCTCTGAGAGCACCACAGACCCTTGAAAATGCCGGATGAGGAGGTATGGGGAGAGCGCTTCTCTGGGAGCCAGAAGAGGAAGAGCAGTGCTAATGGTTTGCCTGAAGTGGAAGTGGTTCTGGAAAGATTTGAAGCCAACACAAGGGCAGGCAGCCCTGTCTCTTCCGCCAAGTGCGGAGTGGCATGGACACGGCCATTTGGTTTCCTGGAGGCAGATGTGGTTTGGATGGTGGGAGGCAAGAGAAGTTGTCTCCATCTGAGGATCACTCAGAATTAAGTGATGAGAGGGGCCTGCATTTAAGAAGAGGAAGAACAGTCTGGATTGCATTCCAGCATTTTTCTGTTCTGTACTTCTGAACCCACATCCATCCTAGAATGGGGTAGGGGATGCTCACTGATAGTGCGTTATGTCCACAGAATCAGCACAAAGAAGTGAGTATTTTTGGAGAGCTTCTCTGTATGCCAGGGACATGGCAAGGGCGCAGGGAAGGACGGTCTGATGGGATGGTTGCACTCACATGCGCACACCAGATGATGGAATGGATCCCAGCATTGTTGTTTTATTTTTATTATTTTGACAGGCAGAGTTAGTGAGAAAGAGAGACAGAGAGAAAGGTCTTCCTTCCGTTGGTTCACCCCCCAGATGGCCGCCATGGCCGGTGCTGCGCCAATCCGAAGCCAGGAGCCGAGTGCTTCCTCCTGGTCTCCCATGCAGGTGCAGGGCCCAAGCACTTGGGCCATCCTCCACTGCACTCCCGGGCCACAGCAGAGAGCTGGACTAGAAGAGGAGCAACCGGGACTAGAACCTGGAGTGCTGGTGCCGCAGGTGGAGGATTAGCCTAGTGAGCCGAGGCGCTGGCTGGATTCCAGCATTGTTAAATGGGAAAGGTTTATAACTGGGAAGCTCTTGTGTTTCTCTCACATCTGCCCTTGGAGGGGCTCCATCTCCGTCTTCATTGCCAACTTCCCTATCGGAGCTCCGCGCCTTTCTTCCTGGACCAGAGTGGTATCCTCCTGTGGGTCTTGCCACGTCCCATCCTGCCTCTTCTCCATCAAGTCCCAGCGTGACACCATCTCACAGGCATAAATCAGATGGAGGCTGCTCCACTCTGAACCCTTCCTGGCTCCGCATTGTCTGTGTCCATCCCGCCACTGACCTCTGTCCGTGCTTGCCTTTGCCCTCCTGACCCCTGCTGTGTTGGCCTGTCGTAGCATGCAGCTTCCTGCCTCAGGGCCTTCCTCACATGCTCTTCTCTCTGCCTGGAGCTCCTGTTCCACCAGGGGAACCTTCCCTGCCCTTCGAGAGCAGGTCAGCCCACCCCTCCCTTTATGATCCCTCACGGTCCCCAAGCTCCTCCTTTGTAACATTTTGCATTGACTAAGGGACGTGAGCTTGGTGGTTTTCCTGCTGGGTTCCTTGCTGTATCCTCACAGTGCCATGCACATAGTAGGCCCTCAATATATTTTTATTGATTATTGATTTAACATAGATGTGAAATCAGACAGACCGATCCTATTGCACCTGCATGTTGATCTATCTCGCTATCTCCTTGATCTCTCTCACTATCTCCTCTTTTTCCTTTCAAATCCTTGGGCTGGTGTATTATGGCCTGGTAATAACTGTCACAGTAGCTTCAGCATCCACTGAGTTCTTTAAATTCCACATGATGATTTCATTTGCATCCTCTAATGTGACACTTGCCACAAGCTGATGAGGCAGTTAGCATTGTTCCTCTTTTACAGATGGGGACACTGAGAACAGAGTGTGTAGTAGTTGGCAAATGCTAGTGGCAGCTCTGCCACATGTTAACCGTGTGACCTTGGACAAGTCGGGAGAGTTCTCTGAGCCTCCCTTCCTTCGAAGGCAAATCAAGGTGTGGCTGTTCCCCCGGCACCTCTGCCTTCCCCATCGTGGTGCATTTCATTTCACAGTTTGAGTTTTTAAAAAGTACTTCTTGGCCGGCGCCGTGGCTCACTAGGCTAATCCTCTGCCTTGCGGCGCCGGCACACCGGGTTCTAGTCCCGGTAGGGGTGCTGGATTCTGTCCCGGTTGCCCCTCTTCCAGGCCAGCTCTCTGCTGTGGCCTGGGAGTGGAGTGGAGGATGGCCCAAGTGCTTGGGCCCTGCACCCCATGGGAGACCAGGAGAAGCACCTGGCTCCTGCCATTGGATCAGTGCGGTGCGCCGGCCGTGGCGGCCATTGGAGGGTGAACCAACGGCAAAGGAAGACCTTTCCCTCTGTCTCTCCCTCTCGTGTGTCCACTCTGCCGTCAAAAAAAAAAAAAAAAAGTACTTCTCTCTCCTATACCAGACCCAAAGCACAGTGAGGGCAAAGATTACATATTATTTATGGTTGCATCCTGGGTTCCAAGCTCCGTGCCTGGCACATCGTAGAACCTAAAAATGAACACTGAGTGGAAATCTCACGGGCCCACCCGTGGGGAATGCACCACGCATTGTGATGCTCACATGGTGACTGGCACATGGCACATGGTGACGCGGGTCTGCAGTGACGACCAGCCCCGCCCCGACTACAGCCAGGGCTGCTCTGCAGGGGAGCCTCCTGGCTGGCACGTGGAAGCCTATCATTTCAGGTCGCCACTCAAACTCTTCTTGCAAGCGCCAGAGGTACACTGTTTCTTGATTTGTACGAACCGCCCAAGTCTCTGATTCATTAAGAATCATTGAGAGTTGAGTGGGGCTGAGGCTGCCTTTGGAGCCCGTGATTGCAAGCTGGAGTCACTCAATCATGTCCCAGTTGGGTTTTCTCTTGATTTTGATTGTGTGTGTCTGGTCCTTCTCCATTTCCACCGAGTAACCCCATTAAACTCCCATTTTCCACACCCAAGAAAATGAGCAGAGATAGGAACGCTGGCGCCAAGCCCTTAGGTCTCTTTTGTCCTCAGGTGGCTCCCAGTGAAGTCTTCATCAGATCTGAAGAATTGTTTAAAGAAAATGTTAATTGTTTCTCAGCAATTGGGTATCTGCCAGCGTCTTTCTCCATTCCCTCCTATTTCATTAGAAAAGACTCTATCAGGCCTTTTGTCTTTAAAAAACGTGCTCTGTGTGTGTGTGTACATGTGTATGTCTCTGCATGTTCATGTGTGTATATATGTGTGTAGGTATGTGTGTAGATTTGAGGGCCACAAAGACTCCGTGACTTTGTGGCGTGACATCCATGAGAATCAAGGAACTGCACCAGGTTCTCTGTGTTTTTCAGAAGTCTAATTTCAGTTGGCTCATGTGTCTGGGTGACACTTGTTTACACAGCTCTGCTTATTTATGGCACATGGTGAAACTGGGCTAAGAAATGAATTTACAGCCTGGAATGAGCCAAATAAATCTCAGGAACAACATCTCCCCTAACAGCCCCATTAGGGGCACTCACATCTATGGCTTCGCTGCGATGGGCTCCAAGCACGTTCCTGGGCCTTAAAAAGCCCGTGCTTCCAGGAAAGCACTTTCCAGCGCCCACAAACCCTCCCTTCAGATGGACTCCATCTCCCAGGCTGCTCTCGGCTTCCCCCTCCGCACACGCTGTCCAGAACTTGGAAATCAGATGGGTGAAATGTAGGAAGCAGTACCCATGTAGGAGGAAATGCAAGTAGAAATTAAATACATGAGAAGACGTTCGGCCTCACTGGTTACTGGAAGAAAATACAGACGTCCCATTCTATCTCTATTATGTAATAAAAAATAGTGGCCATTCAGACAACCAGTGCTGGCTGGATAGTTATGTTAATGGCACAGTTATAGACTGTGTGTGGCAGTGCAAATTAGTAAAGCGTTTTTTGCAAGGCAATTTGGCAGGACACAGCCAGAACTATACGCTACCTCAAACCTGGTGGTGCAGAAATTGTCATCAATACAGAGAATGAAGAAATGGTCCCCTGAAACGGGAAGAATCCCTGACACATCAGATACTTTCCATCAGCATGGTCTATACTGCGTAAAATCAGGAATGCACTCCAGCAATGTGTGTGTGTGTGTGTGTGGGGGGGGTCATTAAGTGAGTGTACTTAGTCATTGAAGTCGCTCACTGAAACATTGCATGGTGATTAAAAATCATTATAAGGATTGCACAAACAATGCAAGGATGTGTACGACACACTATGAAGAGCAAGAAGAGGCTACAGATCTAATCTGTGATCACAAAATCAATAGGTAAATGGATATGACCTACCTAGAGGAGATCATTCAAAATGAGAATTGTTGCCAAAAGAACATGATATAGATCCATGGTTCCTGTGTAAGTGTGCACTGATAGGTATGTATGTCTGTGTTGACAAAATAGCAGGCATATTTTCTTTCTTTTTTTCTAGAAAATTTTTATTTAATATAAATTTTGAAAGTACAACTTTTAGATTATAGCAGTTTTTCCCCCCATAACCATCCTTCCACCCGCAACCATCCCATCTCCTACTCCCTCTCCCATCCCATTCTAGATCAAGGTTCATTTTTAATTATATACAGAAGATCAACTTAGTATATACTAAGTTGCAGCCACACAGACAGTTAAAGTATAAAGTACTGTTTGAATACTAGTTTTACCATTAATTCACATAGTACAGCACATTAAGGACAGAGATCCTACATGGGGAATAAGTGCACAGTGGTTCCTGTTGATTTAACAATTGACACTCTTGTTTATGGCATCAGTCATCACCCGAGGCTCTTGTCATGAGTTGCAAAGGCTATGGAAGCCTCTTGAGTTCGCTGACTCTGATCTTATTTAGACAAGGCCATAGTCAAAGTGGAAGTTCTCTCCTCCCTTCAAAGAAAGGTACCTCCTCCTTTGATGGCCCATTCTTTCCACTGGGATCTCACGGAGATCTTTCATTTAGGTCATTTTTTGCCACAGTGTCCCTAAAATACTTTCAATGCTAAAAATAATGGGTGAATTCTGGGAAATGTGATTTACATAATTACTAGTTTTAGAATTAAACAAGTGGTGAAATCTCAGCCACTTATTTTGTGCCCTTAAATTATTTGACCTCTCTGAGTCTGTTTTCACATCAGTGAAATGGGAGTAAAACATAATTTATTATTTTGGATAGTGATGGGAATTGAATAAGGCAGTGAATGCGGAGAACTTTTTACAATACTTGACGTCATTGACTTTCAGTGATAGCTTTTTGTTATTGTGTGTGTGATTATTGTCATCTATCTATCATCTATATCTATCTATCTCCATCTATCTATCTCCTTCTATCTATCTCCATCTATTTACCTACTTTTGAAAGACATAGGAGTTGACCACATGACATCCATTTTGTTTCCGATCATTAGCCAAAGCCAATCCTGGTATCCCATCCCCTTGCCAGTGCTGATCTAGACAGTGGTATGTGAACTCATCCCAACCAGAGGGACTTGAGGGGCAGAAGCACAGAAAGAATTAGTCTCTTTCTTCTGGGGTCAACGTCAGGTCTGAATGTGGCCTGGGGCAGCCTTCACTGTCCAAGGATGAAGACAACACTAGAACAGTGCAGTGAAGGGAAGAGTCTTTGCCTTCAGCTCTACCCAACCTCACTGCTTCCACATATATGAGCCTTACATTTTCCTAATTAGTTTAATGAGCTTAAATTAAGGCGCTCAGTCACATGCAATAAAAAATTATCACCTTATTTTGGAAGCTGGTGTTTGTCCTAGAGGATAAGATGTCTGCAGGTCATATCAGAGAGCTTGGGTTGTATTCCTGGCTCTGGCCCTGATTCCAAGCTACCTACTAATGAAGACCCTGGCAGCAGTGGTAACAGTTGGGTCCCTGCCACCCACATGGGAGCTTGGACTGAGTTTCCAGCTCCTGGCTCCACTCGTGGCCCAGCATCAGCCATTATGGGTGTTTGAGTGGTGAACCAGGGGATGGGAGCTCTGTTTCCTTGACTATCAAAAAATACTTTTTAAAAATTTAAGAAAAGATTCTAATACAATCAGGATATAGTCATTATCTTTCCTTGGGAATCCTGAACTTTTTAAAAAATTATTTAAGGAATACAAACTTCATGCATATCATAATACAAATTTAGGAGCATGGCGATTCTTCCCACTCCCCTCCAGTACTCTCACCTTCCTTCCTCTTCCCTCTCCCATTCCCATTCCCATTCCCATTCTTATTTTTCACAAAGACCTATTTTCAGTTAACTTTTGTGTTTTTTTTTGTTTAGATTTATTTTATTTATTTGAAAGACAGAGTTATAGAGAGAAGTAGAGACAGAGAGAGAGGCCTTCCATCCACTGGTTCACTCCCCAGATGGCCACAATGGCCAGAGCTGCACCGATCCAAAGCAGACCAGGAGCTTCTTTCAGGTCTCCCACGTGGGCACAGGGGCCCAAGGACTTGGGCCATCTTGTACTGCTTTCCCAGGCCATAGCAGAGAGCTGGATCGGAAGAGGAGCAGCCGGGACTCAAACCGGCGCCCATAGGGGATGCCGGCGCTTCAGGCCAGGGCTTTAACCTGCTGTGCCACAGTGCTGGCCCCTTCAGTTAACTTTATACTCATAAGATTAACCCTAGTTCAATAAATGCTATGAAGAAAAAAAACCAAAAAAATAAAATAAAAACACTGTTCCTCAACAGTACAGACAGGGGCTATTCAACATCATTGCATTCTATCCCTCCCCAGCCCCACCGTTTTTAGCATTTTGTTCATGTTACAGAGAGGGGGAGAGAGCTCTTCCACCCGTTCTTTCCCTCCCCAGATGCCCACAGCTGCCAGGACTGGGCCAGGCCCCCGTCCTGAACTTTTATGATCAGAAAACCAGGTGACCTCCAAACGGCGACTCGCTGCTCTGACGCCTCCCTCTCATTCTGTTCTCACTGAGATCCAGACCTTCTACGCATTGTCAACTTGACTGCTCCTCCTGAGTGTCCAGGAATACATAGCCTGGAGTAGGAAAAGCCTTCCCCTGTGGTGCCGGCATCCCATATGGGCGCCAGTTGAGTCCTGGCTGCACCATTCCCATCCAGCTCCCTGCTAATGGCCTGGGAAAGCAGTAGAAGATGGCCCAAATGGGGCCGGCGCCCCGGCTCACTAGGCTAATCCTCCACCTTGCGGCGCCGGCACACCAGGTTCTAGTCCCGGTCGGGGCGCCGGATTCTGTCCCGGTTGCCCCTCTTCCAGGCCAGCTCTCTGCTATGGCCAGGGAGTGCAGTGGAGGATGGCCCAAGTGCTTGGGCCCTGCACCCCATGGGAGACCAGGATAAGTACCTGGCTCCTGCCATTGGATCAGCGCGGTGTGCTGGCCACAGCGCACCAGCTGTGGCGGCCATTGGAGGGTGAACCAACGGCAAAGGAAGACCTTTCTCTCTGTCTCTCTCTCTCACTGTCCACTCTGCCTGTCAAAAAAAAAAAAATAAAATAAAAAACAAACAAAAAAAAGAAGATGGCCCAAATGGTTGGGCCCCTGCACCTGTGTGGGAGACCCAGAAGAAACTCCTGGCTCCTGGCTTTGGATCAGCTCAGCTCCAGCTGTTGTGGCCCTTTGGGGAGTGAACCAGTGGACAGAAGACCTTTCTCTGTCTCTCCCTCTCTCTGTCTGTAACTCTACCTCTCAAATAAATAAAACCTTTTTTTTTAAAAAAAAAAAAAACTTACCTTGAACAGGACTCGTGATCTCTCTCTTTCTCTGTGTAGTCAATTATATATATATATATATATATATTTTTTTTTTTTTGACAGGCAGAGTGGACAGTGAGAGAGAGAGACAGAGAGAAAGGTCTTCCTTTGCCGTTGGTTCACCATCCAATGGCTGCCGTGGTCGGTGCGCTGTGGCTGGTGCACCGCGCTGATCCGATGGCAGGAGCCAGGAGCCAGGTGCTTTTCCTGGTCTCCCATGGGGTGCACGGCCCAAGCACTTGGGCCATCCTCCACTGCACTCCCAAGCCATAGCAGAGAGCTGGCCTGGAAGAGGGGCAACCGGGACAGAATCTGGCGCCTCGACCAGGACTAGAACCCGGTGTGCCGGTGCCGCAAGGTGGAGGATTAGCCTAGTAAGCCACGGCGCCGGCCGTCAATTATATTTTTACTCCCATTTCACTGACGTGAAAACTGAGATGCAGAGAAGTCAAATAATTAAAGACACAAATAATTGCCTAAGATTTCACCACTTGTTTAATTCCAAAACTATTAATTCTGCACAGGTACACACACACACACACACACACACACACACACCTTTCTCCCATCATTCCTAGTCTCAGGGAGCACAACCATCATGTATCCAGATAACCAAATAGAAATCACGTTTCTTTGTCTTGAAAGATCCCATTCTTTTATCTACCATATTCACTCTGCCAATGAATATTATTGATTTTATTTCCTAAACGTTTTGGAATCTTTCGACTTTGCTCTGTCTCCCCATCACTGCCCTGGTCTCTCACTTGACCTGGGACGATAGCCTTATGATGGATTTCTCCGCATTGACTCTGTTCCCTTCTAAACTCCTTTGGAATCAGGCCGGAGATAATATTTTTGAAATGCAAATCTGTTTAGCTTACCTTTTTGTTTAAAAGACTTCAGTGTCTTCAATTTGCTTTTGGAGTAAAGACAAAAATCTTCAACATGGTCTAAGGGACACTGCATGGCCAGGGAGAGGACTCTGGTCTTCACCTTGATCCAAATGCTGGCCAGTATTGTCCAGTTTTGGTTTTTCTCTTTATGTCATGATTCTGTCTCCAGAAGGCTTTTTTTTTTCTTTTTTCTTTCTTTCTTCTTCTTCTTCTTCTTCTTTTTTTTTTTTTTTTTGAAAGGCAGAGTTAGACAGTAAGAGAGAGAGACAGAGAGAAAGGTCTTCCTTTTTCCGTTGGTTCACCCCCTAAGTGGCTGCTACTGCCAGTATGTTGCGGCTAGCGCGCTGCACTGATCTGAAGCCAGGAACCAGGTGCTTCCTCCTGGTCTCCCGTGCAGGTGCAGGACCCAAGCACTTGGGCCATCCTCCACTGCACTCCCAGGCCACAGCAGAGAGCTGGACTGGAAGAGGAGCAACCGGGACAGAACCGGCGCCCTGACCAGGACTAGAACCCGGGGTGCTGGCGCTGCAGACGGAGGATTAGCCTAGTGAGCTGCGGTGCCGGCTCCAGATCGCTTTTATGCATAGAATTTTCTGTACCATGTTGTACTGCACTGTCCCTTATATGTCAGCAGAGCTTGTGCTAATTTTTTACATTTTAGCTCAATTTTCATTTCCTTGGTGAAGAGTCCGCACCCAGGTCATCTCTTCCTGTCTTCCTGTAGCTCTCTAACAGGCGTTAACAGCAGCCGCATTAATTAGCATGACTACGGCTTCAAGGCTGTTTCTTCTCCCGTAGGTCTAAGTCTTACTACCCATAGATTCTCCCCCAGGAGGGACTCAACAGTACTTGTTGAGGAACTGATGAATGGGTGGACAGTGCCCTAATCCCGACGCTTCCTTTCCCTGAGCCGCAGCTGTAGCTGTATACAATGGCCTTTGTCTCTCCGGTTCTTCATTCTGCTCCCGTAGTACTGCCCGAGTGCATTCTGCACCGCAAGTTCCGATCGCAGTTATTTCTGCATCAAACGATCAAACGGTTCTCCACTGCATAGAGAACAAAGCGTGCTTTAGTCCCAACATAATTTCCCATGCTTGTCTCCCAACTCGTCATCCTTTCCACTGCGCTGTTTCTCTAGTTCTTTAACATGCAGTTAATTAAAGGCGCCAACTATTGCTCTGCTCTCACACTGTTGCCCTTCCTAGCATTGTCTATGCTGTTCCCTACAGCCAGGGCCTCCTAGTACCATTATGTTATCATAATTTCACTCATCTTTCTAAATTGAGAGCATGTGCCTTCTGCTTAAAGTTTTCTATAATTCCTTCACTTAGCATTAATTTCCCATTCTCAGGACTTTCATAGCCTACAAGGCAGTGCACACAAAATTGGCCAACAGTAATATGCCTTAACCACTACACCCAGGGGGCGTCGTGCACGGTGTTAAAAGTGAAGAGCCGCATGGTCCAGGTTTCTGTACCATAAATCATCCATTTTAACGTCAACCCTGTGATGGGCTGTGTTATGGTTCACAAATATTTCTTACCCTCATGAGAGCCTGAATCAGTCAATGGCCCTGGAGTTTAAAGTAGCAGAGGAGAGAGGAAGGAGAAATGGAGAGAGGGAATGTATGCACTTATACGAGTATATGCACGTGTGTGTGTGTGTGTATGTGTGTGTGTGTGAGGTCAGTGGGGTTCCATTCCCTCCCTGGGGATTATGAGCTAGGAAATCCCTCTCTCAAGGCTGTTGGGGGAGGGCCCAGCCCTGCAGGGCACCTGCATGTTCTCGTCTGCCACCTGTGTTGTGTGTCCCAGCCACTGCCTTCTCCACAGCTTTCTCTGGGTCCCTCCCCAAATATTTTTTCAACATGGAAGAAGGAGTTCTTCTTGCCTTTGACACAGTTTGAAAAAATGCATTTACCTAAGCACAAGTGAATTCACCAATGTGCAGAAAAGAATAACAGGTGATTGCTTGGCCATCGGCAGTCTGCACGTGCCTGAGGTCTAAGAAGCAGGATGGTGCCCTGTGCAGCTGTCTGCAGGTAATTCTGAATGTCAGCCCTCAAGCTGGCCTCCTCCAGGCCTCCTGGCCAGAAAGACTTTGAAAGAAAATTCAAGCAGTTACCTGCCATTTGGTTGTTCAGTCCCTTCTAATGGTTCTTGAGTTGTTGACTTTTCTCCCTTAAAAATAAGTGGGAAATGTCCTGAGCTGTCAGGTAAGACTTGATCTCCTCCTGGGAGTTCACTCTATGAGCAGGCGCTGGCTAGAGTCTTCGAAAGACAGAACAAAGGCAGAGTTTGAGAACGGGCAGGTAGAAATACTGCTGACAATGAAATTGGAAAAAGGCTTACCAAGAAAACAACGCTCTCACTTCCTCAGGCCCTCGCCTTTCTGTGGCAGAAAGAAACTCGCAGTAAATCACGCCACTGTCTTTTTAAATTAGACTTTTAGATCTTTGTTATAAAAAGAAAAATCCTGCAGCTCTCCGCTACAGAATGTAATGTGTTGGATAAAACCATTCAGCTTTGAGCCGCAAGGACTGCTCCTCCTCATTTCTGGAGGAGAGAGGGGCTGTTTGAAGACCCAGCTCTGGGCCCAGTGAGGGGGGACCACGGAGGGTCTGTTGCAAATTACTCTGTGTGGACAATCCTGTGGCACCTGGAGGTCTGGTTAATGGGCGCTGTGCCGTGGTCTTTCATTGCTTTGTGGACCTGACACAAAAGCTCCTGCCATCAATCTGGCAATTACTCCCCCACCCCATGGTGCTAACCCTTCAATTACCCTGTCCCTGTGTGCTAGCCACCAGATCATTAACTCCTGGGCTGCTCTGTGCTACATACCGCGTAAATTCTCTGTGATCCAATTCCAGCGTTTCCCCCGTGAGACCCGAGTGCTGCTTGCGTGCTGGGAGGGATGCGTCTATGGTATATTGGTGTGTCCCAGACTTCCAGTGTGCCTGACCGTCCGTCTACAATTGACTCCACTCTGTCTGTCCCAGTACCTCTCCTCTTCTTTGACGTTTCTCCTTCAGAAGTGTTTCTCACTTCAAGATACTCCCCCTTGGCAAGTGTCCCTTGTCATTGTTGTCCTACCTGTCTATGGTAAAGTCCTTGCAACAGCATCTACAGGTGACCCCTGGATGTCGGCACCTCCACGTCCTCCCCAGCACCCTGGATTCTGGCCTCTCTCCTCAGTGTTGCACTGACAACGCCCCCTCCAAGGTTCTCCATGAGCTCCCGGTGACTGAGACCAGAGGCTCATCCCATTTCTTATTGCCGCCCGAGCACTCCGAAATCCTCCCCTTCTTGAAATCTCCCTTCTCTCAGGGCTCATGACCCTGGTCTCACTTGATTTTCTTCTATCTCTTTAGCTGTTTATATATTTAGGCTTCTCTTGTTCTCTCCCCCTACAGTGTTGGTTTTCTGATAGTGCTGTTGAGATGGTAGGTGGCTGTGATTGGTACTTGATGCTGTTTAGTTGGGGCTCCTAGACAGGTCTGAAAACTGAAAATTGTTTGTTGGTCACCCCTATTCAGTGAACTTCCAGAAGAAGGGAAAGGTGGGGAAAATGTGACTTTTCTCATAGGGAGCCGGTACTTTGTTGACGACAGTGTTTGCCTTGGATGAAGCTCGTTTGAAATACTTGGCTTAGACGTGAGCCTAAGTAATGCTTCTCTTCTGTCCCCAAATCCAGTTTCACACCTTCCCTCACCCTGCTTCCCAGCCTGTACATCTAAGAGAACTGGCCTGCAATGTCACTCTGTAACCCTGTCCAGTTGGGCTCCTTCTAGGCACAGGGTGCAACTGTATTTCTTTAACCCTTGGAGGTTAGCCAAGACCACCTGGTAGGCTTTGCACAGGGAAATGTGAACCCTTTATGATCTGTTGTGCATTCTGCCACCACCCTTTCTCCTTCCCTTGGCAACTTCCAGGTTGCAAATGATTGTAGCTCCATTAGCCTGGGTCTCTGGAAGATAAGACAGGGATCAGAGCCCCCAGCTGACCCACAATGGGTGTGCAGCACAAGTATGAACTAGATCTTTGAGAGGTCATCGAGATTTTGGGGACTGTTTTCTACTGCTGCATAACTTGGTGCACCTTGATTGACGCACAGAGGAAGATGGTCAGGTCTGTAAAGGGATTGCTTTGGCTTAGTTTTCTGCCCACACAGAAGTAGGAAACTGGGTGAAGCTTGACACACGATCTTTCATCATTCAGTGATTTGTTTAATCTGTTTATTTAATGGCAAATCAGGATCCTAAAATCTTGCCAGATTGCGATTCTCTTCTCTTGGGGAAATGTCTTAATTTTCTGCTGGTAGGACTTCCAAGACTGGAGAATTTATTTTAAAATTTTAATTTTTTTAATTACTTAAGAGGCTGAGAGATGGATAGGGAGGAGGAGGGCGAAAGGGAGGGAAGGAGGTAGGGAGGGAGGGAGAGAGAAGGAGAGGAGAGGAGAGGAGAGGAGAGGAGAGGAGAGGAGAGGAGAGGAGAGGAGAGAGATCCCATATATAGGTTTACTCCTCAGATGCCTGCAATGACTGGGCCTGGGCAAGGTCAAAGCCAAGAACCAAGAATTCCCTCCAGGTCTCCCACATGGGAGGATGCGAGGCCAGACCCAAGTACTTGACCCATGACCTGCTGCCTCCAGAGTGGGCATTTGCAAGAAGCCACAGTATGGAGCAGAGCTGGCACTTGACCCCTGGTATTATGATATGGGTCATGGGTGTCCCAACCTACAGATTAACTGCTAGGCCAAATGCCACCCCAAACTGGGTAATTTGAAAGGACAGAGATTTGTTTCGGATGGTTCTGGAGGCTGAGAGTACAAGAGTTTGTGCCAGCTTTTTTTTTTTTTTTTTTTTGACAGGCAGAGTGGACAGTGAGAGAGAGAGACAGAGAGAAAGGTCTTCCTTTGCCGTTGGTTCACCCTCCAATGGCCGCCGCGGCCGGCGCGCTGCAGCCGGTGCACCGCGCTGATCCGATGGCAGGAGCCAGGAGCCAGGTGCTTTTCCTGGTCTCCCCTGGGGTGCAGGGCCCAAGCACCTGGGCCATCCTCCACTGCACTCCCTGGCCACAGCAGAGGGCTGGCCTGGAAGAGGGGCAACCAGGACAGAATCCGGTGCCCCGACCGGGACTAGAACCTGGTGTGCCGGTGCCACTAGGTGGAGGATTAGCCTAGTGAGCCGCGGCGCCGGCCTGTGCCAGCTTTGGTCAGTGCCTGCTTATGGCAGAAGGTGTTGCCTGGTGAGAGAAGGGGAGCGTGCAAACTCAGATCTTCTCTGTAACAAAACCCTTCATGCCATCATGGTCACCCCATCCTGATGGCCTCCTCTGGTCCTAATTACCCACCCCCAAGGCCCCACCTCCAAATGCCATCCACACATAGATTCGGCCATTGAGTTTCTACACCTGAACTTTTGGGAGATACATAGCAGGGAAGAGGTGAGGAAGTATGAATGTAGAGAAGTAGAATAGAGCAGCATTTTCTCCAATGTGTCTTTCCTGAGGGGTCATTTAGTTTTGTTGCTCTAGCACAATCCTTGGGTTATTCACCCCTACCCCCACCTCCAGACTAACCATCCCCTCCACCCTGACAACTTACACATCCCTGTACAGAACTCTCTTGTGAGCTCCAGACCTTTAAAATCAACTGCTTATTAATAACCACCACCTGTGAGTTTTATGGGCATCTAAAAGGCAACATGTCAAAAGTTAACATATAGCTTTCTCTCCAACCTGGCTCTGCCTTCCCAGGTTCCTCATTTCACTGATCACACCCATTTAACTGTAAACCAAGCACAAAACAGAGCAATCATTCTGAACCCATCTTCTCCTTTCATCTCCACATGCAGTTAGTCACCGTGTCCCGTGAATTCTCTGAGAATTTTGCCTTCTTCTGTTAGGACCCTCAACACTTCTGACCTTGATGATTACAATAGTTCCTGCCCCAGTTCCCTCCAGATAATCCTCAACGTGGTAGCCAGGGTCTATTTCTAAAATACACATCAAGATCTAGTGAACACGGCGCCGTGGCTCACTAGGCTAATCCTCCACCTTGCAGCGCTGGCACACCGGGTTCTAGTCCCAGTTGGGGCGCCGGATTCTGTCCTGGTTGCCCCTCTTCCAGGCCAGCTCTCTGCTATGGCCCGGGAGTGCAGCGGAGGATGGCCCAAGTGCTTGGGCCCTGCACCCCATGGGAGACCAGGAGAAGCACCTGGCTTCTGGTTTCAGATCAGCGCGGTGCGCCGGCTGCAGCGGCCATTGGAGGGTGGACCAACGGCAAAGGAAGATCTTTCTCTCTGTCTCTCTCTCTCTCACTGTCCACTCTGCCTGTCACAAAAAAAAAAAAAAAAAGATGTAGTGAACATCCCTTCCTTAAAAATCTTCAGTGGCTCCTGCTCTGCCTTCCCTGTGAAGCGTGGCCAACAATGCCATCCAGTGCCTGTCCAGCCTCCCTCTTTCAGTCCTTCTCCAGCACCATCCGTTAGCCACAAGGAGCCATGGAGTCCGCCTCTTGTCTCAGAAAAATCCCGATTCCCTTTGTTGGAATTTTCCTGCAAGCTGCATTGTGAACCAGGAGCGCTCCCCCGGTGCCTTCTTTCTTGGTTCTATGCCACTCTTCCCAGCACTCGGCTCACATGTCTCTCCTCCTAGCCACTCTTCCAGCCTAGGCTATGGGCTGTGGCCCTTGTGTAGTCCCCACAGCACCCTGTGATTCCTCTGCAACAACAATGGTCTTTTTTCGGACCAGACACCCCCTGCCGAATATGAAGTCTTTATAATGGGGTGGGGGGACTTTACACCTTATTCTATTTCTTAATCTTCATCCTAATGCAATGAGAGTGACTGAAATCCATCTGTGATTCCCTTGTTACCAGGACTTAAGAATCCATTAAAAACAGGATGTGGGGCTGGTGCTGTGGCACAGTAGGTTAAAGCCCTGGTGTGAAGCGCTGGCATCCCATATGGGCACCAGTTCTAGTCCCGGCTGCTCCTCTTCCGATCCAGCTTTCTGCTATGGCCTGGGATAGCAGTAGAAGATGGCCCAAGTCCTTGGGTCCCTGTACCCATGAGGGAGACGCAGAGGAAGCTCCTGGCTCCTGGCTTCGGATCGGTGCAGCTGCAGCTGTTGTGGCCATCTGGGGAGTGAACCAGTGGATGGAAGACTCTCTCTGTCTCTACCTCTTTCTGTAGCTCTGTCTTTCAAATAAATAGAATAAATCTATTTAAAAAAAAAAAACAGGATGTAATGGTTGTCACATCCTTACTCTCAATGGTTGGAATGGTTTCATTCATTTAATCAGTGATGCATATTGAGTATTTACTATATGTGGGCTCTTAAAAGGGGCAGGCATGGCTTCTTTTAAAAAAGATTTATGTATTTATTTTTAAAGGTTTATTTTACTTGAAAGAGTTACACACACACACACACACACACAGTGAGGGGGGGGGGGAGGGAGGTCTTCCATCTGTTGGTTCACTCCCCAGTTGGCCACAATGGCAGGAGTTGCATAAATCAGGAGCCAGGAGCTTCCTCTGGGTCTCCCACGTGGGTGCAGGGGGCCAAGGGCTTGAGCCATCTTCTACTGCTTTTCCAGGCCACAGCAGAGAACTGGATCAGAAGTGGAGTAGCCGGGACTTGAACTGGCACCCATATGGGAAGCTGACACTGCATGGGGCAGCCGTATCTGCTACACTACAGCACTGGTCCCTATTGATGTATTTTTATTCATTTGAAAGGCAGAAAGGGGAGGAGGGGAGGAGGGGAGGAGGGGAGGAGGGGAGGAGGGGAAAGGGGAGAGAGAGAGAGAGAGAGAATGAATGAATATCTTTCATCTGTTGGTTCACTCCCCAAATGGCCACAACAATTGGGTCTGATCCCGGCTGAAGCCAGGAGCCAGGAGCTCCATCTGGGTCTCCCATGTGGGTGCAGGGGCCCAAGCACTTGGGCCACTTTCTGCTGCTTTCCCAGGCACATTAGCAGGGAGCTGGATCAGAAGCAAAGTGGAGCACCTGGGACACAAACCAGCACTCACATGGGATGCAGGTGGTGGCTTAACCTGCTGTACCACAATGCCTGCCCCAGAATCATGGCTTTGTCTCATTTTTGTGCTGGTTGTGCTAATGTCTCCTGTTCTAACAATCCTTAGGTCCTGGAAGCTCTTCTCCAAAATTGGACTGCAGAAACTCCTGAGAGCTTTATTCATACATAAATTGCAAGGTCTTCCTCCTCACCACAGCACACCAATTCTTATTTTTTATTATGGAACTATTTTTGGCCACAAGAACTTGAGGAGCTTGTATCTAACAAACTGGCCTTCTAAAACTCAGTAGGGAAGAAAGGCTTTTCCAACAGGGGAAAATCTACCTTAGAACTGGGAGGGTTTGCCAAAGACACAGTTTCATTCTTGCTGAGTTGTCTCTCTGAGTAGCTTAATAATTAATACTTGCATTCATATTTTTTTTTGTTTTTGAATTGGAATTTGACTAGTAAAGATGTCTTAAGAAGAAAAAAAGTGTTTACAGTTTAGGGAAATTGAGAAACATTTTTTTGGTGAAATACATAAAAGAGAGAAAGAGAGAAAAAGGACACTCCCTTGTGATACTTTGTCAGTGCTCGGAAGAAGCGTGGAGCAAAAGCCCTGTGACCTGAGCACATCTTGACTGGTAGAGTATCATGGATGTTTTGATTCAGAGGTCCCTGGGCTCAGCACCCTTGTGTGAAAGGTTGAATGACTCGCCCAAAATTGCCTAACTGCTCAACAGTAGTGCTGCCAAGTACATCTGAAAGACTAAGAGGAAACAGTTTCCTGTGCAGAGAAGCCAGTCCCTCCTCACCTTGAAGCCCTTTCTACAAACTGCTCCACGCTGGCCTTGGAGGTGATGCAACTTCACACTCTCCAGGTCCCGTCCCCAAGGTCCCGGGATGGTGCTGGTTGGTGGGAAGCCAGTGTTGCTCCAAGACAGCACTTACTATTGGCTGGTTCTGACTGGTACACAGCACTTCTCAAAGCTTGTTCCTATGACAACCAGCACCAGGATTCCACGAGATGCTTATTGCAACTTCAGATCCTGGGCTTTGTCCCAAGTGTGAGGAATCAGAACTCTGGGGTAGACCTTGTAGTCTGTACTACGTTAGGACACCAATTTTGAGAACCTCTGCTTTGTGAACCTGCCTTTCCAACATAATCGTTTGTAATAGATTCAGGCAGACCTGGATTCTTACCTTTATTGGTTGGCAAATATCGGATATGTCATTCAATCCCTTTGAGTCTCTGTTCTCATCTGCAGAGGGAATGACAATACCTACTCTTTGGTAGTTCAGTGACACAGGAAGATACAAGATAGGACAGTGCTTGCTGCACATCAAGTGCTAAATAAGCCTCTGTGTTCAACTGAATGCAGAATTTATTTATGAATGAACCCAAGTGGTGACTTGGTCCTTGTCAAAAACAGAAAGAATTGTCAGGTTCACGGAAGTCTAATTCTCCTGATTATTCAGGAAGGGAAATCCCTAGAGAACCAATATGATATTGAGAGAAGAGAGTAAAGTTGCAACTCACTTGATTGAGGATCAAAGGAGATAGTGATATCAAGCTGCCTCCTAATGGGTCTTGCAATTCAGTAAATGATCACTACTGCCATTATTCTTTCTGTTGATCTTTGGGAAAGTTCTTCGCTTTTTTTTTTTTTTTTTTTTTTTTTTTTTACCAGAGGTTTGCTTTCTTCATTTGAAATGTGAGTTTAATAATGTATGGAACCAGGCAGATGCCTGCAATTTGGGTTCTTCTTCTTTAGTACTTCTATTCCTGAATATTTACATGCATGGTTTGTGTCTGGGGCCGTGGTCTCCTGCCCTTCGTAGTAGCTGTATGAAGGATCAGTGAGTCCCAGCAGAGGTTACCTCGAGAGGTTGAAAGATTCAAAATGATGTACAACAGATTCCATACCACTATTTTTATGGGATTTTCCATATTATGAGTGTTAATCAGAAGAGGATGCTTTTGTCAAGGTCATCTCAAACTTTTAGCTATGGAAGATTCTAGTGTTCAAGAGTGTAGGTCAGGGCTATCTGCCAGAGCTTCCCATGATGACGGAAATGTTCTGCAGTCTCTATCCCATGGGCTGACTACCAACCCAGCAAGTCTGCCACGTACACAAAATGTGGCTACTGTGACCGAGAACTGACTTCTTCACTTGATTACAATTTAATTAAAGACTGGTGAACCGCAAGTGGTTAGTGACTACTGTTTTAGGAGGGATAATATTTAAAAACTCCTATGTCCAATACCAAGATTTACTGAAAATTTCTCAAAAATTTCCATGTGTGTTTCAGATTTTTTAGAAAGAAACAAAACAGGGTAGATGCAGTTAAATTCCCCTTTAAATACTGCATGTCTCCCCACCCCCATTCTTAGTCAACCTCATTCTCAGTCTGTTGCATCCCTTCCCCCAGCAGATCCAACCACTCTTCTAAGTATAATTTACCATTTCCATGCACACTTTTATATATACTCAAACCATCGATTTATGTAAAACATATCCATAAATGAGATATTGATGTATTTTTGTTGATGTCATACTTTACATATGTCATATTTTACACATCTTTCTACAACTCATTCCATCCTATATGCTTTGGAGATCCATCTATTTTGATATAGGTAGTGCTATTTCATTTCTTTTGCCTCCTGAATTCTATTTCAATAAATGAATATATCAAGATTTATTTACTTGATCTCTTGCAAATGGACATTTCAGCGGATTGTGATTTTTCTCATTTATGAACAATGTTGCAGTTAACAGTCGTACGTGTCTCCAAGTGTGTGAGAGCCCCTCTTCGCCTAGGAGTGGGATCACTGGGTATGCATTGCTTCACCTTTGCAAGGTGTTGTCAAATTGCTCCCCAAAGTGGTTGTCCCACTGAGCCTTCCCGGAAGCAGCACGTGAAAGAGACAATTTCTCCACACCTGGTAGTTTTTAGGGAAATAAAGGGTTAGCTGGACATTTTTACATGTTGCGCCAGTGTATTCACAGATGGCTTGCGTCCAGCCTGCCTCTTACCCCAGTAACAAACTTTGCCAAACCCCGATTTGAGTGAGAAACGCAGATTAACCTGTTGCTCTTCCTTAGGGTCTGTATTCTTTTGTTAGATCAAGAAATTCTGTCTCCAGCATTGCTGAGACCCCTTCTTTACTCCCTCAAGCCCCCTCTTCCTCCCTCCCTCTCTCTTTTCCTCCCTCCCTCTCTCCCTGATTCTTTCTCGCTTCCTTATTCAGTAATCCAGTGAACACTCACAGAAACATCTAAAATATGAGGGGAGCAGCTGTGTTCTCAAGGAGCCCTTTTAGAGTTCTTATAAGACATTTGGGGAGAGATGTCAAATAGGATATTTGGAGAAATGTTCTGTCCTGTAGATACAGATTTGGGGTTATTTCCTTGATTTCTCCTCCTTTTCTCTTCCCCTACATTCCACCCAAGAGTAAGTCCTTTAAGCTTTCAGAACTCCTCCTGAACCTATTCGTATTTCTCCATTTCCACAGTTGCAACTTTAGCATGAAGCATGATGTTCTCCCACCTGGACCATTGCACTTGCCACCTGCATTGTCCATCTGTCTCTGGTCATTCCTTCCTATCGTCTTTCCTCCATGTAGAGGCATGGTCTTTTCAAAATGTAATCAATATAAAATGACTCCCCTATATATTCTTCCAGTGTTTCCCATCACAATTAGAATGAAGTTTAACTTCCCAGTATGATTGACAAGACTGCACATGTTCATGTCTCCACCTCCTTCTCTATCATGATCTTAAAGCATATTTGTCGTTTATTCATCCAACAAATATATTTTAAACAAAAAGAACATAGCAGGAGGTATTCTACTCCCTGACTTTAAAATACATTGCAAAGCTACAGTAATTAAAAAGGCATGATATTTGTATAAAAACAGGCACACAGACCAATGGAACGGAATAAAGACCCCAGAAGTAAACCCGACCATCTATAGACAACTGATTTTTGATGAAAGTCTAAGAATGAGCATGGACAAAGAGAAGTCTTTTCAATAAATGGGTATCCATGTGCAGAAGAATGAACCTAGAGACTCCTCTACCATATCTTGCCAGGAACAAAATTCAGCTCAAAATGGATAAAAGCCTAAATGTAAGACCTGAAATTTTGAAATTACTAGGAGGAAATACAGGGGAACTCTTTTAGGACAGGGGAATGGGTGAAGAGTTTTTGGATTTGACTTCAAAAGCATAGGAAACACAAGCATGAATAGATAAATTTGATTTTTTCATATTAAAAAGCTTTTGCACAGTAGAGAAAATAACCAACAGAGTGAAGAGACTATTTACAGAAAAGGAGAAAATATTTGCAATTTATACATCTGACAAGGAGTTAATAGCTGGAATATATAAAATACTCAAACAACTCCATAGCAAAAAAATCAATACTCAATTGGCAGTACATCTAAACAGATATTTTTCAAATGAAAAAAATAGAAACGGTGAACAGGTTCATGAAAAATGCCCAATCTCACTAATTATCAGGGAAATGCAAATCAAAACCACTGTAGCTAGACTGGCTATTACACAAAAGAGAAAAGTGGAGCTGGCATGGTGTAGCAGATAAACTGCTACCTGCAAAATTGGCATCCCATATGGGTGTCAGTTCAAATCTCAGATGCTCCTCTTCTGATCCAGCTCCCTGCTAATGTGTCTGGAAAAGCAGTGGAAGATGACCCAAGTGCTTGGGCTCCTGCCACTCACGTGGGAGACCTGGATGAAGCTCCTGGCTCCTGGCTTTGACTTGGTCCAGCCCTGGCCATTATAGCCATCTGGGTAGGGAACCAGCAGATGGCAGGTCTCTCTCTCTCTCTCTCTCTCTCTCTCTCTCTCATTGTCTCTCCATCTCTATCTCTGACATTCAAATAAATATATAAATAAAGCTTTAAAAATATGACAATAGATGGCAAGAGCTGATGATGGTGTGGAGAGAGGGAACCCTTGTGCACTGTTCTTGGGAATGTACATTGATACTACTGTTGTGGAAATCAGTGTAGAGATTCTTCAAGAAACTAAAAATAAAATACCAAATGATGCAGAAATCCCACTTCTGGGTATAAATCCAAAGGAAATGAAATCAATCTGTCAAAGGTATATCTGTACTCCCATGATTATTGCAGCACTGTTCATAATAGCCAAGAGACAGAAACAACAGAAATGTCTACTTACTAATGAATGGATAAGGGAATTGTGGTCCATATACACAATGGAGTACTATTCAGCCATGAAAGCAAAAAACAATCTTGCCATTTGACATCTTGTCATTTCTGTGAGTGGAACTGGAGGTCATCATGTTAGGTGAAATAATCCAGGCAGAGAAAGACGAATACTGCGTGATCTCACTCGTATGTGGAAACCTGAATAGTTGATCTCATCTAAGTTGAGAATATCCTGATGGCTCCAGAGGCTGGGGAGGGTGGTGGAGAAGGAATGGGGAGAAGCTGATTAGTGGGTAGGTACCATGTCATATTTAGATAGTAGTAAGAAATTTGGATGTTGAATAGAAGAGTGACTACAGATGATGATAATGTGTATTTCTTTTAAAAAATTCCAAAAGACAGAAGAAAGGATTTTTGATGTTTTTGTCATAAAAAGTGTCAAATGTTTGAGGAGAGAAATGCATTTACTCTGATTGAATAATACATAGTGCATACAATTATTGAACATCACATGGTGTCCCTTGAACACAGACTATTTTTGTATGTGAGAAAAAAAAATTAAAAAAAATTACCCTGCCCCAAGGTTTATTTAGCATCTACTACTTTTCTGGTGTCTACGAGACAATGGAGATGCAGTGACGAGGAAGATGCACAAGTCCTTGTTCTGATGTGGCTTACAGTTTAGGGGATAGGGACAGAAAGCAATCAATAACTGCCTACACAAGACGCTTCCAGGGATCACTGGGAAGAGAACGGAATAGAATGGCAACAATGGAGAGTAGCCAGGATTGGCTTAAGTGGTGACACAGATTGGACGGTTTTCATTCTGTTCTTAAATAGATCATTTGTTTCTGCCTCACAGTCTGCATTTGAAATGCCATCTGCTTGGATTCCTTTCCTCCCAGTTGTCCCCATGGCTGTCTCATTCTGTCATCTCCTCCATAAGGCTTTTCAGGCCACCCTCACCTGTCTTGCTTTGTTCAATGAGAGTCCCTAATAGGGGCACAGGTACCTGTGGTCCTAGAAAGAGGCTTTGCCCAATCTTCTGCCCATTTAGAGCTGTTGGGGACATCTTTAAGTCACCAAAGATGAAAGAGTGAAAAACAGAGATTAAATTAAAATCTGCAAACCAAGAGATAACCAGAGATACGGGTAATTTCTTCAAAGACCCAAATCAGGCAAAATGTCTCACTCTCTGTGTTTGGATCTCAGCGTTTTCATCTGTGAAATGAGAGCGATAGTCCAGGAGGCCTTGAGGTACCTTCTGTTTCTCTGGGTTTTGCCCGTCTGGAGCCTGGTGTTCAACGTAGTGCTTGCTATGCTTCTGGAGAGCTTGGGACCTGGAGGCCAGAGGAGGCGCCACTGCTCACCTGGGAGAGGTCCCTTCTCATTCAGTGACTTTGGGGGCTTCGGCAGAGACTCGGCAGTGAGCCCGAGGAGAACAGGAAGGCCCAGGTGCTACTTCAGTGGCCCTTTGGTCACCACAAGGAGGCCATGATGCGAGGGTGGCCCCAGGAGTTGTTTTGCATTTGAGGCTACAATTTGCTTTCTGGGCTCAGAGGAAGCTCTAATGGAAGACCTGTTGGATATGTAATGTAGCCCCTGCTGCCTTCTAGACCATTCTGTGAGGGACTCTGAGGGACTCAAGAGGAAGGCAGTGGAAGCAGGAATCATTTCTCCTGATGGGAGAGAGGTTTATAAGCATTGTCCAGACAATTCTGTATGTTGGTGGCTACTCCGTATTCTCTGTGGATCTCAAGTGCCCAGAAGGAAATACATGCTCAGTACATGTTGTGTGGGTGTTTCTCCCAGACCCCGAGTCAATCAGGAGGACTATTGCTTGCACACCTGCAGCAGATGGAGGTCAGGTCTACGATAGAATGTACCTGGGATATGAGCCCACGTATCTGGGGGACACTGGGGTGCAACCTTCTCCTCCCCTGGCTATACTAGTCTAGGCGCATGGACATGCTACCTGCCTCCATTTCCCATTCAATGCATCCTTTCAGGTACAGTTGGAGCTCTGTCCTGAATTTCAGCTTCCAGACTCTCTCTCTACCTCTTGGTAGTCCCTTGGAGTTCTGGCCATGTAGTCCGTACTCTTAGTGATGGCAGCCAGTGGATATGCCATACCATCTGAGGCTGAGAATGAGTGTCACACAGGCACACAAGTCCAGATCTATTAGACTGGGTTTTTGAGCTTCCACAAATAAGATTTATTGGATTCCATGTTGCTGGCTCCTACAGATGGGGCTACAGGATGCCAGGATGATGGGGCCATTTCCCCTGCCATCTATCCCCATTCCCTTCCCTTCCCTACTGTGGTGTGCTGCTGAAGTTCCTGTATTCGTTGTAGCCAAGCCCTCCTAAACTGGTGTCAGAGCTATGAAAGTCATTCAGCACTGAGAAAACAAGGCCCTCAACTTCACTGGGTTGTGATCCAGTGAAGAATTGATATGTTCACCATCAAGCAGAGCATGGCTTAAACCAGAGTAGCAGATAGAAAAGCAAGTGTCCTGGGGGTTGTGGAGAGGTGGCAAGCAGCAAATGGTCCATTCTGTTTGAAGACAGAAAGGGCTTTGCTTCCTCAACCATCATCTCCTCCCATCTTCCCCTTGCTTGCCTTGTTCCAGGTCTACTCCCTCCTGGTTGTTTCTTGAACACATGTGGTGGAATTCACTTTCCTAGAGCCTTCATGGGTCCTTTATTAATTTTATTAACATCTCCACTCAAGTGTGCACTGTCTCATCAAAGAAGTCTCCATTCACCTCTCTGTCTGCAGTGGTTCTGTCCTTCCCTCTACCCCATCCTGTCACTCTCTATATCACATACTGCTTGACCTCCTTCATAGTATGTGCCACCGTTTGACACAGCATGGGTGTTATTTGTCTACTTGTTTACTTCATCTTTTCCAACTAGAATATAACCTTCATCAGGGAAGGAATTGAATATGACTACTTCAAAATGTTCATGGAAAATGAAATTGAAAGATAAGTTTGGTGCAAAAGAATTTTGAAATGCATGTGTATGGGTATTGTTCACTGTTGAGTCCCCAACACCTGAAATGTCACCTATAATATTGTAGGTGCTAAGTGGAAACAGTCATGTGCTATCCAACAGTGTTGCAATCAATGACAGCACATTCAATGGTGGTCCCATGAGATTAAAATGGAACTGAAAGATCCTTGTCACCTTGTGATGCCTTAGCACAATGCATTACTCAGTTTGTGGCAAAGCTGGTGTAAACATACTGACTGCTCTACCAGTCATACAAAGAATAGCTCATACAAATATGAATAATACATAACATTGGATGATGACACTAAGTGACATTGCTGCTGGCTTGCATTTTTACTATATTTTTACCTTTATTTTAGAGCCATTTCCTTCTATATATATAAATATAAATATAAATATAAATATAAATATAAATATATATATAAAAATCTTACTGTGGAATGCTCTATCACGTGAGCAGCAAGTGCATATGAGAGATCTTTAAAAAGTTCCTGGAAAGTGTGTACTGGGAAAAAAATTATTCATGAATTTCAAAATATGCTTCTCTTTTAATTCCGTTTTTGAGAAACTTTTTGAAGCATCCTCACACATCTCATGTTTACTGTGTCTCTCGATACCGTCAAGAGGTGACATGGAGTGATTAACCTATCCCGTCTAGGTTTGCATAAATATACTCTGTGATGTTTGCACAATGACACAATTGCCCAAGGACGCATCTCTCAGAACATAGCCCTGTTGTTAAGTGACACAGGACTGTACTTGTTCAATGAATGAGTGAATGATATAAAAGGTTTCGTGCAGAGAGTAGGCCTTGAACTGACTTTGAAGGATGGATGGATGAAATCGGAAAGCGTTCCAGGAGGAGACATGAGTGTAGGCAAGTGGTGGAAAAGCTGCATGAGCAATAGAGCAGATGACGGGAAGTGGAAGGAGGAAGGACTAAGTGTTGGCGGGAAGGTGCAAGTGGGTGTGCACAGAAGCTCTCTCCTTACCCTGCAGTTGTTGTGGGTACCCACTCACCCAGCCTTCATGTTCCTTCTCCTTCCATTGCAAGCCCTACACAGTCTCGAAGCTCAACCAAAGTCTTGCCTCTGTAATAACCCATATGCTTTGCAAACTCATCTATTTTAGTCACAGCCCTGCCTTTGACACTTACCAGCTGGGTAGCTGTGCAGAGTTCTGTCTCAGAGCCCATGTGGCTCTTACAACCTGTGCAACCTATTGTAACTGTACTGTCTGGGAACTTGCCTCAGCATTTCGCATAATTTATTTCATAAATCATGACTCTTAGATTTCATAAATCATCAGTCTTGGAAAAAGCACTTAAAAACAACCCTCAGGACTGGGAGAAAAGCAGAGGAGTCCTGGTTCTACCTCCTTCACTAGTCATGCACCTGGGTGAGTCCCTTGACCTTTCTGGACCTCGGTGTCCTTGTCCTTATCCATACAGTAGGAATTAAGACACTCCCCTTGTGGGATTGTTGTGAAAATTAAATAGGACTCTATTTAAAGTGCTTAGCAAGGGGAGGCACACAGAAACAATTGGATCTTGCTTCCCTCACTGTCAGTTCCCACTTGTAACCATCTCCTCTGCCAAAGGTATCACAGCTTCCCCACGTGAATCTTCCCAGGCAGCCAACTCCTCAACTCCCCACAGGCCCTAGACCAATGCAGGCAGCCAGGGCTCTTGCTAATTAATGGATTCAATTTTCAAACAACCCTAACCTCTCAGAGGGGATCATCAGTCCCATTAATCAGAAGAGAACTTCCCAGGTCTCCTGTAAGGCAGCCTTGGGCATCCTGCAGAATTCATCACAAAAATACAAATGAGATGGCAACAGTGTGTTTCCGTTCAAAAGCCCAGAGTGCCCGTTTGCTGAGGCAGAGGTGCCATTTTTATTTGTTTATTTGTGGGTTGGTGTCTCTTCTTGAAATGGTGTTTTTATCCTTCTCCCAAAGGTTCATTGGAGCCCATCCAGCAAGTGGGGTGTATTTATTTGCTCTGAATCTAATTACATTATAGAGCACTCAGGAATGACGTCTTGTGGCTTTTCTGGTCTGCTTGTCTTCCAACACACTCGGAAAGGTGCATGGAATACAAATACAAAGGAAACAGTCATCTTCTTCCAGTTGGCAGCTAAGTGGGGACCCGAGGATATGAATGGGTCTACTTCTGAGAATGAGGAACAGCTGAGTCATCCTTTTTAGTGAGATGCCAGGGGAATAGTCCACATTCTGCTCACCTTGGTCAGTGAGTCTACAGGATCACCTTGAAGGAAGTGCTTCCTCTCCATAACTGCATAGTAGTAAATCACAATACTCCCGGAGCTCCTACTACGTGCCGGGCACTGCTCAAGGCGCCTTGGTTGCATTGCTTCATTTGATCCTCATCAAAAGCCATATTAAGCAGGTTGCTTCATTATTCTCATCTAATGGATAAGGATATTGAAGCACTTGTCCATGGTCAGCGAGTAAATTATTGAGCTCGGTGTCATAGCCAGATTGGCTCCAAAATATTACCCTTGACTGTATTGATATATTAACTCAACGCATGCATATCTGTTATTGATATTCACGCATTAGCAGTGATATGTGTTATAATTAACATATCAGTGAATTAATGCATATATCAATTGACAGATTATGATAGATAATTAAATGGATAGATGGTGACTGTGGCCAACTCTGCTGTTGGTTTCCTGATTCTGTTTCCTTCTTTCTGGCTGTCCAGCTCAGATTGTGCTTCCTAGCTTCCCTTGCAGTGAGATGTAGTCATGTGAGCAGGTGCATCAATGGAACCAGAGTGGGAGTACAACATCCATATCTCAACATCCGTATCTCTCGGCTACTAAAAGTATCTAGTCGTGTGGTCTTGCCTGTTTCTTCTCACTGATTGGCTGTTAGTGATGATGGGGTTGTTGGCTCAGGAGCCTCCCGCTGAGGGCAGAGCCACTCCAATCCTGCCCCAGCGTAGTTCCCATGATGCTCTTAGGGTGTAGAGCCTGTCCAGCTGCTCCACACTGTTGTAGGAGGAAGCTGTCATTTCTTAGCTGTTTAATGATGGACTCTTTGTTAGACCAACTGGCCTTCCTTCCAACTAGCATGGTGATTTTCCCCCCTTTCAAAGAAACCAAGAATCTCTGCCTATATGGGTAATCCACAGTAACTTTAGAATCCAGACACACTGTTGAAGACCTTTAGTCATAGATGTCTTATTTCCTCCCAAGCCAGCCCATTCTACCTTTAAAAGATCTATTATTAGAAAGACTTTTTAAAAATTTAAATTCTAAGCTAATATCATCACATTCACAGTCCCAGTGCTCTTTAAGTCCATATAAAACAATCACATTTTCTCTTCCTACACTGTGAATTTTCCATCTTCCAAAGACAATGATCATGCACCATGAGTGCTTTCCTGGGATAAATACTCTCCACTTCTTGAAACTTTCTTTTTACACCATCGTTTTGAGACCCAAGTGTCCACTTCAAAACATACTGCAGGGGATCCATCGTCCTCAGAACACACTGACACAGGACCGCTCCCAGCCTTGCACGTGGGAGTTCCTTAGCTTGGAGAGCAAGGGGAAAACTAGCTCCCTTACTCTCCTTTCCTGTTCATATCCATTCATCCCAAGCCTAAACCCAACAACCATTTATCCAGCTTTCTCTGTGTCAAAGATGCTCAGAGGCCATGAGCATGGTTTCTGGTTATGCCTAGCACGGTTGATTAACTCTGAACCCGCTGTGGGCTGCTCTGTCATATTGTCCTCCTCGTCTTGTCTAGGAGCATCTGGGTTTTGAATGCAAGTGTAGGACTTAACAAATATCCATATTTAATTCCATCCTATGACCTGGAGTCCCCACCCGGCCTAGTCAAGGTTGTCTCCTCTGATTCTTCCATCTTTTATTTGCTCCCTGGGAATAAGGTCTGTAATTGAGAGGTAGAGAGAGTTTTGACAGAGATCCTCTAAAGGCTAATAAGCTTTCATTTGTCATCCACCAACCCTAAGATTAGTAAGCCACCCGTCATGTCATTTCTCCCCAATGTAGTATTTAGTTTATGAGCATTAAAAATGACACTTTGAAAACCAGAGATGGCTTTAGATATGTGTTACTAAGATTGTTACTGTATGTGGTAATTCAAAGCTGTATACCGAGGCTGTACGTACTGACCTTTCGCCAGCGTACCTGATTAGCAGACACCCCCGCATCACAGCATGTAAATGCCTAGTTTCTCAGTATCCATCCCCTGACTGCTAAAGTCTTACCAGTTATTTCACAAATGCAGGAAAACAAGAACAAGAAGATTCAGGGCAAATCTCTTTTCATTACCAAAAAGCTGAGTGTCAATCAAGACCGGGTTCACTGGATGCCAGAAACAGTTTGTGCGGACAGTGTGGTGTGCTTACAAGAAGGCTTGTTCATTTAACACATATTTACTTAACACTGGTGTGTGCTAGATTTTCACGCTGGAGGCCGGAGAGTCCCGACACGATGAGCAACACCAAACACCACGGCTTTGTCTGTGCTCATCTCTGTCTTCAATGCCCTTCCTTTGCCCCCGTGTGTGCCTGGCAAGGGGCTACTTCAAGGTTGCTCCCATGGAATACTCTGTTGGATGCCCTCCCCGGTCTTCATAGGCGTAACAACTCTCTCCTGTGTGCTGTCCTGGTGTTTGTTGATGGGCTCCTTTCAACAACCATCACACTAGTTGTGAGAGTACTGCGGAGGGCTGTGCCTTAGTATTTGTCCCTGTGAGATCTTGTATGGGCCTCAGTAAACATAGATACAGAGTAAATGAAATGAATGAAAGAAGGTCTCTGGGACCTGCACTGTGGTGTGGCAGGGAAGCTCCTGGCTCCTGGCTTTGGCCTGGCCCAGCTCCGGCCATTGTGGCCATTCAGGGAGTGAACCAGCAGATGGAAGACTCCCCCCTCCCCGGTCTCTCCCTCTCTCTCTTTCTGTAATTCTGCCTTTCAAATAAATTAATGCATCTTTTTTTCTTTTTCTTTCTTTTTTTTTTAACAGGCAGAGTGGACAGTGAGAGAGAGAGAGACAGAGAGAAAGGTCTTCCTTTGCCGTTGGTTCACCCTCCAATGGCCTCCACTGCTGGCGCGCTGCAGCCAGCGCACCGCACTGATCCGATGGCAGGAGCCAGGTACTTATCCTGGTCTCCCATGGGGTGCAGGGCCCAAGCCCTTGGGCCATCCTCCACTGCACTCCCTGGCCACAGCAGAGAGCTGGCCTGGAAGAGGGGCAACCGGGACAGAATCCGGCGCCCTGACCGGGACTAGAACCCGGTGTGCCAGCGCTGCAAGGCGGAGGATTAGCCTAGTGAGCCGCAGCGCTGGTCAAATTAATGCATCTTTAAAAAAAAGGTCTCTGACATGGAAAACTCAGGGTCCAATAGGGAAAGGGTATTTCTTCCATCTATATCTTAGAAAAATAACAAATTGCAGATTTTATTATCCCCTTTTACAGAGCGGAAGCTGAGTCTTCCAGAAGCTCCAGGACACGTGCAAGGTCACCCAGAGAGCAGTCAGAGGCGTGGGGATTCAGAACCGAAGCCAGCATTCTTCCCATTGCTCCATGTCAATGCCCAGGGGCCATGGTAGTCTGAGGGTTCTCAGAGTCACATGAGCCATGATGGAGCCCGCACTGTGCAGGATGGAATACTGAGTGTTCTTCAGGGTCTGAGATAGATGGAGGAGCTCAGAGTGGAAATTCGGCAGGCTAGGCCTCTCGCTGATCAGATATTAAAGTGAGACTCTGATGGCGCTTGGGGCTACCTGGCAGAAGTAAGGCCATCGACCTCCTGATGCAACTCTGCCAAATGCACCTGCCCCCTCTGCCCGGGGGGCAGCCCGAGAGGCCTGGGGAGGAGCGCGGGCTGTATTAAACCCAGAATATCCATCTGGTGGATTGGAAATGCCCTGGTGTTTGATCTCATTTACTTGAGTAAGACTTTATATCCAGGCATCCCAGGTTCTAAATTACATGTCACAGGCAATTTTGTTCTCTGGATGTGACATGAGGAGTTGTCCTCTCCGGGCAGCCAGTGTAAGCTCAGCATTCAGCATCTCTGAAAGGGAAGCTCCTAGACTGCATCCATTCAGCAAACCTAGCTGAGCACCTTGGCAGGGCTGGGCCTGTGGTAAGGGCTGGGGATTCAGACAGGAATAAGACGTGGTTTGATCTTAAGGGGCTTACAACATGGCCGTGCGCATAGCTATTATTAGTTCTCTCATTTCTTCAGTACACATTGTGTTGTGTCGATTCTGTGCAAGGCACTGAGATTTGGGGTCCCTAATGGAACAGGAGAGACAAAAACCCCTGCTGCTGGAGCTATAGTCTAGCAGGGCAAGCGACTCAGTAATATTTTGAATTGCAAATGAGAAAATGAGGTAAGGTGTTCAAAGGTGATAAATGCTAAAATAGGGGGTAAGGAGGGCACAGAATTAAAGAGATGGAAAATGCTGAGATAGAGAGCGAAGGTTGAAATTGCAAATGGGGGAGCAGGGTGGACATCCTTGAGCAGGAAAGATGACAGAGGGTGTGATGAGGTGGAGAATGAACCAGGGAGATATCTGGGGAAGGTATGCTGGAAGCTGAGGGCACAGATTATGCAAAGGCCCTGAGGTAGAATATACCTTTTATGTTTTGAGGTACAGCCAGGATGGCTTTGTAGCTGCAGAGGAGTGGGTGAGCAGGGAAGAAGAGGATGAGACTGAAGAGGAAATGGGGTTGAGTAGAGCATGTGGGCCCTTGCAGGCCATTGCCAGGGCTTTGGCTTTGATCGTGAGCGACACCGGGAGCTGCTGGTGTGTTTTGCACAGAGAACAGTCACGGTCTTACTTCCAGGTAAGAGGGTCAGCCACAAACACCAACAGTGGACACAGGGAGGCCAGTGAGGAGGCTTTCATGTAATCTGTGTGTCTTCGTCGGTCTTGTGTTGCTATAACAGTGTTTCTGGGACTAAGCTGTCTATATAGAACATAAAGACTTACTTATTCCATTTCTTGAGGCTGGGAAGGCCAAGGCTATGGTCCTGGGTCTGGTGGAGGCCATCTTGCTGGCCCCATTCTACAGCACAAGGAAGAAGAACAAATGAGAGGAAGAGAGGGCTGGACTTGATTTTATAGCAAAACTAACTTTCATAAAAGTGAACCCACTCGGTGGTGACAGCATGGATGCGACCTTGACGGTGGAGCCCTCATGACCTGCTCACTCCCCGTTAGGCCACACCTCCCAACACCATTGTCTTGAGGATTAAGTTTCCAACGTGTGAACCTTGGGGATGCATCCCAATTGTAGGCCGAGTGAGTGAGGACAGGGCCTGGACCAGCCGGGGGCTGTGAAGGCAGTGAGGGGGGATCAGGTTGGGGATATGCTCTGGGGGTGGGACCAGGAGAGATCTTTATGGATCAGACAGGGATCAGCCTGGGGTCTTGGCCGCTTGCCATTGGGAGAAGGCTGTGTGGTGACAGGTTTCAGTGGGACATCACTTCATTGCATTTGGGACCCATTATGTTGGAGATGCCCTGTGGGTGTCTGTGTAAAGTCAGGCAGGAAGTGATTTGTGCAAACGGAGAGTTTGTTGGTGTGTATTTAGGCTGGGGGGATGGGGAATGGGGCTCGGAGTGGACTCACCAGTTAATGGGGCACTAATTGCCAGCAGTGCAGGAAGCATTTTATAACCATGATCTCACTGGATACTTTTTACTTCTTTAAATTTTTAAAAAAATATTTATTTATTCATTTGATGGAGTTATAGAGAGGGGGCAAGAGAGATACAGAATCTTCCATCTGCTGGTTCACTCCCCAGATGGCCACAATGGCTGGAGCTGCCCAGACTGAAGCCAGGAGCCAAGAGCTCTGTTTGGGTCTCCCACATGGGTGGCTGGGACCTAAGCAGTTGGGCCATCTTCCGTTGCTTTTCCCAAGCCATTAGCTGGGAGCTGGATCAGAAGTGGAGCAGCTGGGCCTTGAACTGGCAGCCATTTGGGATGCCAGTGTTGCAGGCAGCAGCTTTGTCTACTGTGCCATGACGCCAGCTCCATTTCTTCAAATTTTTAATTGAAAAATAATTGGGGGCTGGCGCTGTAGTGCAGTGGGTTTATGCCCTGGCCTGAAGTGCTGGCATCCCAAATGGGCGCTGGTTTGAGACCCAGCTGCTCCACTTCCTGTCCAGCTCTCTGCTATGGCCTGGGATAGCAGTAGAAGATGGCCCAAATCCTTGGGCCCCTGCACCCACGTGGGAGACCTGGAAGAAGCTCCTGGCTCCTGGCTTCGGATTGGCACAGCTCCAGCCTTTGCGGCCATCTGGGGAGTGAACCATCGGATGGAAGACCTCTCTCTCTCTCTCTCTCTCTCTGCCTCTCCTCTCTCTCTGTAGCTCTGACTTTCAAATACATAAATAAGTCTTTAAAAAAAAGAAAAATAATTGTACATATTCGTGGGGTACAGTGGGATGCTTTGGTGTAAAGTACATTGTGGCATGATTTTAAATCAAGTTAAGTACTATTACCATCAACTCACTTTTCTCTGTGTGTGGACATTTAAAATATGCTCTTTAAGTCATTTTGAAGCACACACGGATTATTATTGACTGTAGTCACCTTTCTATGCAATAGATTTCAAACCCCTTCTTTCTAAGTCAAACTTGTGGTCATGGAGCTCTAAATATGACCTTGGGAAGCAATTTTTCCCTATTGCTTGATGAGGAAACACACATAGTTCCAGGCAACTTGCCCAGGGCTATATTATTAAACAATTGTTGAGCCGGGCCTCAAAGCCAGTATCCCTCTGGGGTAAACACTGGCCATGCGTGCCATCGGTTTACCAGCCTGGGTTATGTTAAATCAACCGTTACACTGTGTTGGGCCCAAACTTTGGTTAGAGGCAAGTTTGTTGTGCTGGTGACAGTGGGTTCAAATGCAAAGAAAGCATCAAGGGCCAGCGTTGTGGTGCCGTGGGTTAAACTTGCACTGCCGGCACATCCCGTGTGAATGCTGATTTGAGTCCTGGCCGCTCCACTTCTCATCCACCTCCCTACTAATGTGCCTGGGAAGGCAGTGGATGATGGCTAGGGGTCCCTGTTATGGACCTGGGAGACCTGGATAGAGTTCCAGACTCCTGGCTTTGGCCTAGCCCAGCACTAGCTATTGCTATCATTTGGGAAATGAACGGCGTGTGAAAGACCTCTCCCTCCACCCCCTAAGAACCCTGCCTTTCAAATAAATAAATCTTGGAAGAAAAAGAAATGCATCACGTTAGATAAATAGAATGAGTTAGGTCCCCAGATGCGAAGGATTCCAAGCTGCTAAGGCACACTGAAGGAGGGCTGGCGTTGAGAGATTGACAGGCAGGACAGGACAACCAGGGGTTGTGGGATGCTTTGAGGATGGCCCAGCCTCTGCCCCACTTATGCTCCCCAGAGCCTTCTAGGTCTATGCTGGTGAGTCTGACACACAGAGGACGACATTTTATCTTAAATTATTCCCTATATAACCTCGTTGGGGAGTCAGCCGCACGACTTGGCAGGTTTGGAAAACAAAACCCAAAGGAGAGGTGTCTTCCAGGGTCTGCTGTATCTAACAGGCCGTCCGGAGGATGCCAGTGAGGCTCCGTGGCTCCCCGGAACCCCTGCCCTGGAGCAGGAAAATAATGGAAGGCAACTTAGGTGTCCTGTCCAGCTCTCCATACCTTTCTCAGCTCGGGTTTGTTTCTGTCTCCAGGAATTTCTCACTGTGGTCTTTCTTTTGAATCCTGGGAAGCGACCGGGCTGGGAATGGAACAGCCCAGAGAGCCTTCTCAGTCTGTCCTATTTATAGAATTTCAAAGGCAGAAGGACACGGGATGAGAATTTTCTACTGATGCATTAATCTCTCCCAGGATCCCTTGACACATCCCTTAATACACACTTTCAGTAATGGAGAATATTCTCAGGCCACTGATGGAGGAGAGAGTTTGTAGTGGAGCTCAAAGGGGCCTTGGGATGAGACAGATGTGGGAACAAATCCTTCTACTGTCATGCACGACCTGGGTCCCTTCATTTTTTCTTATCAAGTTCCTTAATTTTTGGAGCCTCGTGTCTCATCTACCCAACGGAAGTGGCATCCTCTTTCCAACAGGTGATTGTTGACGATCAGCTAAGGCAAGAGCAGTGGCTGGGCCGTCAGGAGGCCTGAGTTCCAACCTCTGTGCCGTGCCGTGCACTCCTGGACAGTTCCCTGAGCTCGCTTAGGCCTCATTTTGTTCAGATCTCACAGGAAAGTCAGAATAATGCCAACCCCATCAGCAGGCAAGGCTACTGCCATGCTACGTCGCTTGGATATGGGTGACAGAAAGGTTCTCCTTGCTCCTCTGCGTGGACACAGCTCCACACTTGGGCTCAAGGCTCCCTCTACTCCAGCAGGACATGCCAGCATCACAGTTCACGGTGCTGTGAGCCTCCCAGAACACGGTCTGATGCACACAATAACCACTCAGTTAACAATAGTAATTATTCTTATGCAAAACTGTTGGCTCTGCCGGAAGCCTGTTTCATTGCCGGGCAGCTTGGACTGTGTCCACTCGTGGTGTGGTGTGGACTCTGCCTTTGCGTCACTCTTGTTCCCTAGATGAGATCTGAGCCGTCCTCCGCAGCCTCAGTGCCTGGGTTGTTCTTGTCCAAGACTGATGACTAAAAGGCCTCCAGTGCTCCACCTCCCTCTACATCTGTGCCCTTTGCTCTTGGACTTGGCATCTCCTCTTGCCAAGAGATGAGGTGGAATCTGTTTTTCCACCCTTTGAACCTGCGCTGGCCTCTTGGCGCAAACTCCTGGGCTCCTGTTCACTCTTGGAACCTGGCTACCACCATCTGAATGCCTGAGCTAGCCTGCCGGATGATGGTGAAACATGGTTCCCTGAACTTCCTTGTTTTACTGAGAGCTGGCCAGCTGCCACATATGTGTGTCACCTGCCATCTAGATTCCGCTCCCCCCCACAAGCACACACGTGACCAAGCACAAAAGCAAGACCTGCGGAGATGGGCCAGGCCCGATGCCCAGGCTTGTGAGGGAAGGTCAGTGCTTATTGTTGTCTGCCTCTGAGCCAGGGCACTGCTAGTGGTGCTGCATTCGTGTGGCAGTAGATAACCGAGGCATAGCTGGGCTTCTTGTAGCTGCATCAATCTGTTCCATGTCACTCATAGCTTCCCCTGCCTCTGCCCACACAGCACTGAATATCTAAGACCTTCCCCTAGTCTCCCCTGGGCCCTGCCCCTAAGGCCAAAGTGATTTTCTGCTCCCCCGCATCCTTTGCTGTCATCCCCTGGATGAGACTGTGGGAGCAGACTTGGTCTGGGGGAACACAGTACAGCCCCCAGGCTGCTCTTCTGCTGGTCTCGATTTCAAAGGACATTTGATTCTGGCGCTGCCGCACTCAGTGCTGGGTTTAACGACACCTTAGTGCTCCCTGTAGAAAAGCCCTGGTTTTTCCAAGGGTATATAACTTAGCTATTATGACTCACTCTAGGGTAAAACTGGGCAAACAAGCCTACTGCCTGAAGGCGATTTTGATTTTTAAATTATGAAATAAATCATCCTGAGCTTTTATGTTTTCTTGGGGTTTGTTTTTGTTTTTCTCTTTGGCTTCAGACTTCCACAGTCGCTTTCTGCTTTGGGGTTATTTATCGCTTGGCTCTCTTCTCACCCAAACTCCATTTGTGCTGGAAAAATGACAAAGTGCCCCTGTGCACTCTGGGCTGCAACCTTTGCCAGGTGGAGCGTCTGGCATGGAAGGGGTTGGAGGTTAGCTTCGCCCCAGCAAAGGGGCCGGGGGCTCGGGGGTGAGAGAGCAGGGAAGTATCGTCAAACCTCACTGGTGAGAAGACAGCGTTTGAATACACATTTGCTCTATCTCTTGGTTATGACCGAGTCACTTTTCCTCATTTAACAAATCTCTTTAGAGTCATAGTTGAGACCTAATGTTTTAAACCATCTGTGGTTTCCAGATTATGGATCAGGCACTGCTCAGTAGCTGTGGCATTATTGTTTAGGGTTCTCAAATCCATGAATATTCCAGAGTTGCTGTAGAATAGCTAGATCGGGTGCCTCCAAAATTCATGTTTGTCTTTTTTGTCAAATGTGTTGAGTCATCAATGATCGTGCAGAATATTATTCGGAACATTAAGGCATCTGGAAACCCTTCCTAGATTTCGGTTGCTAGGTGCCTTTTCAGCTAGTGGATGATTCCGTATGTGACATCTAGCATGGAGGGTGGTTATGTTTTATTTTTGTAGATTATGAAGGAGTCTTTCTCTCTGGGACCTTTAGGATGAAATGTTCAGGTATGAAAAGAGTAAGGGTGCTTGGGTTGTACGGCATAGGGATGCTGGGAGGATCAGGTGTTTCTGTATTTTCCGTTTTGGGATATAGATGGGATTTATGCATAGGAATCCGGGTGCCTGCAAGGCTGGGGCAGGAACAGCAGAATGGTCAGCAGCAGGTTTCTGGTTGGCTTCGTCCACAGCCTCCAACTGAAGGTAGAAGTTCCAAAGGACAGAACAGGGAGAAGTGACCGACAGGCTGCTCCTTGGAAATTGTTAGAGACGAGCTCTCGCATGGGCGTGACTTCAGCTGCCACGTGCACAGTCCACATAGCCCTGGCCAGCCCCCTTTGGCAGTCCTGGATTCTCCCGGCCGAGCTTCTGCGATGATCTCAGCAGTTCACCCTGGTCTCTCAAATCCTCCCCCAATCAGTCCATCAGGGCCCATCGTGCCCCTTCCCTTCCCTGGAGCTGACGAATTCCCAGCCCACAGCTTCCCATCACACCCTCCGGTCCTTCCAGCCCCTCTTCACGCTCTCCTTCCAGAGCCCTCCAATCCTCAACGCTCCACCGTCTTCCTATGCACAGTCTGGTTTTGTCTCACCTGACCTCCTTTTCCAGCCTAATCCCTAAGACTCCAAGCCTGGATCCCCCTCTACCCCATATGTTTCATTCTCTTTCCTCACTCTCTTCTTTTTTTTTATTTTTAATTTATTTTTATTTTTATTTTTGACAGGCAGAGTGGACAGTGAGAGAGAGAGACAGGGAGAAAGGTTTTCCTTTTTGCTGTTGGTTCACCCTCCAATGGCCGCCGCGGCCGGCGTGCTGCGGCCAGCGCACCGCGCTGATCCGATGGCAGGAGCCAGGTGCTTCTCCTGGTCTCCCATGGGGTGCAGGGCCCAAGCACCTGGGCCATCCTCCACTGCACTCCCTGGCCACAGCAGAGAGCTGGCCTGGAAGAGGGGCAACCAGGACAGAATCCGGCGCCCTGACCGGGACTAGAACCTGGTGTGCCAGCGCTGCAGGTGGAGGATTATCCTATTGAGCTGCAGCGCCAGCCCCTCACTCTCTTCTTATCTCACCAGCTCATCCAGATCTCCACCCAGGAGCTCCCATCATGCACAGAGCTGGAGCTGGAGCTACCTTAGCCATGGCGCAACATAACGCACTAGTACTGATCTCCAAAGCTTCTGTCATGTAAGCTGGTCTCATGTCTTCATTGCTTAAGCCACTATTCTTTGTGTATTCTGTTACTTGCGATCAAAGTCTTCCTCATTGATAGTGTGGACACCCAACAAGCGCTCACTGACTATGAATCTCGGCTGCATTGTGGTCCTCGGGGGCACAGTGCTCCTCCCACAGTTGGGCTCGAAGTACGTTGGGTTGCATCCTCTCATTCTTCCCAAGTAGAAATGCTGTGCATCCAGGACTCATCCCACTGCTTCTAGCCTCTGCTCCAGACACCACACTGACAACAACTTTTCTCTAAACTCTTCCATGCTTCTCCATGGGTTTCCTGAAAAGGTAAAACATACATTTGTCAAGTAATTGAGTTTCTTGACTCCAACCTTTGTTTCCAATTTCCCCTTTCTCTGCATCCTGACCAGTCCTCTGTGCCACACCCTCTGGTTTCCTCCCTGTCCCCTCTCTAAGCAGGCACCTTCCAACGTTGTGATCCCAACATGGAAGACCAGTCTGCCTCCTTCAAGGTAAAACACAGACTCTCTAGCCACACGTGTTATACCCTAACCAGCAGGAGCAGTCTTGCTTTCTGGGGCTAAGATGGGTAGGATCGACACTGAAAGAGAACATCCGTAGGTCTGGGAGTCTGACACCTGGGCTGGAAAGACATTTCCGCTGCATCAGATACACTGGGGGCCTGTGAATTCGTCTACACAGTTGTAGGAATCTTCCAAGTCTGCTGCTAACCCTGCCTGTTCATTCAGGTGGGAGAAGACCACCAAGGACCCCCATGGACTCTTAACTTGCAAGGCCATGGAATCAGAAGCTTTTTCTGGGAAAACAGGTCTTGGATTGGTCAATGGTAACAGCTATGCTGCATTTCCACCAGGCTGGGGTCCCTCCTTCTACACAAGTACAGAAAAGCAGAATGAAGAACGGTATTATCCCTCATTGAAAGATTGTTCTGCACCTGTGAGTTGTAAACTCTCTGCTCCAGTGGGGGCCACGTGCCCTTTTACGTGAGGGCTGCTGGACATCCATGGCCACATGGGCAGCACTTGGCTCTGGCACTTGGCTGTTGACTGCTCTGGCTCAGTCGTGTGAGTGAACATATGCACATTTCTTCTCTTTTTTTGAGGGAAAGAAATCGAAGGCACTGAGTGCATAAAACTGCAATCCAAGTTCATGAGCAGAGAGTCGAGGAAAATTCACCTGAAATAATTCACGTCTCATTTGGTCAGAAATTCATTTGGAAGGGAAAATTTCATGAAAAGCCAGAGGCCAAGCACATTTCTTTGATGACCAAAAATGTGTGCAAATGGCATTAACTGTGTTAGCAATGGGAAATGGAAAGAACCAATACTCTGAGCTACTATGTTCAAGCACTGTGCATGTTTTCTTGGCTACTGTTTGTGAGACACTGAGGGGAGGGTGTCATGCACACATTTGCCATTTCACAAATTTGAAGGCTGAGACGCATGAGCTTGAAGTATTAGCCTGAGTGAGCTCATGGAGAATGGTGGAGCTGTCACTTCCATTCATTAAAACAAGACTCAACAGGTGCATCGTATGTGCCAGGCACCCGTATGTAGCACCCCAGAAATATGTCCGACTTCTTATTATGCACATCACCTAGGGAGAGGAAAGACAGGCTGCACAGGGCTTTGCCATTCAACTGTGTGATCCCTGGGATAGAATCAAGGCCCAGAGGGGTTAATTAACTTTCCCACGGTCACAGAGCTGGTAAGCGGCAGCATTGACACGGGAACTCAGTTTATTCTGGCTTCAAAGTCCATGCTGCCTTAATTGGAAGCAGGTACCAAGCTGCCAGCCCTTAGCCAGGTAGTCTGGTATCTCATTTCTGTACCCCACGATGAGTGTTCTCCTCCCCCCACCTCTCCCTTTCTCCCAGCTTTCTCAATCTAAGCTCTGCTTCCAGATGTCTCAGCCCTTCACTGCCCACCGGGTGGTTATTGAGCTGATTCAATAAATCACTCTATGCCAAGGTTTTAATGGGTACCTTAATGTCTTGTGGAGCCCAGATAGCACATTTGCATTTTAACAGCAGATTTTAATTCAGCCCCATTCACCTCAGCTTAATTCAGCAAATGCGATGAGGTTAGCTATGTACAAGGCACTTTGCTATGTGCTACGGGGAATATAAAATTTACAAAAAAGTACCAAAAAGGCTGGAGTCTCTCTTCAAAAGACTGCCAGGATCTTGGGAGGGAGGGAGAGGGGATGTAAACAGCTAACCTGCAGACACAGAAAGATCATGCGTGTACAAATTTAAAATCATGTTACAGGAACACAAAGAAGAAACGTTTTAGCTTAACCCCAATGACATGGCTAAAAGAGCAAGAAAAAAACAAAAACGAGGACCTTATCTCCTAACCCACACAAAAAGAAATCAGAATCCAAGTTCAAAAGCGTAAGACAGAGGTAATCTAGCCTCACAGAACAGAAGTTATCGGTAGATAAGGGCACGTGGTTCCAAATTAACCTCTGTTTGTAACACGATGACAGCCTTGCTACTGCCTTCCTGCCTTTATCCCTGACCTCTCTGGTCCCCTTCTCCTCTGCACAGCTGCAATGAGTTTAGGAAGTCTCGGTTCTGATCTTTATTCTCCTGCTTCAAACACGGCTGTTCCTCCAGGTGGCCGTCTGGACAACACTCACACTCCTGAAGTGGCTGTCTTGAAGCCGCAGATGGGATCGTGTTCCTGCCCCACCGTGCTCCGTGAATGTAACCACCCTGAGACCTTGCTATATGAAGGGTGAGGACAAACTCGAGGCTATGGAGAAGATGCTACAAGGATGTTGGAAGAAGTTGAACCTGTGTTATAAGAGAGAGGGAGAAAGAACCTGGAGGTGTTCGAAAAGTACAGTGGGGAGATAGGACAGTGATGGGGAGTGCAAAGACTGAGGGCTTCTGCGTGGCATTCAGGCCTCTGAAAGACTTCCATTTGGAAGACTTCATTCTGGAAGGAGGAGTCGAGCTCAGATGATAAAAAGTAGAGGGGCTAAGACAATGGCTTAACCAAAGAATACACTGCAAACAGAGCTGCTTACATGGGAGCAGAGGATCGGAAGGGGATGGCAGTTGACAGTTATTTTTCTGATACTCCACTTGCTTTGCATTACCCTGGTTTGCTTTCTCACTCTCATTACAAGTGTGGCTTGGAATCAATGGCCCAACTCCGGTTCTGAATGGGTCTGAACTTCTAAAGAGACAGTGATCTTGAGAAATAAATCATTTGTTATTATTGTTGCTTGAGAAAGGAAGTATTGCTTTTTAAAAAAATTCTGAATGCTAAGCTTGGTATTCAATATCAAGGAGAAAGTGTCTCATGTAATTGAGGTGGGAATCAATAGTTGGGATGAATGAATGTCGACTTAAGGCATCATTTTTACCACCGCTCATGCATTGATTTATTCAATAAATATCTTAGAGCCCCCCGTATTTGCTGTACTTTAGATACTTCAGAAGTAGAAATGGACAAAACAAAGGCCCCTGTTGCCATGGAACTTACATCTACTTGGTTGGACAGATGACAGAAGGAGGCTTGAAACACTGTGTTAGAAGTGAGACGACCTGCGGGGAAAATGCAGTTGGGTGCAGGGACTAGAAATGATGCCCGGAAGGGAACTGCAATGTGAGAAATGGACCTCAGGGCTGAACTTTTGGAGAAGTTGAGCTCTGGGCTGTCACATGAGGATGGGGCAGTTAGCCACTTGGGTGGGTGAAGACACAGTGCTCCAGGCAGAGGAATTGGCCGTACAAAGCTGAATTCGGGAGTGTGCTTGGCAAGTTTGTGTCAGTGGGGAGTAAGAAGGCCGCTGTGACTGGTGGGAGCTGTGGAGAGCAACTGGGAACAACTCGGACTAGACTAAGTTACTGGAATTAAGACTTATTCTATGCATCTGCTCTCCCACAATATGGCGCTGGGAGAGGAAGAAACAGCTTCTACTCAGCTGCCTCTAGTTCAACCAATAAACTGCAGGACCTGCTCCTGATTGGAGGAGAGCAGCATACTCGGCGTGTGGGTAGCGAGTTGGGATTGGTGGAAGAGGACTATAAAGGAGGAGAGAGACAACATGCACCAGGAACATCTAAGGGGAACATCGGGATAACATCTGAGCAGCCCCCGAGAGAGCCGGCCGGCGGTGTGCTGCTCCCCCGCGGAAGAGGGGAAATTGGCAGGGGGAACCGCCCTTCCACGGAGGTGGAAGCGTCGGTAGCCAACCCGGGAAGAACCAGCAGCAAACCCGGGGAGGGCTGAGCAGGCGAAAGAACAACGCAGGGTCCTGTGTCGTTCCTCCACGAAGACGGGGAGCGACAGGAGCAAACTCAGGGTGAGTAAAGGGGAGATCAGAACAGTGAGGGGGCCCTCGGGGGCTCTGTGGAGGGCCTGGTAGGCTGCTGCTCTGTCTAAATGGGAGCTCCTGGAGGGGTCAGCACAGGGGGAGTGTGACCCCACTTAGGTGTGAGTGGCAGCACTCTGTCTTCTGCTGAGTGGCAGTGGGGAGACCGGTTAGGTCCAATTGCAGTAAACCAGGCCAGAAATCCTGGTGGCCGGGAAGGGAGGATGGTATGGCGACGGAGCCAGGTGGGAAGAGTCTGGGGTAGGAACTAGTATACGTGGGCAGAAAGGAAGAGGAATTGTAGATGATAAGAGTGATAAGTATTTGACCTAGGAGTTCAGACACCAATTGGGACAACTGTGTACCAAGTCAGACCTCCTTTAAGTCCTGGCTCCAGTCCTGATTCTAGTTTCTGCTAATGCACACGGTGGGAGGGAGCTGGTGATGAACCAAGAAATCGGGTCCTTGCCCCCAGTGTGGCAGTTGGATTGCGTCCCAGATCCCAACTTCATCCTAGCTCATCCCCAGCTGTTGTGGCATCTGGGGAGTGAACGAGCAGACTTGCAAATAAATAGATTTAAAGATGGAAACAGAAGATGACTTAGGAGGTTTGGGGCTTTGAAGTCGCTCTCTGTGGAAGATTGAATGGAGCAGGTGCTGTGGGAGGAGGGGCCAGCAGGGCAGTTTCGTCCCATGGGGGTTTGAGCTGCTTGCCAGACATCCGAGCAGAGATTTGAGCAGGTGGAAGTCAGGATCTGAGAAGTCTTGTCTGGAGACAGGAATGTGGGAATCCTCTTTACGGAGAGATCTTCCGTCACCTCACCTGATCCTGGTCTTTTAAGAGAATCCAAGGTATATTAAAGCAATGTAAGAATATTTGCCTTTATTCGGAGTCAGAATCCAAGCTCAGGCGATTATAAACAGTGGCAGAGGTGCACAGGATGGAGAAGGATTCTTTGTGTGGGGTTATTTCCGATGCGGCAGGACATCTAGCAACGTGGCTCCCACAATGAAAGTCACGCGTGCTCCCAAGTGTAGTGACAGCTACAGAGAGCTTACTCACACCTCCAAGTTGTCTCCTGGAGCGGTTGTGGCATTTCCCTCTTCGAGAATCTCTGTGCATTCGACTCCAGGCTTGGATGGCCGTGTGTACACCGACGTCTCCGAAGCCCACGTTGCCAGGCTCCAACTTGTGTGCATTTTGGGCCCGATTGGCTGCTGACTGCTTCTGCTTGAAGGTCGTGCAGGTGCCTCAAGCTCAACCTACCCAGAGTTGCATTTATCTTATCATCCAGTCTCCCTACTAAGTCTGATTCTATCCCATCATTCCTGTAAGGGGCACACCCAGCCACCGTGGTGCCAAATCAGAAACCAGGACAATATGCTTGGCTACTCCTTCTTCCTTGGCACCCTGCTCCCCACTCAGCCAATCACTGAGTCTTACTCTCCCACCCTCCACACTTCCCACATCACCGCCTTTCTTCCACCCCTGCTGCCAAAATCCAGCCCAGGCCACCATCTGCAACAACTTTGAGAATCTTCAGATTCACTTCCCGTCTTTAGTCTTCACTCCTCCAATCCCTTCCACCCTCTGGAGATCTGGAGCGAGCTTTGGGAGATTCAAATCTGATCATTAGTATCCTGCTTAAAACCCTGAGTTACTCTCCATTGCCCTTAGGATAAAGCTCAAGTCTCTGGACAATTGTACATTCTTTCATCTACTCCTCTGCTCATGCTGTGTATGGGTAACTCCTGCTTAAAAAGCTGTTGTTCCCAGCTCTACGTATTTTTTTTAGAAGCAGTTATACTCCCCTGCCCAAAATCTGGGTTAAATTTCTCCTGCCTATGTCTTTAAAATGTCCCAATCTTGTGTCAGGCATTTATTCCCTTACCTTACAGTTGCTGTTTTATTTGTCCATTCTTTCATACAAACATAAATGACACGAACACAGAGAATCTCTGGCTTTTTTTTCCTGTTGTCTCTCAGTCCCTGAGTATGGAACGGTTCCTAGAACATGGAAGTTTTTTGTTGCAATGATTGGGAATGAAAAGTGGTTGGTTTGAAGAATCTATAGATGGATGAGCAAATGGGGAATGCAGGGATACTATTCAAATAAGTCAATGGGATGTGAGCACCTGCCAACCAGAATGGGGATATGCTGACTCCAAATTGACAATACAACCCCAATCATGTCCGCCTGTTGAATGGCAGCCCTTGATCGCTGGATGAATGTAGCACAGCCCTGAGAAATGGAGGGAAGTAAAAATACTGAGGAATAGGTCAAAAGTGTCATTTCTCAGGGCCCTTCAAAGAAGGCCTGGAAGGGAGGCCTTGATGTGAACATCTTGGCTATGATACTGTAGCTGGGCTTCTAGCTCAGAGGTCCGTGATGGCACTCAGAGCGCCTACAGTCCCCTGAAATTGCCTGCGATGTTTTCACTAAGCTCGTGGATTTCTGTACCATGTGACTCCCTAGCTTTCATAGGGTTTCCAGGGGGGGTCTGTGACCTAGAAAAGGTTAAGACCACTTCTTTAAAAACACCAGTGCATCAAAGGCTAGCACTGCCCTGCTCTGAAGCTTTGCCCCCCATGGGGGCTTTGAAGCTGAAAGGCCATTCTCAAAGGTTTTCAGACTCAAGCAGGGGGCCAGAGCCTCTTCTGATGAGCAGCTATTTTTGACTTCTCTGAAGCTTCCTGAGAATGAACCAAGCAGGTGTAGGGGTGAGGTGGGGGCTGCCTCTAAGTGTGAGCGATAGCTGGGGCAGGTACACAGCACCATTGGCCATGGTCCACTCCCTACTGGGAATTCTTATGAGCCCCAGAGGTGGGGAAGGCATGAGCCAGCTAGCTAGGCGTGGAAGTCTGTTAAACTGTGAATTCATTTGTAAATCCTCTAGGTTGTTTAAGAAAAGACCGTCCAGGGGTCCCCTGCTTTAGTCTAGAGAAGGCACAAAAGGCTGCCAGGCTCTGAATATGAGATTATGTTAAGCCAGTTACCAAGGACCTTAGTGTTGGTGTTGGCATGGCTCATTAGAAATGAGGTGGTCATTTGGGAAGGGGGCAGTGCCATTTCTGCTTCTGGTGCTGTGAATTAAAAACTCTGAAAATATAATGAAATGTAAAAGCAAAGTATGTGATTTGTTGAAATAGTAATATTTGTTGAAATATTGTGCTGTTGGGCTGGTGCTGTGGTATAATAGGTTAAGATTCTGCCTACAGTGCTGGCATCCCATATGGGCACCAGTTTGAGTCCTGACTGCTCCTCTTCTGATCCAGTTCCCTGCTAATGGCCTTGGAAAGCAGTGGAAGATAGCCCAAGTTCTTGGGTCCCTGAACTCACATGGGAGACTCTGAAGAAGCTCCTGACTCTTGGCTTTGGATCGGCACAGCTCTGGACATTGTGGCCATTTGGGGAGTGAACCAGTGAATGAAAGACCTCTCTCTGTGTCTCTCCCTCTGTCTGTAGCTCTGCCTGCCTTTCAAATAAATAAATAGATCTTTAAAAAAAGATGTTACCCAGGGAAACAGTACAAATATTACATGTTAATCAAAAATTTCTTTTTATTTATTTATTTATTTTTTTGACAGGCAGAGTGGACAGTGAGAGAGATAGAGAGAAAGGTCTTCCTTTTGCTGTTGGTTCACCCTCCAATGGCTGCTGTGGCTGGCGCGCCACTGCTGGTGCACCACGCTGATCTGAAGGCAGGAGCCAGGTGCTTCTCCTGATCTCCCATGGGGTGCAGGGCCCAAGGACTTGGGCCATTCTTCACTGCACTCCCTGGCCATAGCAGAGAGCTGGCCTGGAAGAGGAGCAACTGGGACAGAATCTGGCACCCCAACCGGGACTAGAACCCAGTGTGCCGGCGCGGCAGGTGGAGGATTAGCCTATTGAGCTGCAGCGCCAGCCATAATCTAAAATTTCTAAAAATCTGTGGCTGCATCCATTCTCAGCTTTCTTTCAGAAGGGTTGGTACAATATAGTTATATTTACCAGTAAGTACATTTTTCCAAGGAATTGCAAACATGATTATTGTTTTATAAATACATTTCTTTCCCTACAGTTTGAAGTGGCATCAGGCTTCTACAGTTCAACTTGACCTCAGGGGGCCTTGAAATGGCCTATCTAGGAAGGCCAGCTTGACCCTATGTAGAACAAGGTGCAGTCTTCCTTGATCCTAGGCTACGCTTCCTGCTCTCCAGCCATTTTCCTGTGTATGTGTTCACGGGCCTCCTTGGGTTAATCCATTCCATCCAGTATGCGCATGCTGACACACATGAAGAAAGTCATCCCCTCTCTTTCCTTCCAGACACTAACCCCTTTCTTTGTGAGACCCCAGGGTAGACGTCTGAAAGCAAAGCAAGCTCTTTATGAGATATTAGTTGTCTCCAGCTGGCTGGAGAGAGGGCGAGGCAGAGGTGGGGTTACCTGGATGCCTCTTCTTTGCCATGCAACCTGTGACTGCTGAGGTTCCTTCCTGAAGGCACGGGGCCAGACTTTAACTTCCTTCATTCTTCCTGGCCATAGCTAAGGAAACAACTAACCCCTTGGCAGAAGCGGCTCCTCTTGCTGTGGTCAGGAATTGTAGTGTCCCACCATTCCTGGGACTCTGCTCCTCTCTCTCAGCCTTTTGATTTGTGTGTCTCTCCGCTTTGCAGGGAGGCTGTGCCTGGCCTGACTTTCTTGAATTTTAGATTTTGTTTCTCCTTAATGTAGTCCTGGCTGGAATCTCTGATTCCAGAGCCCTTTCTTTGTGTGTGTGTGTGTGTGTGTGTGTGTGTATGTGTAGGTCCCATTTTATAGTCCTTCTGCAATGGTCTTTCTGGAATCTGTAGCATCCATGGAATGAGAGGGATATGAGAACACTGACCCAGTGTTCTTTAAGGGGTGGTGAAGGGCTCTTTTAGCTCCTAACCTTGCCCTGAATAGTGGCAGAAATTCCCGAGTTGTTTTCTAGAGCTCAGCAGTCCTCATTCCAGAGGAAGGCTTAAGGGTAAAGATGGAACTATCCCCTATCTAAGTGTACTTATGAAAGGAGGTGGCAGGGGTTGGATTATTTTCCTGGAGAAGAGTCAGTGATGTCTGGTAGAGCTCACAGAGCCATTGGGAGGCAGGGGGAGCCTTCTTATCAGTCTGTGTAGCCCTGGAGATGTGAGCTGCACAAAGCAGAGTAGGTGAAAAAAGTAATTTGCACATGGAACAGGGCTGGCACTTCCCCGAGGTGAGGTAGGAGTCTCTCGAAAGGGAAATGGAGAAGTGAGATGTTCTCCAGGCAAAGAAGGGGGCCGGCTGTCTGAGAGCCGTGGACAGCATCCCTGCTTCAGGTGGTTAGTTTGAAAAGATGATTTCTTAAAGCCCCAGAGTCTGAGATGTTATAAGAATCCCTGAGAGTGTGCTTACTTTCAAAGGATTAGGGGGAGGAAGTGAAGAGACTTGAGATTCTGCAGCCAAAGTGGGGTGCCATGAGCATGAAAGCAGGGTGCAGAAGTGTTCTTGGGAGCTGGAATTGAGCTGTTCCTGGTGTACTTCCTGAGCGGTTAAAGGGGGCCTGTGCGGACAGCGAGGGCTGGGATCAGATCTCACATTCTCCCTAGTGGAGATACAGAGAAGACTGAGGGGTAGCAGGGATGGGACACTGGGTGCAATCAGGAGAGCATGGAGGGTGTTCCAAAGAACTATAGCAGGGTGAATTCTATTTACAAGCAAACACTCCATGGTAGAGTGCCTGCATGTATGTCCTGACTCTGCTCCTAATTCTATTTCCTGCTAATGTGCACCCTGGGAGGCAGCAGGTGATGGCTCAAGAAGTTAACTCACTGTCACCCATGTGGGGGACCTGGATTGAGTTCCCAGCTCCTAGGAATTTGGGGGGTATGTTATTCAGTTATTGTTACTTTCACTAAAATATCTGAGAGTTTCTTGGGAAGGGAAAGGTTTGGAGGGTTGTAGTTCAAGAATGGGTCGTTCTACTAATCTGGCCTCTGGTAGAAGCTGGCAGTGACTGAGTGTGTGTGGAGGAATGATCTCCTGGTGTGTCAGGAAGCTGAGAGACAAGCTAGGCTGGACTCAGCTTCAATAAGCGATCCTGTCTTGAGAACTGCCTCCCAGAGGCAAGCCCCAGCTGCTTAAAGAACTCCCAGATGGCCAGCCTCCTAGCCACCATAATCAGTTCAAGTCTACCCTACCTTATCAGCCATTTGTATTAATCCATAAACTGCTAGCATGAGACTTTAGGGGTGTAAATTATTTGCATGAATTTGAGGAGCCAAGTCAAGTCCCATTCAATCTGTAACAGGGAGAGAACCAGGAGAAGGGAACTCTTTTTCTCTCTGTCTCCATAGAAACAAACAAAACTCTCTGCATGGACATTTCCCAACAGCAATGTCAGGTATTACGATTTTTGTTGTTTAGATATAAACCTATCACTTGGATTTCCCAGTAGACCATGGTAATGCGTATGTGATTTCCTCTGTGTGGAAATGGAGCATAGGACACTGGGCACCCCTGAGTATATCTCAGGGAACTTCTAATCTCCCAGTCTGCTCATCTCTAACATGCAAATGGCATATATGGTGGTTACAAGCATCAGGAGTTCAGTGTGAGCTTCAACCATCCAAAATCATGTCTCCTCCCCTCTGGGAAGAAACCCTTTAGAGAAAAAGAGCACAGTAAGACCCAAGCACTGTTGGGTTGAGCAACATTTAAATAGAGACCAGTCCCTGTGTTCAGGAGATGCAGGGTAAGACTCCTTGTGACCCAGGAGACCAGCCCTGAGCACACAGCTGGGGAACACTTCCCATATCTGTCCTCAAGGATACAAGCAAAGGATGCTCATGGAGTACTTTGTGGGACCAGGGAGATGGAAACCTCCTGGGTTTTCATCCTTGAAGGAATGGATAAGCAAGATGAATGAGTGCTAACTGTGGAACTGTAGTTGGCAGTAGTTAGTCATGTGTACACAACATGAATGGATCTTATGAATAGAGTGCTGAGTTACAAAGTCAAGAGAATCTGTTCCGTAGTACAACAGAATTCTGGTAAATTGCAGATACCCATCTTGGCCAGGGTTCACCAGAGAAGTAGAATCAGTAGGAGCTATTTATTTATATGTCTATATATGTCTATAAATGCATGCACACATCTTTTATATGTGTGTGTGTGTAAGTGTGTGTGTTATAGGAACTGGCTAACCTGATTATGGAAACTGATAAGTTGCAAAATCTGTAGCTGGCAAGTGGAGACTCAGGAGATAACAGGGCATGGTTCTCATCAGAGTCTGTAGACCTGAGGATCTGGAGAGCCAATGGTATAGCTCCAGTCTGAATACCAACAGGATCAATGAACAGGAAGCACAATGTTTCAGTTCAAATCCCAAGGTAGGAAAAACTGACCCCAGGCTATCAGGCAGGAGGAATTCCCTTTCTAGGCACGGAATGGTCATTTTTGTTGTTGTTCTGTTGAGATCTTTGATGGGTTGGGTGTATCCACACGCAGCAGGGATGGCCGTCTGCTATACTCAGTCCATTGACTTCAGTGTTAATGTCACCCAGAAACACACACACACGCCCAGAATAACGTTTGGTCACCTGTGCAGACCTTTCAGCCCAGGTAAATTGATAAAATGAACTACCATGATAGCTTTGCTTACAAAGCATAATTACATTCTTACAAAGAATCATATAAATTCAAGGACCAATAACAAACACAACACAGTGGCTGTTCAGGGAGGTGGGCAAAGTGAATTGAGAAAACAATGTTAAAAAAAAGATGGAAAATGAAGGAAATGGAAGAAATATGATAACAACAAAAGCCAGCCTAAAGGTCTTGCTAAAAATTCAGTCTCCCCTCTATGTAAGGTTACATCTGTGCTCTGTAGAGAGAACAGAAATGGGTCCTCATTGCATCCTTGATGTGAATAAAGTTCAGGTTTGTGTAGAGAATATCCTGGTAAAGATTAGGAAGAGCTGGGTCTGAGGCATGGTGCTGGAAGTTTTCTGGGTACCTCTGCAGATATGTCCTCACCCTTTCTCACAGCAATGAGCCTTAGGGGCTACCTTTTATGAACAGCATCCACCTGGCTCTCTTGGCCTTGGTTTCTTGCAGGTTTTGGCCAATGGGAGGACCTGGCAAGAGACAAGTGGGCTGGAGGAGAGGGAAGATGGGGCATCAATTTCCCTGAGTTCTTCCATACTAGGCCTCCATTTGGCAATGTCTGTGCCTTTCTCCTGAAAGTCATGGTTCCAACTGATCAGACCTCTTCTATGGCTTCAGCACCTGCCAGGACTGGGAGCTCTTCTCATCTTTTGTCCCTTCTTGACCTAGGAGCGGTTACAGCTTCCTTCTGCGTTACCCCTTCCTTCCTGGGTGCTTCACCCTTCTATGTTGTTGCTTCTGCTTTTGCCTGTGCATTTTAAATAGTCCCTTCTGTATACTGTTAGCCAGGGCCCTGGCCGATACTGTGACTGCACCAGAACCGGTCAAATGGGTTTCAGAGATTGGACTGCCGACATGTCTGATGAGTGTTCTGATAGCCTCCTTGCTGGGGGAAATGAGACACTAGCAATCCATGGCATGTGTTGGCATCAGTTGCTTACATTATTGCTGGTGGTTAGCATAGAGAGAGTGCTGGTGGAGGCTAAGATGTTGGGAGATCAAAGGACAGAGATACTTAGTCACTATGGCAACAATAGAGATTTCCAGGATGTGATATGAACAGATTGCATCTGGTGGCACTCAAGAGTGTAGACAAAGAAAAGGATGAATTGCAAGACCTGAATGTCCTTAGAGGGTGCAGGGATAAAATCAGAAAGCCCCTATGGTCACTTTAAATGAGTTCCTTATGTCTAGTTACAGCTTCTCAGGCTCAAGCTCACAGACCGACTCAGGGCTGTGGAACTGCAGAGCTAACATCTGTTGTATCTCCTATGCTAAGACAAGGGCATGGATGACCACATGAGACCCTGAGAAATTTGGGATGGGGATTTTTGGACTGATGCAGCTGCAACTGAGACATCCCCCTGAATATTCCCTGTCTGAGGAGCTGACTTCCCACGTATAAAATGTTTTCAATAATTGCTCCCTGCACAGTTGCTGGAGTCTCCTTAGCATCTACCTCCATTCTCATTGCCTCTAGACCCATAATGACAGTCAGAGTCTTGGACAGCCAGATGGAGAAGTCGAAGGGCTACTGTGGAAGGCACTAACTTGTTTTAGTTGAATGTGGAGAGGGTAACTCATTATCCTAACACTGACTAGCTTGAACTAACTACAATGGTTTATTAAGATTCTACAGGTTGGCTAGGACTCAATTAGGCAGTTCTTCTGTTAGGAGCTTTTCTGGGGCTGGAAATATCCCAGGATGGGCCTTTCTTCATGTGACCTCTTTAGTTGTGGTGGGATTTCTGACCCCGTGAGTGGATTAGAGGTGGAAGTGGTGAGCCAAGGTAAAATCTTAGGGTGCAATTTCTGAAAGACTGGCTTTGGTAGTTATACAGTGTTTATTACAAAATACAGTGTTTATTACAAAATATTCTGTTATCCAAATCGGATCACAGGGTCAGCATCAATATTTAAGATGAGGAATGACCAACCTCAGTTATTCTGTGAAAGAGGTTGTGTCAAAGACTGAATTGTATCCTTCCCAGATTCGTAAGTGGAAGTCCTAACTTCCTGCACTCCAGACTGACTGTCTTTGGAGACAGGCTCTTTACAGAGGTGATTAAGGTTAGATGAGTTTATTAATCCAAGGTGATTGGTGTCCTTCTAGGAAGAGGACATTAGGACGCAGACACACACACACATATACAAAGAAGACCAATTAGAGACAACAAGAAGATGCATGTCTACAAGCCAAGGAGAGAGGCCTCAGAAGAAAACAATACAGAAAACATCTTGATCCTTGGGCTTCTAGTATTCAGAACTTTGAGGAATAAATTTCTGTTTAATCCACCCAGTGTGTAGCAATTTCTTATGATAGCCCCAGCACACTAATACAAACAGCAAAGCATTTGTAGTTATCTTTACCATATCTATAAACAGTTATATTTTCAGTGTCTTGCTAATTATTATCAGCAGAAGTCTGGATGACAATACAATAATTGACTAGAGAGTTGTAGATAAAGAAGATCAAAATACAAGATTAGGTCAGAACAAATTTGGCAATGGGGTACAATGTTCTAGTATTTCAGATTTAATCTGTTGTCATAAGAAACCAAGCATGTCATTAACGATCTCCTGGATTTGCTGAACACTGAACACTGGATTGAACAGCACCTTCTATGTTGTCAAAGATATTCGAACACTAGAACTTTCTTGGCGAAGACGAAGGAGTCCTTTAAAAGCTCTGTGATGGTTGAGTTACTTAAGCTGTGATGATGATGATGGGAGATGCTGCAGTGAAGTTGGGCAGATTTCAGGGAATAACATGATCCAAGTATTGTAGAGGCCTGATGTCGTAGCTTAATTGTTAAAGCTGTGTGGGTTCAATCCTAAATTAAGCTATAGGAATAGAGTACCAATCAGATTGCTTTGATCTGTAGGAAACTATGGTGATGGCTGATTAATCGATGGGTCCCTAGTAATGAAATAGAAATGCAGCCCTCTAGGGTGATTCTTGACATACAAGTGGAAATGTTTTAGCTCTCATGGGTGTAAGCTTGACTTGAGTGCGTACTGGGGATTCATGACCTTATTCCCATTGCTACCCATGCTGGCTTATTCATAAGAGACCCTCACTTGAGGGGAAACCAGGCTCCTTTCAGAAAAGACCCTTAAAAAGCTTGCATATTGCATCTTCCTCCTCCCAAGCCTTCCTCTGAAGGATGCGTTGCTGTTTTCCAGGTGACTGTGAACTTGGGAAGTTATTGACTCTGAGCTTAGACCTAATCCTCAGAGATGTAAAATACCCCACTCAGAGTGGAGCTTATGGAAGTTAGGTGAGGAATTAAGTCTTAGCAGGAGTCTATCTTACAGGGCCTAGTTGTGAACTCATATTGTGGATATTTTCCTAGACCATGGATGTAATGAACACGAAAGTAGAATTCTAAGAATGATTCCCGATGACCCTTGTGCTTGTATAATGTCCTTCCCTCTGAGTGTGGAACTTGTGACTACCATGAACTGTCATTCCCCTGTTATTTTACATCGTGTGGCAACAGGGACATTACCTGGACTGACCTAATTATTCACTTGAGCCACTCAGATTCTGAGTGTGTTTTGTTCTGGCTACTTGCCAAAGAGTAACTCAAAGATTTGAGGTACAAGGGAGATTCTTTGATGGCTTTGATGATGGTTTTGATGGTGGAGGTGCCACATTTCGAGGGTCTTTAGACTCAGAGAACAGTCCTCAGACAATAAGGAAATGAAGCCCTTGGTCTTCCAGTTGCAAGGCAATGATTCCTGCCATCGACTGGAATGAGCTTGAAAGAGGATTCTTCCCCAGAACCTCCAGGAAAGAGCCCAGTGAACAGAATGGGCTTTGAATGTGGGAGACTCCAAGGAGAGAATCCAGTTTGGCCTGTCTGAAATTCTCATCTGTAGAACTGTGAAATAATAAACAGGAGTGTTTTAAGTGACTAAACTTATGGTGATTCATTATTCAGCAACAGAAATTGGGAATGCAATTGAGAATAAATAAACTTAGTAACTACTAGAATCCCTATATGACTCACTGACCCATAAGTGAAAGATATTTTTATAGTAAACAACTACCCACAATTACTTCCAAATAAAGAAGTAATTCCATACCCAAAGGGGGCATTGTGGCCATAAATGCCACCAAAACACATGAAAGAATCAGGGATGGTAATTCTGCTTAACATGACACTATGATGCAAAATCCAAATAGTCTTGAAGAGTGACCGGATTATCACACACATGTACAATGAGACAGTGACACCAAGTGTAGCTATGGTTCAGAATGAGGGATGTTTACTGGAACAAATCACTGTAACCTTTGACATCTAGAACATAGCTGTTGATATAGCAAAGATTTGATTATCTCCGATGTTCCTAGATAAAGGTAATTGGAAGCAATCTGCTTTCGTGTGGCTAGGACAGGAGTTAAAAACATTATCTTACCATGGGATTATGATAGCTCTCCTGCTTCCTGTTTTAATATTGTCATGGAGTAAATTGGGTAACTTAATAGCCTATGGACCATCGTGTTAGTCCGTTATATTAAAGAATGCTGCTAGTTGGACTCAGTGAGCCAAGTATCAAGTAATTTACATACCTTATGAGACATATGCTTGCCAGAGGATGAGGGAAAAATGGAAAACGGAAAATTCAGGAGCCTGACATATTGATAAGGTTCCTCTGGGACCAGTGGTTTGAAAAAATTCCCTTAAGAGTGAGATGCAAGTAGCTGCATCTTGTACTTCCCACAGCAAGGAAAGACACACCATCAGTTGGGAATCTATATATTTTTGAGGCTTGGCATAATAAGGACTTCGTCCTATGAAGGCTTATTTTGTTATCGTCACCACTGACTGTCCAATTTGCCAGCCACAAAGGCCATTGCTAGCCTTCTGATATGATAATTTTCCTCGGGGAACAAGCCAGTCACCTTAATATGGATTGATTACATTAGGCTTCTTTCCTAGTGGAGAAGTGGCAATTTGTCTTCAAGGGAATGTGTTTATGGGTATAGACATAGATGTGAGTATATTTGAAAGATAAATTTTACCCCCTTGTTTGCAGTGCCTCAGCTAGCACCACCAATCATGGACCCATAAATGTTTTATCTACGGCCATAGTGTCCCATACTGTATGCCTCTGATCAGGAAACTTATTTTATGATATAAGAAATATACCAATGAGTTCACATCTACCGGGATCCAACACAGAGAAGTTTGCTTAATAAGCTGCTGGAGGTGCTCTACTGCAGACTTGCCAATGGTGCCACCTGGAAGACAGCACCTTACGGAGTGAAAACTCACGTTGTGTAAGCCAGAGCCTGTGATGGTGCCGTCTCCCCTTGAGTCAGAAAACTTGAGTCCAAGGCTGGAAAACTGGAAGTAAAACTACACTTATAGAATTGTTGCTTCCTTTCCCTATAACCTTAGCCTTTGGTGATCCTTGTGCCTGAGGGTGGAATACTTCTAATAGTATTTTTCTTCATAAACGCAAGCACGAAGGATCTCTCAAGTGTACAAGTCACTGCCACAGTTCAGAAGGAATTATGGGGCTGGTCAGAACTCACTCAATCCCTTGGAGTCCTCCGATGCACAGCTTAGAATTTTCCTTAAAAGGAGAGCCTAGGCATTTGGGGCAGGGAAGTTGCCACTCAGAGCACCCACAGTCCATATGGGAGTGCCTGCTTGGATTCTCAGCTAGTCTGCTTCTAATCCAGCTTCCTGGAGGCAGCAGGTAATAGCTCAAGTGCTTGAGTCCCTGCTATGCACATGAGAGACCCAGACGAAGCCCCTGGCTCCTTGCATGGCCCTGTCCTAGCCCTGGCTACTGTGGGACCTGGGCAGTGAGTCAGCAGGTGCAGGATTTCCCTATATCTCTCTGCCTTTCAAATACAATGACAATAAAAAAAAAAGGAAAAAGGGGAACTGGCAAAATGTGTCCCTCTGCAGATCTTATGTTGGTAGTGAGAAGGGAGGGAGAAGGTGGGGATGAGGAACTCCTCTGGAGAGGTAACTTCAGGGAGGGAGGCAAAGAAGCTGGAAATGCTGAACACAGCTTTCTGCACGTAGCAGCTCTCCATCAAGGCTGCCCCTGGACTTCACCTTCAGTTTCCTTCACACAGGTGAGTGAGTGGGGCGGCTCTCTGCTCGTCCCCCCGAGAGCCATCACAGGCTGCCTTTCCACTGCCTGGAAGCTCGCAGGTGGGTTATTGTGCTCCACCTCCCCTACTTCCTGTCTGCTGAATACAGGCTGATGGTACTCAGGGCACCCAGAGCATCTCAGAAGAGACTAATTAGGTTTGCAAAATGCCTCTTGCTATTTTTAAAGCTTGACTTTCAGTCGACTTTAAAGCAAAATATTTGGATAAAATACTATCCTTGGCTTTGAGAAGCTGGCATGAGTTGGCCCGGCGAGGCACTTTTTGATCCAACTTCAGGCAAGTGGGGAGAGCTGTGGACCATAGCAAGTACAAGATTTCTTGAACGTCATTCCTAAGTCCTTTTAAGACTTGCACTCTGACCCTGGGGAAATACTTGCCAAAACACAGGCTTCCAAAACATCTATCTGTATATATGTTTTTCTCTTTTAATCTTTTCCAGAAAGACAGTCCCCTGAATTCTTTCCTCATTTTCAGTGGTCTTTGGCCTTTCCCTGAGTTTTGTAGGATTTGATGATATCTTTCTGGCTGATATCTATGATGAGCCCTATAAAGCAGTGTTAATAAAAATGCATAGAACATGATAAAAGCTTGTATAATAATGTTATGTTAAGTGTATAAAGGCATATACATGTTATAATCACAACCATTTAAAAGATGTTTAGGAGATACAATATAAAGTTTTTGGGAGGTGGGTAAAGAGAATTTTTATATGAAGGAGTATCATTTTTATAAATACTTTCATATTATACATATGCATATATTCATGTTCATATGTACAGTAGAAATATTAATTCAAAGTGAATAAAATAGGTTTGAGACCACCATTTTCACTTGTATCACTCGTAACTCACTCAGGGTATCGTCCAAAGGAGTGATCTATGGCTGAGTCTAGACCAAGCTCATCGGCAGCGTGGAAGTGTACACCTGCCCAGCTTATGACCTTTCTCTAATTTATCCCCCCGACAGAGTGTGTGTTCTTTAACTCCCAGAGAGGCTGTAAAAAGACTGCGTCTTAGGTGTGGGTGGAGCTGTTGAGTGAGTTGATCAGTCTCCTGACGGTGAGATTAGGGTCCTCGGTAACATCTCTAAGTACGACAACTGTGCTTTACATGTTCCCCATCCATTGACATCATTAGAAGCCCAGAACAACTGTTATATAATTGTGATTTGTTGGTTCCAGATAGAGCTGAGCAATTCAAATCCAATTTCCTCTGCTAGGAGGACATGCCAACTTTGCAGTCTAAAGAATAATTTCGGCAAAATGGTGTAGAGGTTTTGGATCATTCAGCCCAAGCTTATCTGGGCAAGTGTTGTTTTCAGAATGAAATTGGACCAACTCCTATCTGGTGCGAGCTAATCAGAAGTTTCTTTGCCTAGGTTCCCCAAATTGAGTTATCTGAGATGTTAATGAGGTTTATATTTACCTATGCACACGTGAATGATTTGCCAATAGTTTATTCTACATTTTATATAAAGGAGAATTAAATGAGATGCTTCCTATTTTCTTGTAGACCTCAAAGTCAAGAACAACTCAATAATCCCTGGTATTTCCACATCCTAAAGGGATGTGAGCTCCATGAGTATGAACCTGTTTATTCTCGCTCTAGTCCAGTACAATTCCAGCTTCAGTATTAGGGGAGGTAAATGGGATAAAAGACTTTGGAAAGGTTAAAGAGTGAAGATTTTCGAGAGAAACAGCTGTCCAGGAGCTGTGAGTCCTCACCGCACCCCCAAAGAGCAGGGGGATGGTTGCCCTTGTAACAAGGAGGGCTTCACAAAGACATTTGATGAGCTTGGCAGGCGTTCTCTGGAGTTGTAGAGTGTGGGACTTGGTATCTGATTCGCATTTGAAGAGGCTGAAGTTGAGAGCTTAGACTGAAGCTTCCCCAGATGACAAGAGAGCACGGAGAACTGCTACGGGAAGGGCCTGGACCCTGAGAGATGTGCAGTCAAGGGTGCAGGTGTATTGTTGGAGAGTCAAACGTGGACCGCTCTGGAGGGAGTATGCCTTGGAGGTCACAAGTTGGACCTTCCTCAAAATGACTACCAGGTGGGAGGTGGGGAGGTAACTGGAAGACAGGACCAGACAACTGGAAACCATGGAGCTGAGAGGAAGGTGTCAAGGGAATGGTGGTTGAGAAGACCCACTGACCCAGGGAGTAAATAGAGAACCTACAAAGACAGGCACAAAAGCAGTACCTTGGAGATCCCTCTTTGCTGTAGGGCTCCAATGCAAAACTCAGACAGTATGTGTCATCTCAGAGCTTCTCACCCTCTTAAAACTGCAGGGCTCTCAAACAGTAGCTGGTGAGTGGTAGAAAAAGACGTAAAAGCCAGGGAAACAGAGAAAAGGGAACTACCCTTCCTCCTCCCATTTCAGCTGCTTAACCTAAGGTTGACCTTATATGGGGGCAGAGAAAGGTTTTACACTGTTTGACAGTTGGAGATTCTATATTTTTGTTGGCTACAGTTTTTTTAATACCAGGGAAAAGGTTTTCTTTTTTTTTTCTGACAATGGAGTTAAGAAACCACGAGATCTTCTTAAGAGTTCATGACAGGCAAAAGAAGCCTGAGTCTAGAGAGAGGTTGAAGGCAAGCTGGCCTGAAAAGAACGCAGTGAGTTCAAGTCGTTGAATTGACCAGTTATGGATAGCTGAGCAGAACGTCCTGGTTAATGATGTCACCTGTTGGTAACCACAACTTGGCTTTAGGCTTTCTTTAAAACACGTTTCACTTTTTGCCTGTCATCTGTATGCCTATCAGTCATTTGTCGACATGAAAATCTGCACATGACTAATGTAGACATTGATGGGTTTGGAGATAAGCATGCACTCATGAATCCATCACTATAATCTTTATGTCATAAACCTATTCATAAATTTCCAAGTTTCCTCTCATCCCTCTTATTACTTTTGTGTGGCAAGAAAACTTAAGATCTCCCATCTAAGCAAATCCGTAAGTACATAGTGGAGCACTGGAACTATTGACATCACACTACACAGTGTATCTCCTGACTTACGCATCTTGTTTATCTGGAACCCTGTGCTCTTTGATGAGTACTTTCCCATTTCTGTTTCACGTCAGCTCCTGGTAAGTACCATTAATTCTGCACTCTGTCTCTATGAATTTTGCAGTTTCAGATTTGTCATCTACATGATCTTGTATAGTATTTGTCCTGTGTCTGATTTCACTGATCAAAGTATCTTTCAGGTTCATACATGTGATAAAAAGTTACAAAAGGATGAATAATATTTTATTGTTTGTATAAATCACATTGTCTTTATACATTTTTATGCCAGCAGACGTTTGTATTGATTCCATGTCTTGGATATTATGAATAATGTTGATTTGAAGTTGAGAATGCTAATATTTCTTTAAGATCTTGATTTCAATTCCTTTGGTTACATACCCAGAAGTGAGACTGCAGGATCATATGGTGTTATATTTTTAATTTCTTTTTTTAAAGATTTATTTATTTATTTGAGAGGCAGAGTTACACAGAGAGAGAGGGAGAGACAGAGAGGTTTTATTTTTTTTCACTTTTATTTAATAAATATAAATTTCCAAAGTACAGCTTATGGATTACAATGGCTCCCCCCCACCCCATAACTTCCCTCCCACCTGCACCCTTCCCATCTCCCGCTCCCTCTCCCATTCCATTCACATCAAGATTCATTTTCAGCTCTCTTAATTTACAGGAAATCAATTTAGTATATACTAAGTAAAGATTTCAACAGTTTGCACCCACACAGAACATAAAGTATAAAGTACTGTTTGAGTACTAGTTATAGCATTAATTCACATTGAACAACACATTAAGGACAGAGATCCTACATGAGGAGTAAGTACACAGTGACTCCTGTTTTTGACTTAACAAATTGACACTTCAGTTCTGTTAATATTGTCTTTATATATTCAGACAGTCCAGTGCTGGGTGCATATGTATTTGTAATTACAGTATCTTTTTGTTAAATTGATAAATCCTATTTATAGAAGGATCTTTGCTGTCTCTTCTAACAGTTTTTACTTAACATTTACTTTGTCTAAAGTGAATACAACTATTCTGCTCTCTTTTGGTTTCCATTTGTATGAAATACCTTTCCCCATCCCATCACCGTAAGCCTGTGTGTGTTCTATGCTAGATAGCATATAGTTGGGTCTTATTTTTATCCCTTTCAGCCACTTCGTCTTTTTATTGATGGGTTTGGTCTTACTACTGTCAATTTTTTTGCTTTGTGTTTTATAGTTCTTTTTTCTTTCTTGCTATTTTCCTTTGTAATCTTATGTATTTTTGTGGTAATAAGTTTTCACACTTTTCTTTTTATCTTTTTTGTTACAGCTATAGTTTTTGCTTTGAGGTTCCTGTGAAAGTTGCATAAAATTCCTTCTTGTGATAGCAGAATATTTTGAACTGATAACAACTTAAACTACATACAAAAATCACTATTCTTTTACTTTACCCTCTCAATACTTCATACTTCTTTTTTTTTGAAGATTTATTTATTTATTTGAAAGTCAGAGTTACACAGAGAGAGGAGAGGCAGAGAGAGAGAGAGAGGTCTTCCATTCGATGGTTTACTCCCCAATTGGCCACAACAACCAGAGCTGTGCCGATCCAAAGCCAGGAGCCAGGAGCTTCTTCCAGGTCTCCCATGTGGTGCAGGGGCCCAAGAACTTGGGCCATCTTCTACTGCTTTCCCAGGCCACAGCAGAGAGCTGGATCAGAAGAGGAGCAGATGGGACTAGAACTGGAGTCCATATGGGATGCCGGCGCTTCGGGCCAGGGTGTTAACCCACTGAGCCACAGCACTGGCCCCTACTTCATACTTCTGATACCAGAATTTATTTATTTTTATATTGTGTATCCTTGAGCCAATTTTTGTGGTTGTACTTATACTTCATACTTTTGTCTTTTAATTTAAATATTTATTTATTTACTTATTTCTATTGATAGATAACAATTGCACATCTTTATGCAGTAGAATGTATGTTTGGTACATTTGTGCATTTTGTACTCATCAACTTAGAATACTTAGGTTATGCATCATTGCAAATATTTACCATTTCTTTATGATGACAACATTCAAAATCCCCTCTTGAGCTTATTTTGAATGAAATGAAACAATACTGTTAACTATAATCACCCTTTGTAAAATAGAGTATGAGAGCATATTTCTATGATTGGCTATTGTTTTGCACCTGTTAGCTAGTCTCTCTCCATGCTACTCTTTCTCCTGCTGTCTCCAGTCTCTGGTAGCCTCTATTCTGCTCCCAACTTCCATGAGCCCAGCTTTTTTTAGATTTCACCCATGCATGAAGATATGTGGCAGCTGTTTTTCTAAGCATAGCTTATTTCATTTAATATTATGATCTTCAGATCCACTCATGTTAATCCAAATTACAGGATTTCATCCATTTTGATGACCAAATAATATTCATTGTGCACAAATCAAATTTTCTTAATTCATTTATTTGTTGATTGACAACCTCTGTTAATTGTTTATCTTGGCTATAATGAAGAGTGCTGCAATAAACATATCTCTTTGATATGCTAATTTAAATTTATCTCTATATATCCATTAATAAGATTTCTGTATCATATGGTTGTTATATTTAAAACTTGGGAGGGACTTCCATAATGTTATTCATGGCGACTGTATTAATTCATATTCCCACTGGGACTGTGTACGAGATCCCCTTTCTCCACATTCTTGCCAGCATTAGTCATTTCTTGTCTTTTTGATAGAACCATTTCACTGGGGGTGAGAGGACATCTCATGGTGGCTTTAATCTTCACATCCCTGACGAGTGGTGTTGAGCAATTTTATGAACTTTTTGGCCATTCGCATATCTTTGTTTGAGAAATGTCTATTCATATTACCTGCCTATTTTTAATTGGATCATGTCTCCTTTTGATGTCGAATTTATGTCTTTTGATCTATTGAAGATGATATATATTGGATAGAATTAAAAATGATTACATTATCTTATATTTGCCTGTATATGTATCTTCAAAAATTCATGAAAAATGGGTATTATGGAAAAACTAGGCATCGATTTTAAAAAAATATTACACCAAAATACCTCTTGTGAGAACATGTCTGAAGAAGACCTAGTTTGAGAAGAGCCTACATTAGCTTTTCATCACTTCAATGGCAGATGCTTGCTTTATAAAGAAAGATTTAGTCTGACTTGAGGTTCTGGAGGATCAGAGTCCCAGAGGAGGTGACCCCACTGGCTGGACCTGTGTGTAGACTTCTTGCTGGTCAATTCCTGCAGTGGCAAAGAGCATCATGTGTCAACAGAGAACCTGCTGGGGAGGAAGGATCACACGGTGGTCCAGGGAACAGAGAGAGAATGGCTAGGCCTGCTCAGTCCTATTTAAACAATCTCCTTATGAGAATGATATTCTCATGGTATATACCTGATGAGCTAAGGATTTCCCACTAGGCACTACCTTTAACTACTCAATTGGATTGCTTTCAACTATTCTGTACTAGTAGCTTATCACTTTGAGTCTAAAACATCTGCCTGAATTTTGGAGTCAAATTCTGCTCAAACTATAGCTGGGCCCATAGAAGAGGAACATGAATTCTGCTAAAATCCAAGCCAAAAAACTCACTGAAATTATGGTAAAGCAAGAGTAGAAGAATTGTGAAATCATTGATGCTTCCTGACAAGTTTATTGTGGGCAATTGGGATTCTACCTGATTTGGTTCCTTATAAATTCATTTGCTTCCCAATCTTCAAAAAATCTTTAAAGGACATCCATTTTTCTTCAGCTAATAATGAAAAAAGATTGTATTGTGTGGCTGAACTCTCAGAACCTTCAGTTCCATAGGGATGGACTATATAAATGGTATCATTGCTTATCAAAGTTTCTTGAACTTCATCGAGTTTATGTTGAGAAATAAAGTTTATAACTATATTTTATTTTTTATTTCCATTGTTCCATACAATTTTGGAAGTCTCCTCATATTATTTCATTCTTTCCTGGCCTGCAACACTTCTCATGAGAGGACCTCTGAGAGCCTTATGAGAGTTATCTTATATATGAGTCTTTTCATTTTTAGTGTTCATTATTTATTTTCATCTACTTGAAAGGCAAAATGACAATGAGAGAAAGAGACACAGAAGCAAAAATCTTCCATCCACTGGTTTACTCCTGAAATTCCCACACCAGCCAGAGCTGAGCCAGGTCTCCGTCTGGTCTCCCAGGGGAGGGGCAATGACCCAAGCTCTTGAGCTCCCCTCTGCTGCTTCCCAGACTGCATTAGTTGCAAATTGGATCATAAGTGGAGGTTCTGGGCCTCAGAGCGGCACCACAATATGGGATGCAGGTGGTCTGTGTGGCAGATGAACCCACTGTGCAACAATACCCACCCCCAAGACTTTTTTGTCTTTTGTTACTTTCAAAATCTCTCTTTGTCTTTTCCTTTGGTAATTTAATTATAGTGTATTCCCATGTAGACCTCATTAGACTCAACTTACCTGGGTGTCTCTGAGATTAATAATTTGTATAACCATTTCCCACCTCAGATTTGGAAACTCTTCAGTCATATCTCTTTAAATAAACATTCTGCCCCTTTTGATTTTTCTTTTGCTTCTAGGACTCCAATAACACCTACATTGATAGGGTTCCCCAAGTCTGTAGGCTTTCTTTTTTCTTTTTATTCCTTTGACTGAATACTTTTGTTTTTGTTTTTAATATTTTTTATTTGTATGTATCTCATAATTACAACATTAGGAACATAGTGATTCTTCCCACCACACCCGTGTTCCTACCCGCTCCCTCCACCCTCTTCCTCCTGCCTTTCCTGTTTGGTCCAAGAAAGAAAAAGAAACAGAAAGAAGGGAAAAAGAATAGAATAAAAATAAAACCAAGAGCTGTTCCCCAACAGTCCAGAAAAGGCTGTCCTCTGTTACTGCTTCTCAAAGGTGATTTCACTTTTCCCCTTCCTCTTCTCCCTTCCTTCCTCCTCCTCCTTTCCTTCTAGAAACTTAATTGTCATTAAAGAATCCAAAGATGATACATCTTTTGTGAGCTCTTAGACATAGCTATATCTTATGAGGCATCATAATATCCTCCATTCGATACAGTAGAAGGAAGTGATTCTCGAGAACAAGTTTACTGTTAAGTCTCATGATGCAACTCTCTGGGGACAGAGGTCCTGTATGGGGATTTAGTGCACAGTGACTTTTGTTTTTATTTAACAATTAACACTTATGTATGACATCAGTGATCACCCGAGGCTCTTGACAGGAGCTGTCTCAGCTATGGAAGCATTTTGGATCCATTAGTTTGAGAAGGCCATAAGCAAAGTGGAAATTCTCTCCTCCCTGCGGAGTAAAGTACCTCCTCCTTTGGTGGCCACTGAATGAATAATGTTGAATGAGCTGTATTTGAGTTGGCTGATTCTTTCTTCCAATTGATTATGCTGTTGAAGCTCTGAATTTCCATCATGATATTCTTCAGCTCTGGAATTACCCTTTGTTTCTTCTTCATGATATCCGTCTCTTTATTGAACTTTTTATGTATTGTTTTTCTAATATTGTTTGAAAGTTTTTCTGTGTTTTCTTAAAGCTCACTGAGTTTTTTTCCTTTTTTCTTTTTTTAGGATTTTATTTTATTTATTTTAAAGGCAGAATTACAGAGACAGAGAGAGGTCTTCCATCCTCTGGTTCACTCCCCACATGGCAGCAACAGCCAAAGCTGGGCTGATCCAAAGCCAAGAGCCAGGAGCCAGAAGCCTCCTCTTGGTCTCCCATATGGGTTCAGAGGCCCAAGCACTTGGGCCATCCTCCACTGCTTTCCCAGGCCATAAGCAGAGAGCTGGATCAGAAGAAGTGCAGCTAGGACTCAAACTGGCACCCATAAAGGATGCTGGTGCTGCAGGCAGAGGCTTAGCCTACTATGCCACAGTGCCGTCCCCCTGAGTTCCTTTAGTATTACTTTGAATTCTTTATCAGTTTTTACACCTTCAATTGTGTATGGCTGGTTGTTTGGAGCTTTTTTTTCTTCTTTCAGTAATGACATATTTCCTTTATTCATCAGGATTCTGGTAGCCTTGCCTTGGTGTCTGCATTTTTGGAAATGTAGTCACCTCTTCTAGTCTTTACAGACCAGATTCAGCAAGGAAAATCCTCCACTGGTTAGCCTTCCAGACAATCTGGGAAGGTCTACTTTTGGGGTACATGAGCAGGTGGTGGGTCCATACCGGGATCCATGAAGACAGACTTAGAGCCTGAGCCTGTGGGGGCGGGACCACAAAGCAGCCTGGGACAGGTCTGATGCCAGAATCCGTGGGGAAGTCAGATTCTCACTTTGTTTACTTTTCCCCACAGGAGAACTCCCAGCCTGGTAGATTTTTTTTCTTGAGAAAAAATCTGTACATACATGGGCAGGTAAGTTTCTCTGATCTACCAGGCCCTATTTCCTTGTAATTTTGCTTCCTTTTCTATTGTTTGTTCTTGTGACAAAGAGCTAGACCCTGTTGTTTCCATTGGGACTGATGGTGATGACTGCTCCCTGGCCTCAGGAAGAATAAACTGTTTTTCATATTCCAAAATGCCAATCTTGGCTGCTTTTCTAATTCTTTGGAGCAAGGGGTCTGATCAGCCCTTTGAAACAGGCTATACAATGGTTGTCTGTTTTGAAAACTGGTCACCTCTTTATGCTTCTGCTGATACTGCTGCCTCTAGTTCTGGTGTCACTGATGCCTAGATCTGTCCACATGTCCAGGAATCATACTTTAAGTGATCCGGACCACTCCTCTCTACAAGTGTTTCTGCTTTCAACCCCAGAGAGGAAGAATAAAACTCCTCCCCTCTCTGTTTAAAAATCCCAGTCTATTTCCTGACTTTGGATCAATTGGTTTTCCAGATTGACTGACAAGACAAATATTAATTTCCATCAGGAAAGTGCCCCATCAGCAACCACCAGGGTGTAATTTTGGTCTCCTGGATCTAGCAAGACAATAGCAAATTTTAGTTTTCCTTGGGATGAGATGATCTATGATTGCCTTTTTCACATAAGAAATTAAATATCTTTATGTACTAATAATTATGTGATAAACTATTTTTAAAATGTGTTCTGCTATACCAATCGACCACAACATTAATGTCAACTTAATATGTATAGCATCTTATCATTTTAGTACACTTTTGTGTTAGTATTCAAATTTTATTGCATTTGAAATAGTTTTGCAAGAGTACTTTAAAAATTTCTTGGAAACAGAGAATTAAGAGGTAAGTTTATTTTTATATAAAATCTTTCAAAGTCAATTTCTTCATATATGCATTTTCATAAACTTTTTGAAGACTCCTAATCTGATTCCAGCTTACTCTGCATGGCTCTATGGCAGAGGAAAGGAAGTCTGGAACCAATCATGGGGTTTCATGTTCTTCTATGTTCTTCCAACTGTGTCTGAATGAAGTGAGAAGGTATTCAGAACACAGTTCCAAGTTAAGATACACAAGTGCACAAGTGCACATTATAACATGTGAACACTTACCATTGTTGCATTTACATTCACACATGAGAGTTGTGACAATATTCAAATTATTTAATGGTTAACGTAGTTTAATAAATACTGAATGATCAAATGTATAGGGGCTGGAGGGTAGAGAGTAGGTGGAAATTGGCCAGGTTGTCTCAAAACCATGAGACCATGCACTCATGAATCTCTCCCCTACCGGGATGCCAGCGGCCGCAAGGATGAGCAACCAGGGTTTGCCTCAGTAGTTAAGAGCAGGGAGGTTTGGCAAGTGCCATGAAAGACTGTCTTTCATCTTTCTGCTTGAGAGGTACAGACAGAGCTGCAGTGACCATCAGGGAATGAGTTATGTTTGTCTTTCTGCATGAAGACTCATCGGTTATGGTTTCTATAAATGTTAACTGGGTACCCTACTGGGGAGAATGTGAAAGGTTTTAGAGATTTCTTTTTGTGTTACTTTTTTTTTTTTTTTAAAGATTTTGTTTACTTATTTGAGAGACAGAGTTATAGACAGAGAGAGGGAGAGACAGAGAGAAAGGTCTTCCATCTGGTTCACTCCCCAAATGGCTGCAATGACTGGAGCTTGGCCGATCTGAAGCCAGGAGTCAGGAGCCTTTCCCAGATCTTCCAGTTGTGTACAGGGGCCCCAGGACTTGGGCCATCTTCTGTTGCTTTCCTAGGGCATTAGCAGGAAGCTGAATCAGAAGAGGAGCAGCCAGGACATGAACGGGAGCACTGCAGGCAGAGGCTTAATCCACTACACCATAGTGCTGGGCTCTCTGTGTTACTTTTATTAGTTTTTCTGTTTTTTTTTTTCAATTATATACATATATTATATATATATTTACAAATTTCATGTATACGGATTTAGGAAAACAGTGATACCTCCCATCTTCCCCTCCCCTCCCTCCCTCCCCCCATGCTCCCACCCTTCCTCCTCCTTCCTCTCTTATCAGTAAGGATGAAGTAGTCCCTGTCTGGATGGGAGGGATAATGCACAGAGGCAGTGAGAAGAGCGAGAGGGAGGGAGGGAGAGAGAGGAAGAGGAAGGGGAGAGAGAGGAAGAGGAAGAGGGAGGGAGGGGGAAGAGGGAGGAAGAGGGGGAGAGGAAGAGGAAGGAGAGGAAGACAAAGAGAGAGACAGAGGTGAGAGAGGAAGAGGGAGGGGAGGGAAAGGGAGGGAGGGAGGGAGTGAGAGAGGGAGGGAGAGAGAGACAGAGATGTGAGAGGGAGAGGAAGAAGAGAGAGGAGAGAGAGGAAGAGGAAGAGGAAGAGAGAGATGAGAGAGAGAGATTGAGGCTGATTGATTCAGTGGAAACATAGAGTATTGAACACCAGTGTCGTGGGGCTGGCCAGAAGTGTGGAGCGGAGCAGAGCCAGGGCTGAGGAAGCCTTGAGGCTGGCGCGATGGTAGGTCGGAGGCTCTGCCTGCAAAAGGCACAGCTGCACCTCTGACACAGCTACTGCTGCTCACGCCTGCAAAGCACAGGAGTGGATCTGAGACGTCTTCCAAGGACAGGAGATAAGTGGTGTGGGTGGTCTGGGAGGCTGCTGAGCTGTGCGGGGTGGCTTTGCACACATCAGAAACAGTCTGGTGGGGAGCTGACTTCCTGCAGTGACTGAGCGCCTGCCCCAGCAGCCACTACCCACTTCTTACAGGATATGTGGGCAATTGATGTGACCTTAAACAGCTTGAATTTTTTCTCTAATAGTCATAGCTTGTTGTCTGGGAAAGAACATTGAAGGCCCTCAAGACACAAGATATTAACAATTCCTTTTTTCTCCCACTAAAGGAAAGTGATGCAGAGGGGGAAAGAAAGTGTGAGGATGGGTGGTGTAGAAAATTTGTTTGTTTTTTAAAGATTTATTTATTTACTTGAGAGGCAGAGTTACAGATGGAGAGAGGGAAAGACAGAGAGCTTTTCCATCCACTAGTTCACTCCCCAAATGGCTGCAACAGTTGGAGCTGGGCTGATCAAATGGCAGGAGCCAGGAGTTTCTTCCAGGTCTCCCATGAAAGTGCAGGGGACCTGATCGGTGACGACTGACTGAACACCAAGAGGGAAACCTGTTGGAGTGAGGTGGACACTATGGGAAATCAGCATAGCCCTGACTGTTAATGAACAACTTAATACATTATCCCTCTTAGTAGTTTTTTTATCTGTTCTACTTAATATGACTGGTTTAGATCTGTAATTGATGCACAGTTATTCTTAAGTGTTGAAAATTAACTGAAATGTGATCCCTGTTGAACATGGTGGTGGGAATGGGAGAGGGAAGAGATGTATAATTTGGGACATGCTCAGGCTGACTTGCCCCAAGTGGTGGAGTTGGAAGCATACCAGGGGATTCCAATTCAATCCCATCGAGGTGGCATGTACCAATGCCATCTCACTGTTCCAGGTGATCAGTTTCAGTTCACAGTTGGTCATGGTGAAGGGACTGGGAGTCAAAGGGAGCACATAGACAAGTCTAGTACCTGCTAACGCTAACTGATGGAGTAAATAAAGGGGAGAGTGATCCAACATGGGAAGTGAGATACTCAGCAGACTCATAGAATGGCAGATGTCCTAAATAGCACTCTGGCCTCAGAATCAGCCCTAAAGGCATTCGGAGCTGGCTGAAAAGCTCATGAGAGTATTTCAGGCATGGAAAGCCAAGACACTCTGGCAAAAGATCTCTGCGAGTGAGATCCCAGTGGAAAGAACAGGTCTTCAAAGAAGGAGGTACCTTTCTCTGAAGGGAGGAGAGAACCTCCACTTTGACTATGACCTTGTCTAAACAAGATAAGAGTCAGAGAACTCAGAGGGCTTCCATAGCCTTGGAAACTCATGACTGGAGCATAGGGAGATTACTGATGCCATAGACAGGAGTGTCAATTGGTAAAGTCAACAACAGGAGTCACTGTGCACTTACTCCTCATGTAGGATCTCTATCCTTAATGTGCTGTACATTGAGATTTAATGCTATAACGAGTACTCAAACAATATATTTCACTTTGTGTTTCTATGGGGGTGCAAACTGTTGAAATCCTTACTTAATGCATACTAAACTGATCCTCTGTAAAAAAAAAAAAAAAAAAAAGAAATTATCAATTCCCAACTTGACTCTCACTGGGTTTAAACATGACAATAGGTCTGCTCTGATTTCATCATCATTTAAAAAAAAATCATCTATTATTTTTCACTTTATGTTTCTGTGTGGGAGCAAACTGTTGAAATCCATACTTAATGTATACTAAGCTGATCTTCTGTATATTAAGATAATCGAAAATGAATCTTGATGTGAATGGAAGGGGAGAGGGAGTGGGAAAGGGGAGGGTTGTGGGTGGGAGGGACGGTATGGGGGGGAAGCCATTGTAATCCATAAGTCGTACTTTGGAAAATTATATGCATTAAATAAAAGTTTAAAAAAAAAAAAAAGAAAGTGCAGGGGACCAGCACTTGAGCCATATTCTACTGCTTTCCCAAACCATACCTGAGAGCTGGATCGGAATAGGAACAGCCGTGACACAACTGGTGCCCATGTGGGATGTTGGTGCTGCAGGCGTAGGCTTAACCTACTATGCCACAGTGCTGGCCCACATAGAGAATTTAAAAGAAATAGGTCATGATCTCCTGAACCATGTTTTGAAAAACTAGAATAATAACCTTCTACTCTAGGGGCTACTGGACAGAAAGAGTTTTTGTTAAAAGCAGACTCACCGATCAAGAGGGCTTTAAACTGAAACTTGAGAGGGATGTAAGACCGACGCAGGTGAAAATGATGCACCAGGAAACTGAAGTTTGACAAGTGTGATCCAGAACATTCCCAAATGGGAGACGCTTCAGTTCTTCATGGGGCTAATTGGGGTTCAGCTGGAAAGGGTCCTGTGGAGAAGTCAGAGTGGGAGACAGATTACACAAGGCCCGTGGGTTGCTTTGGGGAAACCTACCTCTTACACCAGTATGTCTGGTGACACTGAAAGAGAGGTTAGAGAACAAAGACCGCCATAACCTTTGTGACTATATTTCCTATGGACACCACTTACGGTGTCACAAAAAAGCTGGTGACCTATGGCACCTTGATTGGGAAACATTGATCTAGAAGAATACAGAATCCTTTTCATGTCTCTTCACAGTTCTATAAATCTCTGAGTAGATAGGCTACAGTTTGAACAACCTAAAGAAATAAAGACCTATTCTCTACTGGATTTTGGAGCCAGTTTGGAGACGAACAGCAACGTTAGAAACATGGACCTCCAACGGCACCTTTCTAATTTAACTAATCAAAGCTGAGTGGATGATGTGGATTTACATCTTTTAGTCATGTGGTTTTCTGGGCCGAGTTCTGTCCCCCAGAAATTCACCTGTAGTTGCCCCAACCCTTGGTGTGTCGTGATTGCACTTCACTCTTCTCCTGTCTCCTGAATTAGTCAACAGTACTATCTGTTTCTCTTCCCTTCCTGTCTTGGTGTGTGAGCCCCCTTTAACTTTATGTCCTGACAGATGCCAGATAAGCGGTCCCCCAAGCCGCATGCTTGATCTTGGATTCTGAACCTCCACAGCTGTGTGCAGAGAGAAACCTTCCTTCCTAGGACATTTCTATCAGATATTTTAGTTACAGTAGTGAAAGGTTGACTAATACGGGATACAAGGAGGAGAGTGAAGCGCGAGTTTGGGCCATGGAAAGAGCTGTGGACTTCAATAGTCATGGGCTGCACAAGGATGGGACCCATGACTGCATACAAGAATGAAATGTACGGATGGAACTGGCTTACGTAACACAGATCTATGACGTAGGTTTCTGGGATAGCACTCCCTTCCAGATCACCCACACCCACAGGGAAACAAGGCTTCTGTCACACTAAACCCCAGGTTTTTTTTTTTTGGACAGGCAGAGTGGACAGTGAGAGAGAGAGAGACAGAGAGAAAGGTCTTCCTTTTGCCGTTGGTTCACCTTCCAATGGCTGCCATGGCTGGTGCACTGCAGCTGGTGCACCGCGCTGATCCGAAGGCAGGAGCCAGGTGCTTATCCTGGTCTCCCATGGGGTGCAGGGCCCAAGCACTTGGGCCATCCTTCACTGCACTCCGGGCCACAGCAGAGAGCTGGCCTGGAAGAGGGGCAACCGGGACAGAATCCGGCGCCCCGACCGGGACTAGAACCCGGTGTGCCGGCGCCACTAGGTGGAGGATTAGCATATTGAGCCACGGTGCCGGCCTAAACCGCAGGTCTTTTCATACAACAGGAATCATCAAGATGCAAAATGGCTATAAAACCATTAATTAATTATACATAACTTGCATTACATAGACCTCTATCGGTTACACCACCATTGGGAATTAGTACTGCATGGTCAAAAAAAATAAGTACTGAGGTTCTCCTTTGTTATTTTAAAAAATACTACTTCTGATATTTGGATTCTAAGTTTATTTTAATTAACTTATTTATTTGAAATGTAGAGTGACAGAGAAGAGGGGAGGAGAGAGAGAGAGAGAGAGGGAGGGAGGGAGAGAGGGAGGGAGAGAGGGAGGAGGGGAGGAGAGAGAGAGAGAGAGAGTCGGTCTGCTGGTTAGTTCTCCAAATGGCTACAATGGCCAGCCAAAACCAAGAGCCAGGAACTCCATCCAGGTTTCCCATGTGGGTAGGAAAGTACTTGGGCCATCTTTTGCTGCTTTTCCAGGAACATTATCAGGGAGCTGATCAGAAGCAGAGCAGCCAGAACTCAAACCAGGGCTCTGTTATGGCACACCAGTGCTGCAAACAGCAGTTTAACCCCCGAGCCACAAGAGCAGCTCCAGGGGTTTCTTAGTTTACTCAGGTATGTATTACACGCAAAACTGCAGGACCATGGTGAAGGGCAACAGGAGAGACTACTTGTGAATTAAAGGGAAACAAGCGACTTTGAAACCTGGCTTTGAATCGTTTTTTAAGCCATTTATTATTCCTGGCTTGCAATAACATGACCAACTTTGAACTACTAAAACGCTTGTATTTCTGATTTTTTTGGAGGAAAAGCAGCTTTATAATTTTGAGTATGAATTTTTCTACTTCAAATTATATCTTCCCAAAAGAAACATTTTTTAAAGATTTATTTATGTGAAAGGCAAGTGACAGACAGAGACAGACAGACAGACATCCACTAGTTCAGCCCCTAAATGACCATAGTGGCTGGGGCTGGGCCACGCTGAAGCTCCATCTGGGTCTCCAATGTGGGTTCAGGGTGTCAAGCACTTGGGGCATCTTCTGCTGCTTTCCTAGGCACATTAGCACCTGCTGGATCAGAAGCAGAGAAGCTGGGACTCGAACCAGTGCTCTGAAATTGGCATCTCGGTATTCTAGGCTGTGGTTTCACTGCTGTATCACAATGCTGGTCCCCAAATAATTTTGTTATTATAACACAATTTTCATGTTTTACGGGAGAACAAGAGTAATCGTGTACCTCTGATATGCCAGGCTCATTCTCTACCCCCACCCCCAACCAGTATCTTACCTTAGATGTTCACTGTTCCAGGAGACCCTGTGCATCTCCATAACCATTGCTCGATTGGACTTTATCACATTGTCATCCATTTTTGTGTTCGTTGTTCCCTCTGGAAAAGATTTCACTCCCTTAATAGGCAAGGGCTTGTTTTGTTTATTGTTTATATTATGCTGAGTACAATATGGACTCTCAGTAAATACGGGTTAAATGAGCGAAATGAAAAAAGGGGTATTTTCAGTGAGATTAAAAGGGAAAATAAAAGTGTTGCAGGAGTCTGGATGAGCTCATTTGATCAAAGAAGTGACAAGGAGTAGGGACAGATGAACTGAGGAGGCATGGGGTGAGAAGGAGGAAGGGGAGGAAGAGGGGGGTGAGAAGAGCTCCAGACAGAATTAAATAGCGTGGCCAGGCCCAGAGAAAACAAAAACACAATGTGCTTCCTTCTGCCAGAACAGGAACTTAATGTTCTTGAAAAACTTCACATGATAAAAAATTCAAGTTATTAAAGTCTCATTTCAATGGAGAAAGAAGGTTAGAGGGTTAGAGATTTTCAGATCAAAATAACAGATGATGCTTTTTTCTGTGTAGATTTCAAAATATGCAGAGAATTAGGATCTTAAACCAGTGGGGATTTCAACTGGGCAGACATCTGCTAGGGGGCTAACACTGTGAAAAGACGTCAACGGGCGAAGCGCTAAAAAAGTCTAATAATCATTGCATGTTTCAGAAGCTGGACCGAACAATAATAAGAACAAACACTGCTTTCTGTGTGTTGTGTTGGAGATACAGATGAAGATCAATAACATTCCATTCATTTACGTCCCTCTTAGGCAAGGGGGAATATAGCTAACAAAATGTAACTAAAAAGTAATACAGGGAAGTATATATATTAGCTCAAACTGTGAAAATGTACATGAAGAGTTTTGTGTACACAGCCACATTGGATAGGGGGTGATTCTACTGTCAAGTTAGTCTGTTACAATGAAGAGGAACTTGCCCTTCAACTGATGAACTATAGAAAGGGCTTTTTTTTGGAATTCCAGATAGAGCAGACGGCTTTCCAAGACATATGGGACATGAAAGGGTATCATGGCATATTTGAGTGGATGATGAACTACATGGTGTATTTGATTTCAGGGGGTAAAGAAAACTCAAAAATAAGGCTGGAAATATTAAGCTTATCTGTCTTCAGACATGTTGTATGTGTTAGATGCATGTGAATTATACAATCAAAATAAATAGAATGAACAATTTTAAATGAAGGCATCCAATTATTAGATTTGCATTTCAGCTCATAGAAAATGACTGAGTGGTTTAATAGCATGAAAACGAGCCCTGAACATAATAAAATACAATTTGGTGCCTTACTTGGGCTTGAAGATAGTCGATTTGAAAGGTTTAGAAAAAGGAATAGTCTTACAGCTTCTGATGGGAAAAGAGAGAGCGTGTTAAAAGATGCCAATATATTGAGATAAAACTCTTGACACATTTATTTATGCAGCAGAGCTTTCTCAAGTAATGGCTGTGTGTCAAGGAATTATCCAAGACTCTAGGAAGAGGGGCATGAATGTGAATAAAATTGCTGTAATCTCTGCTGTTGTGGCGCTGTTAGTCTAGGACTCCCAGTAACAGCCCAGAAGTTGGCTGTGAAATGAATTTAATGGGTTCACTCCAGCAGTAAAATTAGGAGAGGAGATTGAAGAGGAGGAGGATGGGGAGGAAGAAAGACATTGGATGGCATAGAACAGAGTAGAACAAAGCGTGTCAGGGCATACTGGCATGGTGGGATAAAAACTGCTTCTTTAGGGTGCTGTTTCTATGGTACCCACACATGAATACATGTACAGCGTCATGCTGTAAGATGCATGGCTTACTGTTGGTCTCAGAGAGTTTGGAAAGCTATTGGTTTCAGGCATATCACTTTGAAGGATTCTTCTATTGCGACCGTTCAAGTCCCATTGTTTCTGAGACTTTTCTTTTCTTTTTTTTTTTTTTTTTTTTTTTTTTTTTTTTTTTTTTTTTTTTTGACAGGCAGAGTGGACAGTGAGAGAGAGAGACAGAGAGAGAAAGGTCTTCCTTTGCCGCTGGTTCACCCTCCAATGGCCGCCGCTGCAGCCGGCGCACCGCGCTGATCCTGGCAGGAGCCAGGAGCCAGGTGCTTTTCCTGGTCTCCCATGGGGTGCAGGGCCCAAGCACCTGGGCCATCCTCCACTGCACTCCCTGGCCATAGCAGAGAGCTGGCCTGGAAGAGGGGCAACCGGGACAGAATCCGGCGCCCCAACCGGGACTAGAACCCGGTTTGCCGGCGCCGCAAGGTGGAGGATTAGCCTATTGAGCCACGGCGCCGGCTTGTTTCTGAGACTTTTCTATTGATTCCATACCACCAGATTCTCTCTCTTCTGCTTCTGGTAACTTCTTTATTTTCCACTTTTTTCGGTCACTTACCCACTTCTTACAGTCATTTACCAGTTTTTAATTTTTAAAAAATATTTATTTATTTGATAAGCAGAGTTACAGAGAGAGGGAGAGACAGAGAGAGAGGTCTCTCATGTGCTGGTTCACTCCCCAAATGGCTGCAATGGACAGAGCTGGACAGATCCAAAGCCAGGAGTCAGGAGCTTCTTCCGGGTCTCCCACATGGGTGCAGGGGACTGAGTACTTGGGCCATCTTTTACTGCTTTCCCAGGCCATTAGCAGGGAGCTGGATTGGAACTGGAGCAGCTGGGACTCGAACTAGTACTCATATGGGATACTGGTGCTACAGGCAGAGGCTTAACCAACTATACCACAGCACTGGCTCCAAGTCTTTTACCTATCAGTGATATAGCTTGAGAATGATTGAATTAATAGACTCACATTTACTGAAACCCTTACATCATAATAAATGCTGATAATTTAAAGGTTATTTAAAACTAGTAAGACTCCCTAGCAGAATAGAGTTTATAATCTTATAGGGAGACAAACATCCATGAGAACATTACATAAATAAATACATAATTACAAACTGCTAAGTTCTGCCAGAGAGGAGTTGAGATGGTACACAGAGGGGCAGGGGTGGGGTGTTTCTGAATGAGCTGGGCGGGAGGGCATGGATCAAGGAAGATCCATCAGTTTTCCAGGGCTGTTGTAGCAAACTCCTACAAACTATGTGACTTCATATGTCCACAATTCATTCTCTCACAATGCTGGAAACCAGAAGTCCAAAATCAAGGTGTTGGCAGAGCCATGCTTCCTCTGAAGGGAGTCGGGAAGAGTCCTCTTCCCCATTTCTGGTAACTGCCAGAAATATTTGCTGTTCCTCGCCCGGTAGCTGCATCACTCCAACTTTTATGTTGTCACACAGTTAACATGCGACCTGTCCCTTTTTTTATCAGGACACCATTCATTGGATTTAGAGCCTTCCTTAATTCACTATGACCTCATCTAAACTTAATTACATCTATAAAGGTCCTATTTCCAAATGGGATCTAATTTCAGGATTGTAGATGGACATGAGCTTTGGATGATACTGTTGAACCCAAGAAGGCTTTCTTGAGCTAAGAGCTGAGAAGGGGAAATGGAGATTGGGCAAAGACAGGGGAGTCTACACAGAGGGAGCAGGGTGTTTTGGAAGAAGTGTGGGAGAGGAAAGCAAGCGAGATCAGAGTCTCAGAGAAGGGGAAAGCAGAATGTGGTAGAGGTTATGGTCCTCCTTATGGAGACCAGATCACACAGGGCCTGATCTGCTTGGGAAAGGGTTGAGCCTTAGGAAGAAGAGCAGGAGGAAGCCATAGGTGAGCTAGAGTGCATCTTATCTGTCCATTATTTATCTGTCTGTTTATTTGAAAGGGAGAGAGAGAGAGAGAGAGAGAGAGACAGAGAGAGAGAGAGAGAGAAAGAGAGACCTTCCATCTGCTGGTTTACTCCCCAGATGGCTACAATGGCTGGAGCTGGGCTGATCTGAAGTCAGGAACCAGGAGCTTCTTCCAGGTCTCCCAGGTGGGTGCAAGTACTTGGGCCATCCTCTGCTGCTTTCCCAGGTGCATAAACAGGGAGCTGGATTGGAAGTGGAGCAACCAGGACTTGAACTGGTGCTCATGTGGATGCTGGCATTGTAGGCAGTGGCTTAACCCACTGTGCCCCTTAGCTCTAAGTCCTGGATGAACAGAAAAAGCATTCCTAGGATTCCTGTCCCTGTGGCCCAGCAATGGATTGGATGTCCCATCCCAAGACTCCATATAACTCCCTGCTTCCTCCATCTCAGGACCTGTTAACATGGTGTGGAAAATGACTGCTGACTTGTCTCTTTCTCTGCATGAACGTGGGGACGTCCCCTAGGCAGGCAGTTGCCAAGTCCCGATGCTTGGCACTTGGTTTTAGTGAGAGAATAAATGAAGGAAGGGGTTGGAGAGGGTAAGATCATCTCGGAAGTGAGGCAAAGATTTCCCTCCCTGAAGCAGAGAATGGTTAACACACCTGTGTTTCCTTCAGTGAACTCTTATGTCTCTGTAGAACATCTTCTCTATCTTCCAGAAAAACTGTGCCCCAGTGGAGACTTGCCTCTTTCCAAGGCAACCCCTAGGTCTGTGCAATGCACTCTGTGTGTATGGGCTGAGAACTAAGTGGGGAAGGCCCTTGCTGATGGAACAACTTCTTCTGCCCTGCAGGCTGACAGAAACTGAACGCAGCTTGCGAGCAGAGTCCATTCCGTCCTAAATAGAAGCTGAAAGTGAATTGTGCTGTCACACACTGGCTTCTCATCTCTCAACCGTTCGTCTGCTTAGGGTTTCATGTTTTATCTTTCTAGATTCACTCAGAGATATGTGAGCTGGACTCACGCTCCTATCTGGGCTTTATTGATGAGTAGGACTACCGCTTCTTCCTGCACACAATCTCCCTGCTTCTCCTCTGCACTCACTTCCTTCCAGGCTGGGTGAAAACTGTTTCGTTTCTTCCATGTCTGTAAGGCAGATGCAAAGAAATCAGCTGGTCACCAATACCAATGTCATCCAGAGGTCACTAGCACAGGCCGAGGACTGCTGCTGGTTCCGTGGGTAGACAGGGAGGCAGGAAAGCAAGAAATAAGAATTCCCAGGCCCACAAGCTGTGCAAGTCCTTTGTAAGAGAAAGGCACGTAGCACGCCAGAGTTATTAGTGGAGGCAGACTCTGGCATTTTACGAAGACGATTAGAAATACCCCGTTAGCATTTGGGACTCTCAGAATTCTGCTTCTGCTCTCGTCATTCCAGCTTGGCTTCCAGGTCCCGTTAGATGTTCTCAGCTGTGGACGCAGGGAAGGTGGCTGGAGCGCTCAGAGCCAGCTCTCCTCAGGCAGTGCAAGACCCTTTTATTCCTGCCCCGTCCCCGCCCCCTTGGCAAAGCTTCCCTCAACAGCTTTTTGAGAAGGGCCCACTTATGCCATGGGCAGCTCATAGCTCTGAAGACCAAGAGCTCAGTAGCTTGAATAGGGTCATCCGTTCACTTGCCAACTACGTACTGCCATGTGATGCGTGCCAGCCTCTGTGCTGGGCGTAGGGAATCCGTGCATAACAAGACAGGCAAAATTCCTGCCAGCAAAAAGCTTCAAAATACAGATAACTGGTGTCTGTACAGAAATATGATTTTAGGGAGTCATTGGTGCCGTGGAAACTGTATATAGTGCAGGGCAGTTAGGAGCAACTCGAGGTTGATTTTAGGTGCTATGGTCAGGGAAAGCCTCATGGTAGAGAATGCTTTGTGAGCAAGAGTCAGGCATGAGGCTACCTGTGCAAGAGTGTTTCAGGCAAGGGACGTGTGTGAAATGCATAAGCTTGGCCTGCACAAGGGGTCGAGAGTGGCGGGTGTGGCTGGAGGACTGGGAGAGAGGACTTGGAAAGAGCTGTGTCTCAGGGCTTGGTCAGAGAAGCAGAACGGCGGCCAATCATACAAATGCGGCATTCGTTCTGGGATTTGACCTTGCGCAGCTGTGGGAACTAAGCACTTTGAGCTTGTTGCTTCTGCCCCTGGGTCGGGCCTGAATTGGGAACAATAGGCAGCTGGAAAGAAGCATAGGCATGTAGCTGGGGAGACCAAGGCCTTATGTGAGGAGCAGGGGGAGCTGGCACACCCTGGGTGGAGTCGCGTACACTGGTTCATGATTTGGAGTAACTGAAGGAGACCTGGGGAATGAAGAGTTGTTTCCACCTTGGCATCACAGGGAGGCAGCAGGGGAGTGACAACGTGTGAGTGACAAGGTGTGAGAGAGATGCAACAGCACCTGGACCCCTGTGGGGAGCAGGGTCCGTCTCCCGCAACATGGCGGGGCGCCCGGGAGACAAATGAGTACTGAGACTGTGGACTGAAACTAACTCTATGCATCTGATCTCCCAGCATATGGCGCTGAGAGAGAGTAAACAAATCTTACACAGCTGCTTCGTTAATTATCTGATTCCTGACCCAACCCCTGTTCGGAAGAAAGCAGCGGGCTCAGCACGTGGGCAGTGGAGCACGGATTGGTGGGAGAGGACTATAAAAGGGAGAGAGAGACAACATGCCGGGCCCCCTGAGAGAGTTGGTTGGAGAGCTCGTTGGTGCCGCTCCTCCGCGAAAACAGCGTCCGGTCCGGTCCGGTCCAGTGTCGTTCCTCCCCGAGTGGGGGAGCGACAGACCCTGTACCAGCATTCCAGCCCCCTGCCTTCTGTACCTCATGCAAGTGTCTCTTGTGCTCAGTGTACGCTAGAGTTATGCAGTGAGTTCTGGAAAGCCTTGTATCGGCTCAGTTAGGTCAGCCCAGTACAGAGCCCACAGAAGTCAGTTTTGGCATCCGTTTGAACGTTTTCCAGCCATTTAAAAATTCTCGGTAAAGATCATGGCAGACTAATGTTTCCATCTAACAGAAGCAACTGCCCTTTATATGCAACCCCAAGCACTCGTCTTCTCCTCCAAAAAATACACTTTTTGTGAAAGTATAAAAAGAATACATTTTGTAAAAGTATCCATCTTTTTGCAAAAAGTATAAAAGTATACTTTTTGTAAAAGTATGTAAAAGTATCCATCTTTTTGTAAAAGATTTTTTAAATTTAAATTTATAATTAATTGTTACAGATTCAATGTGCTTTGTAGTTACAATTCTAAGAACATAATGATTCTCTTCCTCCCTCCCTCCCCCTCTTCCTCCCACCCTCTTTCTTTTTGCCTTTCTTTTTTTTCAGTTTTTGAGAGAATATATTTTAAAATCACATTACAGTAAAAAGGCTTAATACTTCACTGAATAAGTTTAACAAGTAAAAAAGCAAAAATACCCTAGATTTGTGGGAATATAGACAATGGCCATAAACAATAAATGAATATAAGAATGACCATTTCATTTATATACAAAAGATTTTAAAGTAATCAAAGATCTTTAAAATTATAGTACTAAAATTAAAAAAAAACTATAGTAGTATGACAATCTTAACCATTGGTTTGACAAAGTTATAAAACAATGTTTTACAAAACTGTATTTGCAGAAATACTGGCACATAAATGTCTCTTTTGTTTCTTTTTTGTTTTTTTTTTTTTTTTTAAGTTTAACTCCCACAAATAAAGGAGACTATATGGTATTTGTCTTTCTGAGTCTGGCTTATGTCACTCAATTTGATTCTTTTTCATAGCTGGATAATATTGTGTATATATGTCACATTTCTTTATCCATTCATCTGATGATGGACATCTTGGTTGGTTCCAAATTTTGGCTATTGTGGACAGTGCTGCTATAAACATGGTGGTGCAGGTATCTCTTTGATACATTGTATTCAAGTCTTTTGGGTATATACCCAGTGGTGGGATTGCTGGATCATAGGGCAACAACTCTGTTTCAGTTTATTAAGAAAAATCCACACTGTTTTCCACAGTGGCTGCACTAATTTACATTCCCACCAACACTGTCTAAATGTTCCCCTTTCTCCACAACCTTGCCAGCATTTGTTATTCTCTGTGTTTTGGATTTTAGCCATTCTGACAGGGGTAAGGTGATAGATCATTGTGGTTTTGATTTGCATTTCTCTGATGGCTAGTGATATTGAGCATTTTTCATACATTTGTTAGCCATTTGTATTTTTTCTTTTGAGAACTGTCTATGGAAGTCCTTTGTCCATTTCTCAACTGGATTGGTTGTTTTTGTTGTTGAGTTTTTGAAGTTCCTGATATATACAGGTATTACTCCTTTGTCAGATAGGTGGTTTGCGAATATTTTTTCCCATTCTGTTGGATGTTTCTTCATATTGATTGCTTCTTTTGCTATGCAAAAGCTTCTGAGTTTGCTGTAGCCCCATTTGTTTAGTTTTGCTTTTGTTGCCTGTGCTTTGGAGGTCTTGTCCAAGAAGATGTCCCCTACACCAATGTCATTTTCTTATAGCAACATCATAGTCTCAGGTCTTAAATTTAGGTCTTTGATCCATCTTGAGTTAATTTTTGTATATGGTGAGAAGTATGGGTCTAATTTCGTTCTTCTACATCTATACGTCCAGTTTTGCCAGCACCATTTGTTGAAGAGATTATCCTTACTCCACTGTATGGTCTGAGCATGTTTGTCAAAAGCCAGTTGGCTATAACTATGTGGATTAATTTCTGGGTTCTCTATTGTGTTGCTTTGACCTGTTTGTGGTTTTTATTGCCAATACCAAGCTGTTTTAATTACTTTAATTTTGTAATATGCTTTGAAATCAGATATTGTGATGCCTCCAGCTTGGTTTTTCTTGTTCAGGATCGCTTTGGCTATTCAGGGTCTTTTGTAATTCCATATGAATTATAGGATTGTTTTTTTAAATGTAAAGAATGCTGTTGGTATTTTGATAGGGATTTAATGAATCTGTAAATTGCTTTAGGTAGTATAGACTTTTTTTTTAAAGATTTGTTTTATTTATTTGAAAAGCAGACTTACAGAGAGAAGTAGAGATACACAGAGAGAGAGGTCTTCCATCTGTTGGTTCACTCCCTAGATGGCCGCAACGGCCGGAGCTGCGCCGATCTGAAGCTAGGAGCCAGGAGCTTCTTCCGGGTCTCCCACATGGATGCAGGGGCCCAAGGACTTGGGCCATCTTCTACTGCTTTCCCAGGCAGAGAGCTAGATCGGAAGAAGAGCATCCAGGGCTTGAACCAGTGCCCATGTGGGATGCCGACGCTTCAGGCCAGGGCTTTAACCCACTGTGCCACAGCGCTGGCCCCAGTATAGACACTTAGATGATATGAGTTCTTCTGATTCATGAGCAAGGGCTATCTTTCTATTTTTTGTGTGTTCTTGATGATTTCTTTCATCCATGTTTGATAATATTCATTGTAGAGACTGTCACTTCTTTGGTTAAGCTTATTTCTAAATATTTTTTGTGCTATTGTGAATAGGATTTATTTCTTGATTTCTCTTTCTGTGAGTTCATCATTAGCCTACAAAAAAACTACTGTTTTTCTATGTTTATTTTATAACCTGCAACTTTACTGAATTGGTTTACCAATTCTAGCAGCTTTTTGGTGGAGTGTTTAGGTTTTTCCACATGCAATATCATGCTACCTGCAAATATGGATAGTTTGACTTCCTCTTTTCCAATTTTGATGCCTTTTATTTCTTTCTCCTCCCTAATTGCTCTTGCTAAAACTTCCAGCATGAAACTGAGTAAGAGTGATATCAATCTTTGAGTGTTGCCTGTTCTTTTCCTTCAGCTACATAGTATTCCTCTTCTGATATCCTGTATTGAAGATATAAAACTTCTTCATGCGAAACACATTTTACATTAGGTGTTATGAAAATGGGAAATGGAGAGAAACATTGGTAACATATGCATCTCAAAATAAGGAAGAAATATTTTAATGGCAATAATCCAAAATTCTAAATCTTGTTGAGTGGTTGTGGCTCATACTTAAAACTTCCTTTTACCACAGAAATTCTATATTCCTTTTGACCCCAGAAGGCAGGATGACTCCTTGTAGTTTCTGCTTGCTGAGTGACTCAGAAGTTTATTTCTGAGTGTTTTGGTCATTGGAAATCCTATACTGGGTTGTAGTTTTCCATTTGACTTTAATCACAGAACACGGAAGTACTAAGAGGCACCCCAGGATTGGTCTCATTCCAGACCCATTCTTCCTTCTCCTGACTGTATAAAGGCAACTGGGCTTTCTCCCATCTGGTACAGTAACCTCTTGTCTTTGCCCGTGGACTATGGGCATGAAAAACTGAAAGTGGCTTCATGGAAATCTCAACTTCCAGTTTTTTTTTTTTAAGATTGATTTATTTATTTGAGAGGCAGGGTTATGGAAAGAGAGAAGGAGAGATAGAGAGGGAGGCCTTCTGTCTGCTGGTTCACTCTCCATTGACTGTAATGGCCAGAGCTGGGCCAATCTGTAGCCAGGAGCCAGGAGCCAGGAGCTTCTTTCAGGTCTCCCACGTGGGTGCACGGACCCAAGGACTCGGGCCATCTTCCACTGCTTTCCCAGGCCACAGCAGAGAGCTGGATTGGAAGAGGAGCAGCTGGGACATGAACCAGGGCTGATATGGGTTGCTGGTGCCGCAGGTGGGGGCTTAGCCCACTATGCCACAGTGTCGGCCCCTCAACTCCAGTTTATTTGAGTCATTGCTGTGTCTGTGCCAGCATTCCTCCCTCTCTAAGACCTCCAGGGCAGCAGAGTTCAAAATGGCAGGAATAGAAAGCAAAAATTCCACTGGTGGCTATTAGGGCTGATAATAAAAGAAGGTTCTCTTGTTTATAAATTCTCAGTACATGTCTCCGGGCTATGGAAAACATATTGGATGTTGGTTGCTGACTGAGAACATACGCTGTGGCATGAAGGACATTTCCCCAGCCCTGCCACATGTCACCTTGCTATCATACAACATTGGCTCTAGTTATTCACTGCTGGATTGCGAATCATCATAGTAGCTTAAGGTGACTCCAATCATTTGATTGTTAGCATCTCTCAAGGTTTTGGGGGTTGATTTGCCTTAGCTGGGTAGTTCTAGTTCAGGGTTTCTCCTCTGGCTGAAGTCAGCACTGGGGATGGAATAATTTCAAAGCACTCCTCTTTCTCATGACTAGTGTTGATTCTGGCTGTTGTCTGTAAGTAAAACATGTGTTTGGGGCTTTTTCAAATGGCATGAGCTTTCTCATGGCATGGTAGCTGAGTTCAAGAATAATAAACATCCCAAGATTCATGGGAATAGAAAGTTCTAGACCTGGAACATAATCACTCCTGCCACAATCCTTTGGTCAAAGAAGTTGCCAAGCACAGAAGGAAAGCAAGGGAACCTGACCCACCTCTAATTGGGAGGATTGTCAAGAGCTTCTGGGACCATGTTTTACAACTGCCACAGAGAGTAACTGACAGTGCATTTCAAAATGCAGATCTTTCTAATTGCAAAGTTTGTTCATCTTCCACTTATTTATGTCTTCTTTGACTAAGAATTCTGGGCTTTATTCTATATGAGCTCCTGGCTAATTTTGTGATGCTGAACATGGCATTGTTTTCCAACTAATTATAAGTGGAAGTGGTGCTAGAGATAAAGAATTATGCCCCTTCAGTGTCCTGTGTACATCAATCACAGTCATGCTGATTTTTCTTCTATTCAGTCCTGCTTGGAAGCCTTTCCATTCCTTTTCATAACTGAAACACTCCAGGTGTTTATTTCCATAAGTAAAATGCCCCAGGTGAAGTCTTATCTCTTCTACTACTATGGGCTGTAATAGCGCTTTCTTATGCTGGTTAACATCTTAGAACGCAATGTCTTATCTACTGACTAATTAGTTCAATATTTCACCTTATTGCAAAGGAGATTTGGAATTTTACTCTTTAATGTCTTTGACTGTTTTGGGAAGGAGAAGAAAGCGCTAGAAAGAATTTTGGATCTGGATCCCATTCTGCCTTGGCTACAACGCACCTTTGAGAGTAGGAAAGTCCTAGCCTCTTCTCTGGACCTCTGTTTCATGGTCTCTAGGGGCTGGTGCTGCGGTGCAGCTGATTAAGTTGCTGCCTGCCATGCTGACATCCCATATGTGTGCTGAGTCAAGTCCTGGCTGCTCCACTTCTGATCCAGCTCCCTGCTAGTGCTCCTGGGAAATCAGTGCAAGATGGACCAAGCCCTTGGGCCCCCGCAAACCACATGGGAGATCCAGATGGAGCTCCTGGCTTCAAGTCTGGCCCAGCCCCAGCCACTGTGGCCATTTGTAGAGTGAATGCAGTGAACCGGCAGATGGAAGATGGATCTCTCTCTCTCTCTCTCTCTCTCCCCCCCCCCTGCCTCCCTTCTTCCCTTCCTCCCTTCCTCCCTTCCTCCCTTTCTCCCTTTCTCCCTTTCCCCCCCCTTCTCACTCTCTGTAACTCTGCCTTTCAAACAAATAAAAAATCTTTGAAAAGGATTATCTCTATGGATGCTTTTGATTAGTTTCTCAAATGTGTTTATGAGAAAACTTAGAAGGGACATGACTGACCCTTTTATATCATAGAGTTTTGCATACAGCAGGTGCTTAATGCATTTGTACCACCTACATAGTGACTTTGTTTCTCTTGTGGACATAGCTATCCTCAGTGAGATCATGGGCTCCTGAAGAAGAGGGACATGAAGAAATGCCACTTGTTGGAGACTTGCTGAGTTGACATTGAGAATTAAGAAATCAGTGGCTGGTCAGTGTAGGCTGAGATGGGTAATCATAAGAAATATAAAAAACACTGTGATTTCTCCCATTTGATTCATTACCCATTCCTGAGAGTCTCGTCCCCGCCAAACCCTGTTCTAGCAGCTCTGGGGACTCTGAGACATGGAGGAAGTGACCCTCGGCCTCTGGGACTTCTGAGACATGAGAGGCACCATGAAAGGTGCTGAAGGGTACAGCAAGGACATTTTGAACACACAATAGGCAGTATTAACCACGTGAGTGTGTCATTTGGCACACAGATGTTTATAAATGTTATCTTCACTGAATCATAACCCATAATAATACACCCTTATTTTCTCATGTTGTAATCTTTGTCTTGAATGTGATGTGATATTAACATATCCACCTCCGCCTTGTATTTATATTTCCCTGGTGTATATTTAATTCCCACATTTTGTAATTTTTGTTTGGGTGTAGCTCTTATATATAGCATATGGTTGGGTTTGCTTTGTGACCATTATGAAAATAATTTTATGTTAATATATATTTACTTTTTTAAAAAAAAACAAGTGTGATATCAAACTACTGATCTGAGGGACAGCATTGGTTCTTTTTTAAAAGATTTATTTATTTGGGAGACAGAGTTATAGGGAGACAGAGATAGACACACATGCACAGAGTGGGAGAAAGAGATCTTCCATCCACTGGCTCACTCCCCAAATGGCTGCAACAGCCAGAATGGGGTTGGTCTGAAGCCAGGATCCAAGAATTCTTCTAGGTCTCCCAAGTGGGTGCAGGGGTCCAAGCACTTGGATCATCTTCCACTGCTTTCCCAGGCCATTAGCAGGGAGCTGGATAGGAAGTGGAACAGCTGGGACTCAAACTGGCACCCATATGGGATGCTGACGTTGCAGGTAGTGGCTTTAACCTGCTATGCCACTGCAAAATCAGCCAAGCATTGGTTCTTAGAGGTGATAAAAGGTAACCATAGGTGGGGGAAGGACAAGACATCATGCTCCCAGGTGGGAAGCACCAAGAATGCTAAACCAAAAGGCAGGGTGTGCTTGATACTTGTGTGCACACAGTGGGTGAGGAGCACAGAGAACAGAAAGGGTGAATGCAGTGTTTGAGGCCCTGGTGTGCATGGCTAGGAACACCCTCTTAGGAATAGGAACCTTCACAGTGGATGTGATGGGGAGCCTTGGGTATCTCTGGGAGAGTGTGCTATGACCAGACTTGCACTGGGGGTGGTCCTCCCTACCTAGGAGTTTTCCTTGTGCCAGCCAGTGTGCTAAGACTGGAGACACAGAGGCAAATAACGCCTGGCCTCGGTCCTCAAGGAGCTCATAACATGCACACAAACAGATTTAGTAGGATAAGGATTCTCAGACTCCATGGATAAAGTGCAGGGGCTTGGAGGAATGGACCGGAACAGAAGTGGCAGGTAGGGGTCCTCTCAAGAATGTGATTCGGGGAGGGCAATGAAGGCAGAGGGAATACCTTGTACGGTTATTCTTTCCTTTCCTTAACAAGTGTCTATGAAGCACCGACTCTGTGCCAAGGTCGTTTTGTGGCTACTGGAGACAAGTGCAGAAGACAGGATCTTCTGCCCTCATAAAAATGATATCAGCATGGAAAGAAATGCACAATCTTGGAACAATGAAGTGGTAACAATAGTATCTAACACCCTTTGTTCTAAGTGCTTTCAGTGGGTCAGTTTAATCTTCTTGTCAGTGTTTTCAGGCAGGTGTGCTTATTTCCCCCTTTCACAGGTGGGAAGCTGCGGGGTAGAGTTAAGAGATCAGGTAGCTTTCCTGAGGTTTATATAGTAAAGTCATGGAACCACGACTGGAATGTGGAGGGCCTGACACCAGAGATCAAGGTCTTTGCAATAGAATCACATGATCTCTTCACTAATAAAACCGTTTCAGGGAGTGAAAGATACTTGAATACAACAACAACAACAAAAAAACACCCCAGGACAGTGGGGTGGAGAGTGGCTGGGTGGGGTGGGGGCAGTGTCACAAGAATGGGGTGCCTCTGGAAGGTCTTAGTTCAGATGGGCTGTTTGGATGACAGGGAGGGCTTGGCCTTGAAATGGTCCCAGCAGGAGGGTCTAAAGGCTTCCACTGGACCATGGAGAGTGAAGGAAGAACAAAAGCAACAAAAATGCAATTTGCCTCCAGGCTGGACTTCATAAGGGGGGGGGGTGCGCTGGAGATGCTTTAAGGAGGCCCAGCACAGACCTGCTTCCCTCGTTCACCCAGAGGCTTCAGAGTTGCCCTGAACCCCAGCCCACCATGAGCCCCCCCGCCCCGCCCCAGGTCCTGTTGCCCTGGACCCCAGCCCACCATGAGACACCTCCCCCCACCCAGGTCCTGTTGCCCTGGACCCCAGCCCACCGTGAGCCCCCCCACCCACCCCAGGTCCTGTTGCCCTGGACCCCAGCCCACCATGAGACACCTCCCCCCACCCAGGTCCTGTTGCCCTGGACCCCAGCCCACCATAAGCCCCACCCCCGCCCCAGGTCCTGTTGCCCTGGACCCCAGCCCACCATGAGCCCCCCGCCCTGCCCCAGGTCCCAGTCATTCCTGGCTGATGTTTGCTGGCCTGGTGCTCTGGCTGAAAGCTTAGTGATACACACGGGCAGCTTGGGCCGTGGGCGGGCAAATGTGTCTCTCCCCGTTCTGCCAGAGCGGAAGCCGAGTCTCAGGGGGCGAATATAAACCAGGTGTCTTTGGATGGAGCCAGACATTAAGGCTTGCAGCAAAATGCTGAGGCGTTTTCTGCTGGTCAGAAGGCCAGAGCCTCTTCTGGAAGATTCTGAGGGAGGCCAGGTCTTTGGGAAGAACTCTGGCTAAATTTCTGATAGAACAGGTGGCGAACAACGTTGTAGCTGGAGCCCTGGGTCAGGAATTTGGAGTTCTCAATATTTTCACAGTTTCAACCAGCAGATTACCGTGTGATCTGGACCAGGCCATCATCTCTCTCTGGCCCTCATTCTCTGTCAAATTAAAGGCCTGAATTAGGGCAAACTCTAAGCTTCCTGGCAGGTGCCCCGCTTCTAGGGTTCCAGCACCCAAGACCCGGGCTGAGTTTCATCCACACAGAGTGTAGAGTAGGGAGTCCCAGTTAACAACTGCTTTTCCAAATAATTTGATTTTTTTAATATTTCATCAAACGCAGCCATGTGACTGTCCTGCGGGAAAGTGTTGTTCCTTACAGAACAATGCATGTTTTATCAGCAGGCTTAACAGCAGGGCACGCGGGGGTGGTGCCCAGTAGTGTTGGGTGCTTGAGTAATCCCTGTCCATTGCTTGCTCCTGTTTCCCCCTGGAGCCGGATTTTGTACTCGACTCAGAATTCAGCTCGAAGGTGGAATCAGAAAGTGTGAATTCTGATTCCTGATGCTGAACAGCACTTGTTCTTCCACCCTATGGTGTTACACCATCCCTGTTGCAACTGAGGTGATTCTTTCCTTACAGGGGCCCATGGCCAAGTGACCACTCTGCTAACTAACCTCAGATGGAGCAGGCTGGGGAGGGACCAGGGGGTGCAACCGGCAGGTTTGTCAGCAGCACGTCCTTACTCAGGAGAATGGATATGGCTGTTTTACATTTGGAGGCTGAACAGGATGGTTTGTTTTGCTTTGTATTTAAAAAAAAAATTTAAAAAGGGTTTTTATTTGAAAGGCACAGTTAGAGAGAGAGATATTCCCCACACTTCCCCACACTGGTTCACTCCTTAAATGGCCACAATGGCTGGGGCTGGGGCAGACCAAAGCCAGGATCCTGACACTTGATCTGGGTCTCCCACATGGGTGGCAGGGGCCCAAGCACTTTCCCAGGAGAATTAGCTGGGCGCTGGATCAGAAGTAGAGCAGTGAGGACTCAAATCCGTGCTCATATGGTTTGCCAGCCTCGCAGGAGGTGGCTTTACTTGCTTTGCTGCAGTGCTGGCCCCTGGCTTGTCTTGGATGACCTGCTTCTCCGAGAGAGATGAGGACAGATTGCGATGAGTAGGGACATAGCAGAGAAGCTCACAGGCTGTCCTGGGCAGCGCTTGCCCAGTGTCCACCGTGCTCGGGCATCACAGCCCAGTCATTTCTCCCCCGGAGGGCTCGTGAGCCAGAAGGGGGCTTGCCCTGAGGTTAATGAATGAAGCTGAAAGCTCAGGCTGCTCACTCACTCACCTGCACAGGATCTCTCTGAGGCTCCTGGGGGAGCCCTTACCATGTGTGTGCATGAACTTATCCTGTTCTTAAATTTGCAAACATAAGAGGAGTCAACCATGACAGACGAAGCTCCGTGTCCCTCATGCTGGGGGACTGTTGGCCTGCAGTGGCCCCCGGGGCCCTTGGGCATCTGACAAAGGGGAAGTTGTGATGGAAAACACCCTGTTTGCTTCTGTGGAACCAAGTTGTGTGTATTTGGTTGCAACTACTTTGTGTGCAATCCCGTCATTGGGAGTCATCTTGCGGTCAGTTGCCTTCTGGGGATAACTGACCGCCTGCTCTGTCAATCCATTTTGCTTTGTGATCTGAAGACAGACCTAGGGCCTAATGTGCTATGAATCTGCCCTAGAGCACTGGGATATGGGAGGTACACGGGAAGTGGGAGAAAGACTGTCGCTCCCCCTCTTCGTGGAGGAACGACACAGGACCCTGCGCTGTTCTTTCGTCTGCTCGGCCCTCCCCGGGTTTGCTGCTGGTTCTTCCCGGATTGGCTACTATCCCTTCCACCTCCGTGGAAGGGCAGTTCCCCCAGCCACATTCCCCACTTCCGCAGGGGAGCGGCACACCGCCGGCCGGTTCTCTGGGGGGCTGCACAGGTGTTCCTTCAGCTAGATGTTCCCCTTAGATGTTCCCGGTGCATGCCGTCTCTCTCCTCCTTTATAGTCCTCCTCCGCCAATCCTAACTCGGCTGCCCACACGCCGAGTACGCTGCTCTCCAATCAGGAGCAAGTCCTACAGTTTATTGGTTGAACTGGAGGCAGCTGTGCGGAAGCTGTTTACTTCTCTCCCAGCGCCATATTGTGGGAGAGCAGATGCATAGAATAAGTCTTAATTCCAGTAACTCAGTCCAGTCCGGGCTGCTCCCCACAGATCCCCCTTTCTTTTTATTTTTTGGCGTTGATACGTGCCTGTCTTCGGTGCCCCATGGCACACACTCTGCTCTGCTTGCTAGAGTTGCCACAGGTTCTTACAAGTCCTATCAATCAGGAAAACCGAATCCGGGTCCTCTCTTCGCCATGTTGTGAGGAGGTTTTTAGGCGCTGATGCGTGCCTGTGTTCGGTGCCCTGCAGCACATGCTCTGCTCTGCCTGCAGGGGCTTACAAGCCCTAACAATCAGGCAAACCGAATCCAAGCCTTCTCATTGCCGTATTGTGGGGGAGACTTATTAGTGTTGGTTCGTGCCTGTCTTTGGTGACCTGTAGCTCATACTCTGGTCGAGCTGCTTGCTGGTGCTTACCGCCTTAATCAGGCAGACCGAATCCAAGCCTCCTAATTGTTGTGTTGTGGGGAAGCCTTACTGATGTTAATTCGTGCCTGTCTTCGGTGACCTGCGGCGCATAAGCTGATGGCCGCCGCAGGTGCTCATCGCCTCACTTAATCAGGCAGACCGAATCCAAGCTCTCACATTGCAGTTGTTGTGGGGAGGCCTTTCTCTTTCTCTATTTCTCTATCTCCGGGCATTCCTATCTCTCCCATTTTACTTCTGTCTGCCAACATTCCCATTTCTCTCATTTTACTTCTAAACTTTTGTTTCTCTTATCCCTGCGGCTTTCCGGCACCCGCCCTGCCGGCAGCTCCGCCCCGAGGCTGCTTCTCGGCGGCTTTCCGGCTGAGCCGCTTCAGCCCGCGTCTCTCTCATCTGCGCGGCTCGGCTTTGCGCGCACACTCCGCGGTCTCGCACTTAACCCTTTCGCGTCTGAACCACGGCCTCGCGCCAGCCCCGCGTTCCCTATGTACTTGAGCCCCGCACGCTCTGTCTGCGCGCGGCAGCCTCCACGAGTCACACAGCGTAGCTTACGTGTCCGCCACTAGCATTCAATCTAAGTTCCCCGGGCTAGCCTGGCGAATTCAACCCAGCTTACGTCTCCGCCCCACGGTTTGGCTTCCTGTCCTTTGCTCCCTGGGCTAATCAGACGGATCCCAATCTGGCTTACGTTTCAGCTTCTGGTTTCAACTTTTCGCCCCCTATTCCCGGGCTAACTTGAGAATCCCAAAGTGGCTTTCGTATCCGCCTCGGCCTGCCCCCCGCGGCTTCAATTTCCCTAACATTTTTCTCTACCCGGTATGTTTCCCCAACTTTCCTCCAACAATACTCCTCCCTCATTTCTCCTGGCCTCTCCCCACAGTCCGCATCCGAGTCTGTTTGTTCTAGCTTTCACTTTCGCTTTCGACCTTAGAGATTTCTCCCAGCTTCCCCCCGTAGTCCGTATCCGAATCTATGCCTAGGCTTTCAATAGCTTCTTCCGGCACCTTTTTCGTCCGGCTTTTCCCTAGGCTGTTTGCTAGTTTCTCTCTCCGATATTTTCCCAGTTCTTCCCGTTTCTTCCCTCCTAAGTTTCCTATCCATCCTAGGTTTCCTATCCGAGTCACGGCACCATTATGTCGCTCCCCCTCTTCGTGGAGGAACGACACAGGACCCTGCGCTGTTCTTTCGTCTGCTCGGCCCTCCCCGGGTTTGCTGCTGGTTCTTCCCGGGTTGGCTACTATCCCTTCCACCTCCGTGGAAGGGCAGTTCCCCCTAGCCACATTCCCCACTTCCGCAGGGGAGCGGCACACCGCCGGCCGGTTCTCTGGGGGGCTGCACAGGTGTTCCTTCAGCTAGATGTTCCCCTTAGATGTTCCCGGTGCATGCCGTCTCTCTCCTCCTTTATAGTCCTCCTCCGCCAATCCTAACTCGGCTGCCCACACGCCGAGTACGCTGCTCTCCAATCAGGAGCAAGTCCTACAGTTTATTGGTTGAACTGGAGGCAGCTGTGCGGAAGCTGTTTACTTCTCTCCCAGCGCCATATTGTGGGAGAGCAGATGCATAGAATAAGTCTTAATTCCAGTAACTCAGTCCAGTCCGGGCTGCTCCCCACAAAAGACGAAGTCGGAAATGTACAGGGCCAGAAACTCCCTCGCTGGAGGCAGAACATTTGTGAATGGAGGATGGACTCACATGTCATCAAACCCTGGCCAGCCTGACAGTTCCCTTGTTGGAAACTTGCTCGCTAAGGCAGCATGGGCAATTATAAACAATTGCATTCTACTTCAGGGAAGGAATTATGGAAAACAGAGTTTATTATAATTTCTATGCTTTGAGGGCACAAATAGTGAATATATCCATAACAATTCATAGGCAAAGCACATGCAATAAAAGATTTGCCAAATTCTGACTCTAGGTATAAACATTGATATGACATTAGCGATTTTGAGTTGTGATGCTGAAAGAACCTGTGTATTTATAGACAATTAAATTGCTTTGATTAATTAGGAAGAAGCCTAATTACCTCTCTGTTCTTTCTGTAGAGTAATACTACAAAATTCTTGTCGTATGGAGAAACCTGTCACGGAATTTGCACCAAATGATAAGGACAAAAAGAGCATTGTAGAAGGAGTCAGTTAATGAAAATATTTTATTTCTCTGATGTGGTGGTTTTTTGATGTTACTTTTCAAAAATGCTTATTTGTTTTTTCAAGTACTCGAAAAAGGGGTTGGTGAGAGGAGAGAGGGGGAATGGGAGAGGGAAGGGTGGGGAGAGGGGAGAGGGGAGAGAGAGATATTTTTATTTGCTGGTTCACTGCCCAGTTGACTGCAACAGTCCTGGCCTGGCCAGGTTGAGGCTGGATCTCTCATGTGGACAGCAGAGATCCAAGCACCTGAGCCATCATCTGTTGCCTCCAGGAGGCATAAACAGGACGCTGGAAGCAAAGCAAAGCAGCCAGGACTTTTACTAACTCTGATATGAAATGCAGCGGTTGCATACGGTAGCTTAACTTGGTGTACCGCAACACACCCCACTCCCTACAACACACACACATGCACCTTTTTTAACTCTTGAAATTCTGGTTTAAACCTAGTTTTGTCTCCTGTGTTTACAAGAGGACCCAATCATGCATGCTGCATGCCCAATAGAGCGTGTGTCCATGGCATCCTTGGCTGTGGCACGGAGTCCTGTCCAGTGGCTGGTAGCCCAGAGACACCCCTGAGCAAGCCCCTGATGTCCATCAGCCACATCCCTTCTTCATGTCTGCAGAGGCTAGGGTGCGGCCCCTCTCAAGTTTGCGCTAGACCCTGAAGTGACACCTGGAGTCTTCTGCTGCCTCTACTGTTTCCATGTATCTCAGCCAGGGTTGGCGCCAGCTTCCCAGAATTAAATCCCGAGTCCTTGAATGACAGAAGCCCCTCCCCCAGCCAGTCCTCTGCTCTATACCCTTGGCCGCCGCCAGAGTGACTCTGCTCTAGTGTCTGGTCCCCGGTCCAGGCTTGATCCAGTTCTGGCCAGTGTACCCACCAGGCTTGGGGGGAGGGTGGAATGAATAGGATGTCGCACTAGGAACCTGGGGATGAATAGCATTGAGCAAGAGCCCTGCCCTGGTACTAAGTGAAGTCACACACAGCACCATGCAGTGTGGTGTGAGCACTCCTGGAGGTCACCTTAGCCATTTGTAATAGAGATGGTGCTTCTGCTTTACCTATCACTAATACTCACCCTCAGAGGCAGCAGTGATCAGTTGTGAGTTCCATCTGTGCAGAAACCACACCGGTGTGTAACTCAACACACCTGTCGCATCTCGTCTAGAACCTGGTGTGGAGCAGGCACTCAACAGATTCCGTGAAATGACTGAAATGAGTATGTGAGTGCTTTGTGCTAGCGCCGTGAAAAATACTCTTCGTGTGCCATTTGATTTAAACCTCCAAACAATCCTCCGATAGATGGGATGAGAGCGGCCTCTTTCACAGGAGAGGAGACTGAGGTGGGTTTGTAGCTTCCGTTGCCAAAGTTCCCAAAGGAAGTTGGGCGAGTCCTGAATGGTGCTCAGTGTTCTCGCCCCAGGCTGAGCCTGGCCAATTACCTTCCTCTGTTGACTCCATTCCCAGCCAAATCTCATTTGGTTGGAGCCTTGGCACCCCAACTGCCAGTCCTAAGCCTTGCTACCTGCAGCGACAGGTGTTCTGGTGTAAGGCTAGAACTGCCAGCTCCCAGTGCCTGGGCTTGCTACCTGGCCTTGTGTCGTTGCCTGGCTGGCTGGATAAGATCAGCTTCTGCAGTTAGGGCCCAAGCAGCTGCCAAGGCTCGATCCACAGCGTGTGCTCAGGCTGTCCTGCCTAACAGTCTGGAGTCACATCTTTCTGCCACCTGCTCGAGTTGGTTTCTGCTGGGTCCAGCTTTCTCTGCCAAGCTGCCCACACACACAGCACTTTGGAAAGCTGCTTGTAGTTTGTCCTCTTAGAAGCATCCTTAGTACTTTTGTCCTGGCTCTCCCTCCATTACCGGGGCTGGCAGGGACTCCTCATTCATAGGGTGGCATCTTCTCAGGATGATCTCAAGCCTGGTTTTGCCCTTTTCTGGCCACTGATCTTAGGCAATGATCTAACCTCTGTTTGCTCACCTGTAAAGCAGGGGCTGATAACTGTGTGTATTTAGTAGACTTGTCATGAGGAATAATCTAGTCCATATACTTTATTTATTTATTTATTTATTTATTTTCCTCCAAAGAAACCTTTTATTTAAGGAATACAGACTTCATGCATTTCTTAAATACAACTTTAGGAATACAGTGATTCTTCCCACCATACCTGCCCTCCTACCCCTCCTCCTCCTCCCTCTCCCATTCCCAGTCCCATTCTCCACTAAGATCCATTTTTGATGAACTTTATACACAGAAGACCAACTCTGTACTAAGTAAAGAATTCAACAACTTGCATGGAAAAAAACAAAACAAAACTGTTCCTCAACAGTCGAGACAAGGGCTGTTCAAAGTCATTGCATCTTGAAGTTAATTTCACTTGTTTTTTTTTTTTTTTAGAAACTTGATTAACTTTAAAGAAGCACCCAAGAATGACAGATTTTTTGTGAGCACCCAGACATAGTCATCACACAACTCTTTGAGAACAGAGGTCATGCGTGGAAAGTTAGTGCACAGTGACTCCTGTGGTGTCAGTATGTTTTAAAGATATAAAGTGGTGCCTAGCACAAATAAACTCTATCAACGTGAGTCATTTTCAGTGGTAGTCATGGCCATGCAATTTCTTTCCTTCCCTTTTAGGGTGTTAATAGTCTGTGATGCATTTTAAAACCAAGTCATCTGCTAGTTGGTGTGTTCCTCTGCTTCTTGTTTTTCCTTTTTAAAAAATATTTATTTGTTTGAAAGACAGAGTTACAGAGAGAGAGAAGACACACACACACACACACACACACGTCTTCCACCTGCTAGTTAACTCCCCAAATGGCCACAACAGCCAGGGCTAGGCCAAGTTGAATGGGTGCAAGGGCCCAAGCACTTGGGTCATCCTCCGCTGCTTTCCCAGGTGCATTAGCAGGGTGCTGGATGGGAAGTAGAGCAGCTAGGACTTGAGCCAGTGCCCATTTGGGATGCTGGCGTCACAGGAGGGAGGTTAACCCACTGTGCCTCAATGTCAGTCCCTGGACAAGTTGTTGCCTCAATCACATTTTATAAATGCCTTCATGTTAACAATGATTGGGACATTTGTGATTTTTAGCGTGATTTGGGTTGCAGACCTTTTGATGAATCTGATGAGCTGAATTCTGCCTCAGCTTGCAAAGGCCCAGGGGCCTTTATATTAAGGTTTTCACAGAGAGCAAGGGCTCTCTGGTTAAGAATATTTAGCCTGTCTCTAGATATGGCTCTGTTAATAATTTGCCATGATTTACTGGACAAGTGATTGTCCCTCTCTGGATTTCTGAAAAATTAGGGAGTTCTAGGGACCTATGGATCCTCTGATAGACATTCCACACTTTTCATCCTCTGCTGTACCTAGAACTCCTTCTGCATCCCCTTAGCTCAGACAGCAAAGGGAAACACACACACACACACACACACACACGCACACACCCTGATCATATTGCAGCTAAAATCTTTCCTGTCTCTTCATAGTGTTTTAGAAATGTAATAGAAAGAGAGAAAGGTTCATAAATCCCCAGTAATCCCTGAGCTTGTCTAAAGTAACTGCAAGGAAGGATGGGAAGCGCAGCTTGGTCCCACTGGCGTGCCCAAGTCAGGTTCCTTTAGTTTTCATAAAGCAAGAGCCAAAAGAGCTCCCCAGTGTGTCAGCCTCACCCCAAAACATGTTTTAGGTCAATGACTGCTTTGTGGTAGGGCAAATCAGACCTCAGGGACCTGTTCTCCCCATCAGTGTGGGGCCCCTAGGAATTGTGGGTGCTTGGGGGGATGTTTTAAAGTTTAAGAAAGTGAAGCCAAATTCTTACAAAAAGTCACATATTGTATGTACTTCCCCAGGACAAACAGACATATAGGAGGTGGAGAAGGCAGAATGACAGATTTAGAAAATTGACGCAGAGTAAGGGGTTGGCATAGGTTGATATAGGAGCCTTCAGACTTTTCAGCTTCTGCTAAGGAATCAGCATGTCTGTGGACACAGAGCCAATATTTACCATGGCATATGCCAGCTCTGGGCTTGGCGGGCTCTCTGATAACAATAGAGCCCCAATAATAATTCCCAATGTTTACTGAGTATTTATGTGCAAAGCAATTTGTAAAATAATGGATACATCTTTAATTCTCTCAACAGTCCTGAGAAGTGGTTTTGTTATGAGCCTGACTGAGAAACTGAGGTACAGACAGAGTGAGTAGTTTGCTCAAGTCATGTAGCTAGCGGATGGTGGTCACAGAGCTTGCAGCTGGTGGTCGTAGAGCTGGCCAGAGGTAGTTGTATGGCCAGCAGTTGGTGGAACCAAATATGACCCCCATGTCTCTGATCTCAGAAGTCTTCATGGGTCATTGATATCAGCCCTTGGATTTTAAGGGTCAAAGAGGTCAACAGTGGCAGAAAAGGAAACAACATTTATTTAGAACCTACTGTGAACAGGGCCCTGTCCTTGGTGCTACTATCTGTTGTTCATAATTCCCAGAAAAACCACCGGAAGGAGGTATTTCTATTTTGACTTTATAGATGACATGCTCAAGGTTCAGAAAGGTTAAATAGATTTAACTGGGTCATAGACAAAGTGTTTGAGATAGGATTCTTACCAAGGCTAAAGTTGTCTTTCTGCAACATGCACTGGTCAAGAAGTTAAGGAAACTCAAGTTGTGAAAACAACATGAGAAGAGCAAGTGCAAGTGTGAAGCTCAGAGTTCATGGGACAGGAGCCTCAGCCAAGCAGGACAAGGGCCACGGCCAACCAGAGGGGATGTGACCCAGAAGAGGGCAGTGAAGGGCACACCATCTGGGGTGGCAGCTTCCCCACTGATAGGAGGAAGAGAGCCACTGGGTTGCAGCCTGGGGTAGGGCATTCTTTTTCCTTTTTTTTTTTTTTTGACAGGCAGAGTGGACAGTGAGAGAGAGAGACAGAGAGAAAGGTCTTCCTTTGCCGTTGGTTCACCCTCCAATGGCCGCCGCGGCCAGCGCACCGCACTGATCTGAAGGCAGGAGCCAGGTGCTTCTCCTGGTCTCCCATGGGGTGCAGGGCCCAAGCACTTGGGCCATCCTCCACTGCACTCCTTGGCCACAGCAGAGAGCTGGTCTGGAAGAGGAGCAACCGGGACAGAATCCGGCGCCCTGACCAGGACTAGAACCCGGTGTGCCGGCGCCTCAAGGCGGAGGGTTAGCCTAGTGAGCCGTGGCGCCGGCCCATGGGGTAGGGCATTCTATGGGTGGGTGGGGGTGGGAGCCACGTGCATTCTTGGTAGGCTGCACAGCTGCCACAGGGCAGCCCTGCTGTTCACTTGGCTCGGTCACTTGTTTATTCATCCACTCATTCCTCATCTCTCTTTCTTCATGGTGGTGCAATGCCCTGAGGTTGTCACAGAGAGTGAAACTGATGTTGTTCCTGTCCTCAGGACCTTGTAAGTCTAGTGGGGTTGGCAAGAATTGAATAAAACTTGCAGATTAAACACTGAATATCATAGAAGTGCATTTAGCCCCATAAACGGATGTATGCGTCATGAATAAAGGACCATGATTCCATTAGAGCAGAGAATCTCCGTGTCCTTTGGGAACTGGTGCTTAACTGGAGAGGGGAAGGGTTGACAGGTATGTCCAAAGTTGTGATTCATCTGAGGGACGAAAACATGCAAAGGCCCTGTGGTGGGTGTTATCCCAGACTTTAAAGATGACCAGAGTAACTGGACACTGAGAGGTGTGAGGTGGAATGTGGCCGAGGCCAGTTCTTATGTGTTCTTGAACTTCTGCTGTAGCGTGTTGGTGCCTAAGGGAATTCAGAAGCCTGCTGACTAGTTTCATGGAAGACTAAGGGTGGGAACAGTGGCTTGTGTTCATCGGCAGGCTACAAAGCAGGATGTCTTAGAGGAAGTGGGACGTGCCAGTTTCCCCAGGAAAGACTCCAGCCTCAGGTCATAGGTGGGGCCGGAGCTGAGACTGGGACCAAGGTTATCAGCAAAAGCAGCAGTGGTCTGCTAAGGTTGTGATTAAAATAGAGATTCCTAAAACCACTTGATGTGAATGGAAAGGGAGAGGGAGCGGGAGATGGGAGGGGTGCGAGTGGGAGGGAAGTTATGGGTAGGGGGGAAGCCATTGTAATCCATAAACTGTACTTTGGAAATTTATATTTACTAAATAAAAAAAAAAACATATCCCTTCTGCTTCCTAGCAACTGGATAAGCTGTGGCTTACGTGTAGGCAGAGATAACTGTGACTTCAGGTGGGGACACCAGGGCTGCAGGATGGGCTATGGAGGGCTGGCCGTGGAAAGCCCAGAACAGGCTAGAAACCAGGCCGTGTGTCTAACAGACCTAGGCCTGCTGTGGTCTTTGAAGACATGTGGAGGCAAAGCAAGGTGAGGAGGAGAGAGCAGTGTTGAGTAGAGGGCTGGTGATAGGTGGACAGGCTGTCCTGAGGTCACCTTGTCCACACCTAGGGCAGGCCCACTTCTCTGTCTTTAGTGTGTTCGCATTCAGAATTTTCTAGCTGAGTTCTCATTCAGATCACTATGATGGACACATTGTCTGGCCTTCAGTGGCTCTGCATTTCCCAGACTCCCTAATGGGCATCTTCTGCTTCCTTTGAAGTTGCGCCATGAGAAAGGCACAGTGGATGACAGGGTCAGGATCCTTCTTTCCATTCTAGCCCCCAAGCCCCTTCCACCCAGAGTTGCCTCTGAATTTTTCACTGTGATTTCCATTAGCTCAAGAGCGCATTAGAATTGGGGGCTTTTTCGGGTGCGTATCTTTAGCAAGTACCACTCCGTGCAAGCCATACTGGATAGGGGAATGAGATCATTAGTTTTGGGGGGAGAAGGTGTGATGTCCTATAGAGAGACAGAACCCCAGATTCGGCTTTTCATTATGCCATTTCTCATCTCTTTATTTATGTGAAAGCTTTGCTATAGTATTTCTTAAGTGCTAGACATGGACCATTCCCTTAGGATTTTTAAGGTCCAATGGTAATGATATCATCATATGGACTTATTTTAGTACCTCCATTTATTTGCTGAAACAAGCTAAGGGAGTTTAGGGAGACATAAATTTCTTTCACTTTGGGTAAAATCAAGAAATTCTTCATGGAAGAAATAGTATTTGAAATAGAACTTGAAGGATGGAAAGGGGCTGGGAAGTTCTTTTATTAATAAATTTTATTTGTTATGTTTCATATATACAGATTTAGGAACATAGTGACACTCCCCCCCCCCCTTCCCCCCAGCGCTCCAATCCTTCTTCTTCCTCCCTCTCCGGTTCCCAATCTTAATTTTTACAAAGATCTATTTTCAGTTTACTTAGTGATCGTAAAGTTAACCCTAAACTAAGTAAAAAAGTTCAACAAATAGTGTGAAGAAGAAAAAGCACTATTCCTCAATGGAAGAGACAAGGGTGTAACAATCATCAAATCTCAAAATGTCCATTTCACTCTAATATATTACATTTCAGGTATTCTACTAGTTACCTCAGATCAAGGAAAACATATGATATCTACCTTTTTGGGATTTGCTTATTTCACTAAGTATAATAGTTTCCAGTTGCATCCATCTTGTTGAAAAAGACAGGATTTCTTTTTCTTTCTTTTTTTTTTTTTTTTTTACAGCTGACTATTCCATTGTGTATATATACCATAATTTCCTTATCCAGTCTTCAGTTAACGGACATCTGAGCTGATTCCGTATCTTAGCTATTGTGAATTGTGCTGCAGTGAACATGGGGGCACAGAAAACTCTTTCATATGCTGATTTCTTTTGGTTGGGGTAAATTCCCTGGAGTGGGATGGCTGGATCGTATGGTAGGTCTATATTCAGATTTCTGAGATAGCTCCAAACCGTCTTCCACAGTGGCTGCACCAGTTTATTTTCCCACCAACAGTAAGTTACCTGTTTCCCAACATCCTCGGGGACTGGGCGGTTCTTAATGTGTTCTGGAATGTGTTGCTCATCCTTCTTTTGTCACAGTTGCTGTGCAGATTTGTAAAATGAAAAGCTCGAATCTAGGTGCATATACTGATTAACTTTTTTTAAAGATTTATTATTTATTTTGAAAGAGTTACACAGATAGAGAAGGAGACGCAGAGAGAGAAAGAGAGAGAGAAAGAGAGAGAGGGAGAGAGAGGTCTTCTACCTGCTGGTTCACTCCCCAGGTGGCTGCAACAGCAGCAGCTGCACTGATCCAAATCCGGGAGCCAGTAGCTTCCTGAGGGTCTTCCACACGGGTGCCGGGTTCAAGGACTTGGGCCATCTTCCACTGCTTTCCCAGGAAATGGCAGAGAGCCGGATTGGAAATGGAGCGGCTGGGACTTGAACTGGCACCCATATGGGATGCCAGTCCTGCAGGTGGTGGCTTTACCTGCAATACCACAGTGCCGGCCCCTGCTGATTAAGTTTTAATGAGTGCCTACTATGAGGCAAGGACTGATCTAGATACTAGGAATAAAATAAAATAGTATGAAGTATATGAGCTCCTAGTAAACAGCCCCCAAGGATAGCACAGTATGAAGCATAAGGGTGACTTGTGGAGCCCTCTACTTACCAATTTGTGACTTTCCCAGACAGGATCAAATCTTGATTTCAGGACAAAGGGTAGTGTCATCGAGTTGTTCACCTGTCACACGTTTCCAGCATGCATGCTTAGTCTTCAGATATTTTATAGACACAATAAACACCATCATGTCTGGTAAGAGCTAAAGCAGAGAGTGGAAAGTTTTAGCAAGAAAAAGATCATGATTGTGAAGGGAATAAAAATAGGAACCATAAAAAAGAGAGGGTGAAAAATGATGGATGCTGTCTATATGGGATCATTTGATTGCAAAGATAACTCTGAAGGGCAGAATGTGTACCATTAGACATGCAAGAGACTGCAGTACTCACTCACAAGGAAGAGCAGTAATAGAGACGCTATTAGAACACCCAAGATTTGGCAGGCAGTTTCTAAGTGCTCTATTTACACATTAGCATGTTTATTCCTCACAGAGATCTTTGGGATGTGAATGCTACTCTTAGCAGTATCTCCATTCTACAGGCACAACAACTGCATGACAGAGTGCTTAAGCAACTGTCCGATGTCATACAGTTAGAAAAAAAAAAAAAGTGTGTTCACACACATCCCCCAGTAAACAGACAAGATTTAACGTAAGTCGAAGCTGTACCGTGTGCCCATCATTGTTCTAAGCTCCATTCACTCATTTCCATACAACTTCCATTTCTTGACCCCACATCCCTATGGACAAGGCTCTACTTTTAGCTCTGAGCCTGAGATTGAGAGAGGCTAAGGAACATGTTCAAGGAATTGGGGGTGAGAAAAGAATCCAGCCTGCCTGGTTCCAGAACCCCTCTTCATAAAGGATAACATGAAGGCAGAGGTGATGTTTACAGAGAGGAGCGGCTCAATCTGAGACATGCTCAAGAGGTCAAACCCAGTGGTTTTGTGGCTGAAGACAGAGAACAGGGTGGAGCCGAGGTCTCTGTGGGATTTCTCTCTGCTTCCCCTCAATACTCAAAGAGGGAGGGTAGATTTGGAGCCCACACTGGCTGTCTGGTGCTTGGGAAGCAAAGACTACCCTGGCCTGTATCCTGAAGGCTGCTTCTGTTGTATGTCCAACTGCTGACTTCGGGAAAATTATTTTTACTTCAGTGAGTATGTGTCCTCATCTGGAAAATAGAGGAAATAAGATATGATTTTCACTCGCTTTGCATCAGTATTTCTCAGATAGAAGACTTCATTATCCAGAATGCCATGTCTCATCTGTCCCAGGGGAGAGCTCAAGCATGAGTAAGTAGCATCTGCAAATTCATTAATTCACTCACTCCCTCCTTCCAGGATCATAGATCATAGACTCTCGTGGCTAGAAGGAATATGGAGGCTCATCCTGCCAGCTCCCCCAAAGCAGGAATCCCATTCAAAGTTCCCCCTGGTGGGCCTCTGTGGGAACACCTTCAGTGATATCTGAATGCTGACCATCATTTAAAAAGGTGCCAATGGAGAAAGTTGCCCTTCCATTTAACTGCAAATTCCCCTCAATAGCTTTCTCCTTCTGTTTTTAGTTTGTTTTATTATTTTAAAAATCCATTTATTTATTTTTTTAAATTTTTTTATTTAGTAAATATAAATTTTCAAAGTACAGTTAATAGATTACAATGGCTTCCCCCCCATAATTTCCCTCCCACTCACACCCCTCCCATCTCCCGCTCCCTCTCCCATTCCATTCACATCAAGATTCATTTTCAATTATCTTTATATACAGAAGATCAATTCAGTATATATTAAGATTTCATCAGTATTTTAAAAGTCCATTTATTTTAACAATATTTTTATTTAAGTTATATGAGTTTCATATATTTCATATATACAGATTTAGGAACTAGGTAGCACTTTCCCCCAACCCTCCCTCCTACCCATGCTCCTCCCCCACCTTCTCCTGCCTCTCAGATTCCCACTCTTAATTTTACAAAGATCCATTTTCAGTATACTTAATGATTGTATAGATAACCCTACTCTAAGTAAAAAGAGTTCAACAAATAATATGAAGAGAAATAACATAAAAGAAAACAAAACATAAATGAAACACTGCTCCTCAATGGAAGAGACAAGGGCCATATAAACAATCGTCGATTCTCATTATGCATATTACATTTCGGGTACTCTGTTACCTTGGATTAGGGAAAACGTATGATATCTGTCTTTTTGGGACTGGCTTGCTTCACTCAGTTTAATGGTGATTCCCAGGGTATGCATTAGCAGAAAGCTAGATTTAGGAATGGAATCAGGACTGGAACTCAGACATTCTTTTTTTTTTTTTTTTACAATTTTGTTTAATGAATACAAACTTCATGCTTTCATATATACAAATTTAGGAACATAGGGATTCTTCCCACCCTTCTTTCCTCCCTCCCTCCCTCCTGTACTCCCATCCTTCCTCCTCTTCCCTCTCTCATTCCTATTCTAAATTTTACAAAGATCTAATTTTCAGTTAAGTTTATATATATAAGATTAATCCTACACTAAATAGTTCAACAAATGGTAGGAAGAAAAAATAAACATAAAAAAAATCAACCAACCACACACACAAAAATTGTTCCTCAACAGTCAAGACAAGGGCTGTTCAAAACCATTGCATCACAGTGTCAGTTTTACTCCTATAACATACCTTTTAAGTATTATATTGGTTACTGCAGATCAGAGAGAACATATGGTATTTGCCTTTTTGGAACTGGCTTATTTCACTAAGTATAATGGTTTCCCGTTGTAGCCATTTTGTTGCAAATGATAGGATTTCATTTTTTTTAACCACTGTGTAATATTCCTTGGTATACATATCTGATCATTTATCCAGTCTTCAGTTGATGGATATCTGGGTTGATTCCATATCTTAGCTATTGTGAATTAAGCTGTAATAAACAGTGGGGTACGGATCACACTTTCATATGCTGATTTTATTTCCTGTGGTTTAATTCCCAGGAGTGGGATGGCTGGATCATATGGTAGGTCTATATGTAGATTTCTAAAGTATTTCCATTTTGTATTCCGAAGTGGCTGCACCAGTTCATATTCCCACAAACCATGTTAGGGTACCCTTTTCCCCACATCCTTGCTAGCATTTATTGTTTGTTAAGTTCTGCATGAAAACCGTTCTGACTGGGGTGAGGTGAAACCTAATTGTGCTTTTAATTTTCATTTTCCTGATGGCTAGTGATCCTGAACATTTTTTCATGTGTCTGTTGGCCATTTGAATTTCTTCTCTTGAAAAATGCCTCTTCAGGTCCTTGGCCCATTTTTTCTTTCTTTTTTTAAAAGATTTATTTATTTATTTGAAAGGCAGAGTTACAGAGAGGCAGAGGCAGAGAGAGAGGGAGAGAGACAGAGACAGAGAGAGGTCTTCCATCCACTGGTTCATCCCCCAGATGGCCGTAATTGCTGGAGCTGTGCCGATCTGAAGCCAGGATCCAGTTCTTCCACACGGGTGCAGGGGCCCAAAGACTTGGACCCTCTTCCACTGCTTTCCCAGGCCACAGCAAAGAGCTGGATTGGAAGTAGAGCAGCTGTGTCTCAAACCAGCGCCCATATGGGATGCCAGCACTGCAGATGGCAGCTTTACCGACTACGCCACAGCGCCAGCCCCCATCCTTTGCCATCTCTTGACTGCATTGTTTTTGTGTGTGTGTGTTGAGTTTCTTGAGTTCTTTATAGATTCTGGAAGTTAATCCTTTATCAGTTACTTACTTTGCAAATATTTTGTCACATTCTATCAGTTGTCACTTCACTTTGCTGATTGTTTCTTTTGCAATGATTGCCTTGCTTCTGGGATCTTTTCCAAGAGGTCTTTCCCTATGCTAATGTCTTGTAGGGTTTCCTCAGTGTTCATTAGTAATTTGATGGTATCCAGTCTTAGATTTAGGTCTTTGATCCATTTTAAGTGAGATTTTTTGTAATTTGTAAGGTAGGGCTCTTGTTTCATACTTCTGCATGTGTATATCCAGTTTTCCCAGTACCATTTGTTGAAGAGAATGTCTTGGCTCCAGGGATTGATTTTAGCTCCTTTGTCAAAGATAAGTTGATTGTAGATGTTTGGATTGATTTCTGGAGTTTCTATTCAGTTCCATTGGCCTACAAATCTTTTTTTGTGCCAGTACTAGGCTGTTTTGATTATAACTTCCCTGTAGTATGTTTTGAGATCTGGTGTTGTGAAGCCCCCAGCTTTGTCTTTGTTGTTTAAGATTACTTTAGCTCTTCGGGGTCTCTTGTGTTTCCATAAAAATTTTAGCATCATTTTTTCTAGATCTGAGAAGAATGTTGGTATTTTGATTAGGATCACATTGAATCTATAAATTGCTTTTGATAGTACAGACATTTTGATGATATTGATTCTTCTAATCCATGAACATGGAAGATTTTTCCAATTTTATATGTCTTATTCTGCTTCTTTCTTTAATGTTTTGCAATTTTCATCATAGAGATCTTTGACATCCTTGATTCAATTTATTCCAGGAAATTTAATTTTTTGTAGTTATTGTGAATGGGATTGATCTTAGAAATTCTTTCTCAGCCGTGGCATTGTCTCTGAATACAAAGGCTATTGTTTTTTGTGTGTTGATTTTATATCCTGCTATTTTACCAAACTCTTTTATGAGTTCCAATAGTTTCTTACTGGCATCTTTTGGATCCCCTGTGTATCGAATCATGTCATCTGCAAATAAGGATAGTTTGACTTCTTTCTTCTCAATTTGTATTCCTTTGATATTTTTTTCTTGCCAGATGGCTCTGGCTAAAACTTCCAGGATTATTTTGAATAGCAGTGGTGAGAATGGGCATCCTTGTCTGGCTCCAGATCTTAGGGGGAATGTCTTCAATTTTCCCCTATTCAATAACATGCTGGTTTTGGGTTTGTCATAGGTTGCCTTGATTGTGTTGAGGAATGTTCCTTCTGTACCCAATTTGATTAAAGTTTTCATCATGAAAAGATGTTGTATTTTATGAAATGCTTTCTCTGCCATCTATCGAGATAATTATATAATTTTTGTTCTCCAGTTTGTTAATGTGATGCATCACATTTATTGATTCGCGAATGTTGAACCATCCCTGCATACCAGAGATAAATCCTACTTGGTCCAGGTGAATGATTTTTCTGATGTGTTGTTGGGTTCTATTGGCTAGCATTTTGTTGAGGATTTTTGCATCTATGTTCATCAGAGAAATTGGTCTATAGCTCTCTTTGTTGTTTCTTTTTTTCTCATTTAGGAATTAAGGTGATGCCGGCCTCATAGAAGGAGTTTGGGAGGATATCTTCCTTTTCAATTGCTTTGAATAGTTTGAGAAGTATTAGAATTAGTTCTTTTTTAAATGTTGGGTAGAAGTCAGCAATAAAGCCAATGGGACCTGGTCTTTGTTGGGAGGGTCTTTTTTACTGGTTCAATCTCCATCTTGGTTATTGTTCTGTTTAGTTATTCTATATCTCCAAGATTCAATTTTGGTAGATTTGTATGTGCCCAGGAATCTATCCACTTCTTCTAGGTTACCCAGTTTGTTGGCATATAGCTCTTTGTAGTAATTCCAGATGAGTCTTCTTATTTCTGTGGTATCTGTTGTTACCTTTCCTTTTTCATCTCTGATTTTATTGATTTGGGTCTTCTCCCTCTATTTCTAGTGAGTTGAGCCAGTGGTCTGCCAATTTTGTTTATTTTTTTAAGAAACCAGCTCTTCATTTCACTGATCTTATGTGTTATTATTTTTTATTTCAATTTTGTTTATTTCTTCCCTAATTTTTTTAAATATTTATTTTACTTATTTGAAAAACAGAGGTGCAGAGAGAGGAAGATAGAGAGAGAGTTCTTTCATCTGCTGGTTCACTCCCTGAATGGCTGCAGCGACCAGAGCTGAACCATTCTGAAGCCAGGAACCAGGAGCCAGGAGCATCTTCTGGGTCCCCTACGTGGGTGCAGGGGCCCAAGGACTTGCATCATATCTGCTGCTTTCCCAGGTGCATTGGCAGGGAGCTGTATTGGAAGTTGAGCAGGCAGGACTTGAACCTGTGCCCATATGAGATGCTGGCACTGCAGGCTGTGTCTTTAACCAACTGCACCACAGTGCTGGCCCCTTCTTCTCTAATTTTTTCTTTCTTCCTTCTAACTTTGGGTTTGTTTGTTGTTTTTCTAGGTCCTTGAGATGCATCATTAATTTGGTGCCTTTCCAATTTCTTGGTGTAGGAATCAATGCTATAAACTTCCCTCTTAATACTGGTTTTGCTGTATCCCAAAAGTTTTGATATGATGTATTGTCATTTTCATTCATTTCCAGAATATTTTAAATTTATCTTTTGATTTCTTCTATGACCCACTGTTCATTCAGGAGCATACTGTTCAGTCTCCACATGCTTGCATATGTTCTAGACATTCTTGAGTTGTTGACTTCCAGCTTCAATCCACTATAATCAGAGAAGGTGCATGATATGATTTCAATGTTTTTGAATTTGCTTAGACTTGTTTTATGGACTAGTATGTGGTTTTCTTACAGAAAGTTCTATTCTTCATTCTATATTCTATATTCTATATTCTTCAACTGTGGTGTGAAAAGTTTTATAGATGTCAGATAGGTTTATTTGGTTCTATAGTGTTTATTAACTGTTGTTTCTTTATTGATTTTCTGTCTGATTTATCTATCTATTGATGAAAGTGGGGTATTGAAGTCTCTCATTACTATTGTATTGTAACTTTAGATCTGTTAACATTCCTTTTGATTAGCTAGCCACCCTGTAATTGGTTGCATATACATTCATTATAGTTACATCTTCCTGTTGAATTGATCCCTTGATCATTACATAGTACCCTTCTCTGTGTCTTTTAACAGTTTGTGTGTGTGTGTGTGTGTGTGTATGTGTGTGTGTCAAAGTCCATTTTATCTGATACTAGGATGGCTACTCCAGCTCCTTTTTTGAATTCTGTTGTCATGGAATATCTTTTCCCATCCTTTCACTTTCAGTCTATGTATGTCTTTGTGGTGAGATGTGTTTCTTGTAGACAGCAAACAAATGAGTCTTGTTTTTTTTTTAATCCATTCAGCCAGTCTGTATCTTTTAACTGGAGAGTTGAGACCATTTACATTCAAGGTTACTATTGATGAGTAATGACTCGGCCCTGCCATTTTTCCATAAATATTCCTATTGTTTACCTTGGTTTTCTTTTGTACTTTTATGGAGGATTTTCTACCTTTAAATTCTTTCACAATGATGACTATCTTTTTGTGTTTCTGTGTGTAGCACATCTTTAGCCATCTTTTCTTAGGCTGGAAAATTGGTGACAAATTCTTTCAGTTTCTGTTTGTTATAGAAGCCCTTTATTTCACTTTAATTCTTAAATGAGAGCTTTGCAGGGTACAGTATTCTGGATTGACAGCTTTTTTATTTTAAGACTTGGAATATATCTCCATTCTCTCCTAGCCTGCAGGGTTTCTGATGAGGAGTCTAATTGGAGATCCTCTGAGAGTAATCTGACATTTCTCTGGTGCATATTTTAGAATCCGTTCTTTATGTTTTACTGTGGAGAGTTTGACCACAATGTATTATTGTGTAGATCTTTTCTGATCATGTCTATTAGGAGTTCTATGTGCTTCCTATACATAGGCATCCCTTTCTTTCTCCAAATTGGGGCAGTTTTCTGCAATTATTTCTCTAAATAGGCCTTTTACTCCATTCTTTCTTTCCATACCTTCAGAAACTCCTAAAACCTGCATGTTGGGTCATTCGATAGTATCTCCTAAATCCATAACATTGTTTTTAAATTTTTTCTTCTTTTTTAAAAGATTTATTTGTTTGTTGGAAAGTCAGAGTTACACAGAGAGAAGTGATGGCAGAGAGAGAGAGAGAGAGAGACAGAGATAGAGACAGAGACAGAGAGAGACTGACTTTCATCCAATGGTTCACTCCCTAATTGGCCACAATGGCCAGAGCAGTACCGATTTGAAGCCAGGAGCTAGGAGCTTCATCTGGGTCTCCCATGTGGGTGCAGGGGCCCAAGGACTTGGGCCTTCTTCTACTGCTTTCCCAGGCCACAGCAGAGACCTGGATCAGAAGTGGAGCAGCCAGGTATCTAAGTGGCGCCCATATGGGATGCTAGTACCTCAGGCCAGGACGTTAACCTGCTGCGCCACAGTGCTGGCCCGTTTTTAATTTTTCTAATTTCTTTTTTTCTTCTTCTTCTTCTTCTTTTTTTTTTTTTTGGTCTGATTGTAAAATTTCGAGAGATTTCTCTTCTAGCTCAGATATTCTTTTTTCTTTCTCACCAAGTCTGTTTTAAGACTTTCTACTGCATTTTTTATTTATTTGATCTATTGAGTTCTTAATTTCTAATTTTTCATTTTGATTTCCCTTTAAATCTTAATTTCATGGGAAAATGTTCATTTATATCCTGTATGGTTTTCTATAATTCATAGATTTGCTTCTGATTGCTTCTGAGTAATCCTATGATTAATCTTTTGAATTCTACTTTAGGTATTTCATCAATCTCTTAATCTTAACATTCTGATGTTGAAGTGTTGTTATGTTCCTTTGGGGATTTCATGTTGTCTTCCTTAACGTTGTTTCTTGAATTTATGCATTTATTTTGGGGCATTTCTGGAGATACCTGTTGGATTTTTCCTCTGTTGGTTTTTATCTTTGGACTATGCCTCTGTGGCTTAGGGGAGTGTCTGCTCTTTCAGTGAATACCCAGAGGTGTGTGCTGGGTGAACCCAGGGAGCTCTGGTCAGTGCTCTGGGGTGGGAGTGGGGCGAGTATGGAGGGTAACACCCAAGTTGGGCGTGGTAAGTCTCCTCTTGCTAACAGAAGAGGGGGTTGGTTACTTCTTTTGGCTTGACCACACCCTCACCTTCTCTCTTCCAAGGTAATTAGTGCTGAGTGTTAGTCCTTGGTGGATGTAGTACTCATCCGTGCTTCCACATGGACTGCCATGTCTGCTTTTCCTCAGTGTGCGCCTGGATTCCATTGCAGTGACCCGCCCCATCAATAGGGAGCTCTGAGCATGCGGAGCCGCTCACAGTGATTGCCAGAGACACAGCCCCCAACCCCTTTACACAGTCACAGTGTTTGCACAGTCTCTGCACTCAGAGCCCCCATGTTCAAGGAGTGCAGGAAGATCCACTCCTCCCTGCTAGCCTGTCCCATCCACAGAGAGACTGAGGGGTTCCCAGAGTCACTGTCTGTCTGTGTTCCACCCAGCTGAGTGGTCCCTGGAGCCTGTGATTTGCCAAGAGGTTGGGGGCACCCCACAGTGTATGTGGGTTCCCAGCCCCCTGTAAATAGGCCCCTCCAGACTCAAAGTCAGTGGGGAGCATGGATTTTTCCCTCTGGTAACATCCCTGGATCACACATATGCACAATACCCCCACCAGCCTCAGCCCCACTTGTTTCACAGTTGTGCTGGGCGGGTACAAGAGTCCCTGCAGGCAGCTCTTCCATTGGAATGGCTCCCTCTCTCCACCTGTTGCCGGCTGGGCACAGTGGAGATGCTGATGTTGCCCCACTGACAAGGTGGAGACCGTCACAGCCAATTGTACCTGAACTGCCATGGTTGCCCCTGCCAACAGGATGGAGACTGTCCCCACTAGTTGCTGGGTGTGCACACAAGTGTTGTAGCATCTGCAACCTGCATATGTCCAAAATGGTGCCAGCCCTCCCACAGCTGGCTGCAGGGCACTGTTTTGGAGGGAGGAGATGAGAAGAGGGAGACATGCTGTTTTTTTTCTCCTCTGGGTGAGCAGTCATCCTGTTCCTCTCAGGGTTCTGGACTGGACTCAAAGACAGTGTAGTCCACTAGGCTCTCGCTTCAGCTGTATCAACAGTGGCACAGGCCTGGTGCAGTCTGACCTCACCTTGCTCTCCAGAGCAGGTGCTTTCTCCAGACCAGGGCTGCTGGGGTTGTTTATTATCTCATGCTCATTGCTGTGTATCTGCACCTTCCACACAGATCCATGGCATCTGCACTGCTTCCACAGAGTCTCCACTGCAGTTTTCCCTGCGACTTTCCCTTGAGAGTTCACTTTCTCTACTTTTTTTCTGCTACTTTCACCTAACCTAGGGCAGACCACCCTGTCACTATTCCACCATCTTGGAACTCAACTTCAGACTTTCTCATATGAGCCATGGGCACTGTAAGCAGTATCTCAATTACTGTGCCAAATGCCCACCCCAGTTTATTCATTTTAAACATGATAATTGATGTCCCAACATAGCCATGTGCTAGACGCTGTGGAAGGCTCAAGAGAAGAAGTCATTGGCATTGCCCTTGAAGAGCTTCTAACGTGGTTGAAGATGTAGGATGCACGTTCCTAAAGATCTACAGAGGAAGTGGCAAAAAAATTAACAGTGTCAAAAGGCTGAGTCCTACAACAGCCATGTGGAAAGTCTATAGGGCAAATGCCCGAGAGAATCAGAGGAGAAAGGGAAGCCAGTGTAGATTGAGTGACTGAGCAGATGAGCTGGAGGTATACTTTCAGGGGAGTGTTAGAAGTGGAAGATTTGAACAGGTGCAGAAGGGGCAGCATCTTGGGAAGGAGATCACTGGCCCAAGGACAGAATGCAGACAGAAGGCTCATACTGTCCATCAGAGTCCCCCCTATGGCGAGGAGGAGAAAGATCAGACTCCATGTTTTCTCAAGATTTAAAGCGAGAGCAAAAGCTGAACAACCTAGATGGCAAGGAGGCTGTAATGAAGGCTCTGGGACTTCAGTGGAATCAGAAGTGTCCAGTGGTTAAAACTGCAAGCTGAGAGTCACAACAGCAGGGGTGAAGCCTTACTGTTACCTCTCATTGCCTGTGGCCCAATGCAAATCCCTCAATATCTCTAAGCCTCAGTTCTTCCATCTGTAAACTGGGTCAGTCATAGCACCAATTCACAGGGCTGTAGTGAGGCTAAAATGAGACATGTAAGCAGACAAAGTACTTAGCACAGATGGAGGCACATACAGGGGTATTCAAAAAATTCAAGAAAAATGGAATTAAAACATACATTTATTTTGTTATAAAGAAATTTAAATCCATGCAGCTTTTTTTTTCAAAATATGCTTTTCTCATGAACTTTTTTAAGATTTCTCTCAGATGCATGTTTTTCAATTTTTTGCACCAAAACAGACTTACCTTTTAAATTTTCCATGACCTTTTTGAAGTTCCGTGTTCCTGAGAAGTTAGTGAATATGAGCTGCTATTGTTGATTTCAGGGCATTTGTGGTCTTATCTATGCTCTCAGTAATGTAAAGACATCAATCTTCGGTAAACTTCAGATTAGCAAGTTTTTCTTCCTAGTCAAAGCAATTCATCTTACTAAGACCCAAACTGGCAGTAAGGCTCTTCTCTTCTGATTGCTTCAGTCCCTTTCTGGCTGGAGATGGTAATGATACGAGAAATGGCTGAGAGACCCCTTATCTTGAGGAAGGAGGATGAAACCGGAGGAGCAGAGGGAGAAATGTAGATGCTCATCTGGGCTTTGGCACTGACTGTGGGTGAGCTGCTCACCCTCTCTTGCCCAATTTTCCTCGTCTGTCGAGTGAAGATCTTTGTCCTGGCAGTTGACAAGGACCATTTCCCCATGCATTACCATGGGTGCAGCCGCAGTCCCCAGCTAGGATGCGCTGTGAATCATTGTCACTTGTCACCGTGAGAAGCATGGCTGTTACTTACATGTTCTCTTGTAGTTAGGTAGCATTTCTTACACTCCATGAGGCTTCCCCCTCAGTGATTTCATGTGTCTCTTCACAGCCCCACAGGGCAACCACGGCAGCTGCTGTTGCACATCTGCCTTTGAGAGATGAGGAGACAAAAGTCTGGAAAGGAGTAGAAGGAGCCCGAATCTCCAGACAGGACTTTCCATTGCTGGACAGATTTCATCCCTGGGGAACCTTTTCTTTCCTTTTTGTTTTTAAACGTTATTTTGTAAATGGAAATCTGTTTTCTTTTTGCCAAATGAAACAGTATTTAAGTTCTCCTGTGACAGCAATCATTATCCCTAATTCCTCTAAACCTTTTTCTTTGCACTTGCCAAAATTTTAGGTTGTTTGCTGTATAAATATTAATTTGACTAATGAGACTTGAAAATGACCTGATCACATTTTCCGGTAATTACTGCACTATAGAAGTGAAAGAAACATGCAAAGAATGTGATAACAAAGCAATAGAGATATTTCCTCTTAAAGAAAACCTTGATACAGCTGGAGACCTCTGAATGGGTGAGAAAGTTAGATTGGTATCTATACCCATCTCGGCTGAATGAAACCATACTGGGAGACTCCAGTTCAAGTATGCTTGAACTTGAAATGTTGATACTTGGAATCGCAGAGTTTAAAGGTATGATGATTGGCAAACACAAATGAGGTTTTTGTCTTTATCACCATGTGAGTGCTATGGAAAAGGTCATTCAGGTTTTCTAACTCTCAGTCTAATCTTCTTCAAAGTAGGGATTCTGTAGTCATCACACTGGGACCCTTCTTGCCCTCTAACTGAAACTCTGCATCCTTTGATCAACGTCTACCTGTTCTCTATCCCGCCTCTGATGGTAACCAACTGGCTACTCCCTGCTTTTATGAGACTGACTTTTTTAGTGCCTGGTTTATTCCACTTAGCACAGTGACCTCCAGGTTCATTCATGTTGTCATGAATGAAACAATTTCCTTCTTTGAAAAGGCTGCCTGGCTCTACATTGTGTGTACACACTATGTTTTTATGTTTTGCTTCCTTATTTTGGCTAATGCTGAAGTTAACATGGGAGTACACATATTTCTTTGACATGCTAGTTTAAATTCTTTTGGGCATATATCCACCAGTGGGAATACTGGGTCAGATGGTATTTATACTTTTAGTTTTTGCATGAACCTCTGAACTATTTCGCAAGATGACTGTACTAGTTTACCAACAGTGGTCCAGGATTTCCTTTGTTCACATCCTCATCAGCCCTGTGGTCTTTTGTTTTATTATAATAGCCATTCTGACAGGTGTGAGGCAATGTTTTATAGTGGTTTTAATTTGCATTTACCCAGTGATTACTGATGTAGATAACCTTTCATATATCATTGGCCATTTGTATGTCTTCTTTTGAGATAAGTTTAAGACCTTTGTCCAATTTTTAAAAAAAATTAATGTTTAATTAGTTTTTATAGATTCAGTGTTATTCATATATACAATTCTAAGTGCATAATGATATTTCCTTCTTCCCTCTCTGCCTCCTTCTTCAACTCTCCCTACCACTCTCTTTCCTTCTACCCCCCTTTCATTAGTTTTTTACGTATTTTAAAATTGCATTACAGTAAAAAGGCTTAATACTTCACCAAATAAGAAGTCTAACAAGTAAAAAGTAAAAAGACCCTAATTTAGTGGGAATAAAGATGACATCTATAAACAGTAATTCAATGGAAAAAATGACCATATCACCCATATATAGTAATTTTATTTTATTTCTAATATTCTATTTTAATTTTAATTAGTTTTTAACAGATTCAGTATGCTTTAAGGATACAATTCTAAGAACATAATGAAATTTCTTTCCTCTTTCCCTCATCTTTCCCCATTTCCCTCTCACTCTTTTTCCTTCTCTCTTTTTTTAAAGTTTTTGAGATAATGTATTTTAAATTTACATTAGAGTAAAAAGGCTTAATAGTTCACTGAATAAGAAGTTTAACAAGTAAAAAGCCAAAACTATATTCCCCTAGCTTAGTGGGAATATAGATAATAGCTATAAACAATAATTGAATGGAAAAATGACCATTTCACCCATATTCAATAAATTTTAAACTAATTACAGATTATTAAAACTATAGCAGCATAATTTTCTTAACCACTGGTTTCACAAAAGTATAAAACAAATGTTTATAAATTATATTTGCAAAAATACTGATATACACAAGCATTTCTTTTTTCTTTCTTTATTTTTTGCTTGTTTTTTAAATTTTAGCTCCCACTTATAAGGGAGAACATGTGGTATTTGTCTTTCCACGTCTGGATTATTTCACTCAACATATTTTCCAATTGTGTTCAGTTTGCTGCGAATGGTAGAATTTCATTCTTTTTATAGCTGAATAATATTCCATTGTGTATCTATACCCCATATTCTTTTTTATTAATATAAAGGCAATTGATTTTATGCTTCTATAGGTATAGTTCCAAGAAGACAACCACACTATCCTCACTCCCCCTTCACAACTATATACCACATTTCCTTTATCAGCTCATCTGATGACAGACACCTTGGTTGGTTCCCAATTTTGGCTATTGTGGACAGTGCTGCTATAAACATGGTGGTGCAGGTATCTCCTTGATACATTATGTGTCTTTTGAGTATACACCCAGTAGTGGGATTGCTGGATCATATAGCAAATGTGCTTCTAGTTTTTAAGCAGTTTCCACACTGTTTCCCACAGTGGCTGCACTGACATTCCCACCATCAGTGTATAAGTGTTCCCCTTTGTCCACATTCTTGCCAGCATCTCTTACTCTGTGTTTTGGATATTTAGCCATTTTGACAGGGGTGAGGAGATATCTCATTGTGGTTTTGATTTGTGTTTCCCTGTTGGCTAGTGATGCTGAACATTTTTTTTCATATTTTTTTGGCAATTTTTATTTTTTTGATATCTGTCAGTTGAAGTCCATTGCCTAATTCTCAACTGCTTTGGTTATATTGTTGTTGAGTTTTTAATATTTGGGATATGAGTCCTTTTTCAAGTATGTGTGTTGAAATATCATTTTTTCCCATTCTGTTGGATGCTTCTTCAGTTTATTGAGCATTACCTTTGCTGTGCAAAAGCTTCTGAGTTTGACATAATCCCATTTGTTTAGTTTTGTTTTGTTGCCTGTGCTTTGGGTGTCTAGTCCAAGAAGTCATTCCCTACACCAATGTCTTGGAGTATTTCCCTCACGTTTTCTTCCAGCCATGTCATAGTCTCAGGTCTCAAATTTAGGTATTGAATCCATCTTGAGTTGTTTTATGTATATGGTGATAGATGTGGATCTAATTTCATTCTTCATAAATACATACTGTTTTGCTGACACCATTTGTTGAGGAGATTATCCTTACTCCAGTGGTCTGACCATTTTTGTCAAAAATCGGTTGAGCCGGCACTGCGGCTCATTTGGCTAATCCTCTGCCTTGCGGCGCCGGCACACCGGGTTCTAGTCCCAGTCAGGGTGCCGGATTCTGTCCCGGTTGCTCCTCTTCCAGTCCAGCTCTCTGCTGTGGCCAGGGAGTGCAGTGTAGGATGGCCCAAGTGCTTGGGCCCTGCACCCCATGGGAGACCAGGATAAGTATCTGGCTCCTGGCTTCGGATCAGCGCGGTGTGCTGGCTGCGGCAGCCATTGCGGGGTGAATCAATGGAAAAGGAAGACCTTTCTCTCTATCTCTCTCTCACTGTCCACTCTGCCTGTCAAAAAAAAAAAAATCAGTTGGATGAAAGTATGTAGACTAATTTCTGGGCTCTCTATTTTGTTGCATTGACCTCTATATCAGTTTTATTGCCATCCCAAGCTGTCTTAATTACTATAACTATGTAGTGTGCTTTGAAATTGTGATACGTACAGTTTAAAACCAAGCTTGCCCAGGATTGCTTTGGCTATTCAGGGCCTTTTGTGATTCCATATGCATTTTTAGGGTTGTTTCCTAATTCTGTAAATAAGCCATTGCTTTTTTTGATAGGGATTGCATTGAATCAGTAGATTGCATTATATAGTATAGACTTTTTAATGATGTTTGTTCTTCTGATCCATGAGCAAAGAATATCTTTTCATTTTTTATGTCTTTGATGATTTCTTTTATCCGTGCTTGATAATTTTTATTGTAGAGATTTTTGACTTTGATTAAATTTATTCCTAAATATTTGATGTTTTGCGGTTATTGTGAATGGGATTTCTTTTTCTGTCAGTTCCTCATTAGCATACAGCAAAGCTACTTTTAAAAAGACAGATCGATCGATTGATCGATCGATTGATCTATCTAAGAGGCAGAGTTACAGACAGAAGGAGAGATAGAGGTCCTCTATCTGCTGGTTCACTCCCCAGAGAGTCGCAATGGCCAGTGCCATGCTGGTCTGAAGCCAGGAGCCAGGAGCTTCTTCTTGGTCTCCCATGTGGGAGCAGGGGCCCAAGCACTTGGCCATCTTCCACTGCCTTCCTAGGCCATTAGCAGGGAGCCTGATTGGAAGTGAAGCAGCTGGGATTAGAACCGGGACCCATATGGGATGCCAGTGCCACAGCTGGAGGCTTACCCTACTATGCCATGGTGCCAGCTGAGAGCTACTGGTTTTTGTATGTTTATCTTGTAACCTGCAACTTTACTGAATTTGTTTAACAATTCTAACAGCTTTTTGGTGGAGTGTTCAGGTTTTTCCATATATAATATCATATCATCTGTAAACATCTGCAGACATGGATAATTTTACTTCCTTTTTTCCAGTTTTAATGTCCTTTATTTCTTTCTCCTCCATAATTGCTCTTGCTAAAACTTCCAATATAGCATTCAATATAAAACTTATATTGAGTAAGAGTGAAATTGGACATCCTTATCTTGTTCCAAATCTGAGGGGAATTCTTTTCAGTTTTTCCTCATACAGTATGATATTGACTGTTGGTTTGTCATACAATGGCTTTATGAGGAATGTTCCTTGTATACCTATTTTTGATGTGTTTTTATTGTGAAGAGGTGTTGAATCTTACCAGATTCTTCCTATGCATCTATTGAGATGACAATATGGTTTTTGTTCTTGATTCATTGATGTGATTTATGATGTTTATTGATTTGTGAATGTTGAACAACTTGAATTTCTGGGATAAATCCCACTTGATCATGATGTATTATTTTTTATGTGGTTCCGAATTTTTTTTTTTATAGAATCTTCGCATCTATATTCAATAAGGATATAGGTCTGTTGTCTTTGTGTCATGTCTTTGCTTTGTTTTGGTATCAAAGTAATGCTGGCCTCATAAAAAGAGTTTGACAGAATTCCATCCTGTTTAATATTTTTGGAATAGTTTGAATAATATTGGAGTTACTTCCTCTTTGAATGTTTTGTAGAATTCAGCTGTAAATAAATCAGGTTCTGGACTTCTCCTTGGTGGAGGAATTTGATTAGTGCTTCAATCTCGTTGCTTGTTATGGGTTTGTTTAGATGGTCTGTATCTCCTTGATTTACTCTTGGTAGGTTATATGAATCCAGGAATTTACTCATTTTTTGAAGGCTTTCGAGTTTATTGACATATAGTTCTTTATAATAGTTTCTTATGATCCTTTATATTTCAATGGTATTGGTTTTAATGCCTCTTTTTTCATCTCTAATTTTATTTATTTGAGTTTTTTCCTCTTTTCTCTTTGTTAGTCTGGCTAGATGTTTATTTTCTCAAACAACCACGTTTTTGTTTTGTTGATCTCTTGTTATTTTTTAGTTTCAGATTCATTTATTTCTGCTTTGATCCTCCTATTTCTCACTCCGATTGATCTTGGGTTTTGTTTGTTCTTGTTTTTCTTCTTTTCCTTTAAAAAATTTCTAAAATTTTTTTATTCATTTGGAAAATTGACTTACAGAGAGAGGGAGGAGGGAGGAGAGAGGAGGCCAGAGGGAAGAAGAAGAAGGAAGGAGGAAAGAGAGAGAAGCGAAGAGAGAGTGAGAGCGAGAGAGAAAGAAATATCTTCCATTCTCTGGTTTATTTCCCAAATGACCTCAATGGCTGGGGCTGTGCCAGGCCAAAGCTAGGGTCCAGGAGCTTCTTCCAGGTCTCCCATGTGGGTGCTGCTGCTTTCTAAGGCTCACTAAAAGAAAGCTGGATTGGAAGAGGAACAGCTGGGGCCTGAACCAGCACCCATATGGGATTCTGGCATTATAGGCAGAGGCTTGTTTAACCCATTGTACCACAATGCTGGCCCCTCTTATTTTTCTAAATCTTCAAGATGTTTTATTAGATCTTTGAGACATTTTCTTTGTTAAATGTCAACACTTAGTGGTTTTGAAATGTGATGTAATTTCATTTATTTCAAGAAAGCTTTTGATTTAATTTTTTTTTTTTTGACAGGCAGAGTGGACAGTGAGAGAAAGGTCTTCCTTTTTGCCGCTGGTTCACCCTCCAATAGCCGCCGCAGCCAGCGCACTGCGCTGATCCGAAGGCAGGAGCCAGGTGCTTCTCCTGGTCTCCCATGGGGTGCAGGGCCCAAGCACTTGGGCCATCCTCCACTGCACTCCCGGGCCATAGCAGAGAGCTGGCCTGGAAGAGGGGCAACCGGGACAGAATCCGGTGCCCCGACCGGGACTAGAACTTGGTATGCCGGTGCTGCTAGGTGGAGGATTAGCCTGTTGACCCACGGTGCCGGCCTTGATTTACTTTTTAATTTCTTCAACAATCTGTTGATTATTCTGTAGCATGTTGTTTAATTTCCAAGTATTTATGAATGTCCTATAGTTCTTCTTGTTGATTTCTAGATTTATCCCTTTATGGCCTGAGATAATACAAGGTATGGTTTCAGTCTTTTTAGCTTTGCTGAGACTTGGCTTCTGTCCTAATATGTGTTCTGTTCTAGAAAATGTTCCATATGCTGGTGAGAAGAATGTGTATTCTGTAGGTGTTGGGTGAAACGTCCTATAAATGTCTGTTAGGTCTATTGCTTAACAGTGTGTTTCAACTCCCATGTATTTTTATTGATTTTTTGTCTGGATGATCTGTCCATTGATGAAAGTGGGATGTTGAAGCCACCCACTATTATTGTATTGGAGCCTATCTCTCCCATAGGGTCTAATGATATTTTGTGTGTTATCTTGGTGGTCTTGTGTTGGGTGTATGTATAATTATGATTGTTACATATTCTTGCTGAATTGAACCTTTTATCAAAATATAATGTCCTTCTTTATTCTTTTTTATAGATTTTAATTTAAAATCTGTTTTATCTGATATCAGGATAGCTAAGCCTTCTCACTTTTGGTTTCCGTTTGCCTGGTATATCTTTTTCCAACCCTTCACTTTCAGTCTGTATGTATCTTTTTTTTTTTTTTTTTTTTTTTTGTGAAGTTTCTCATAAGCAACATATAGGGGGGTCATGGTTTTTTTATCCACTCAGCCAAGCTAAGTCTTTTGGTTGGTAAATTTAATCTGTTTACATTCAAGGCTACATTCAAGGATAAGAATTAAGATCTGTCATTTTGTAGATAGGATAATGATTCTACCTGCTCTGCTAGTGAATTCGGTGATACCGTGTGTTTTCTTGATGTTTATTCCTAATCCAGGATGCCCTTCAGAACTGCCTAAGGCTCACTTTGTTTTTTCCCTTCCCTGTGCTTGAGGTCACCTATTTTTCAAGGATTCCCTAAGCTCATTTTAATGGGATAACAAGAAGAGATGCTAGATATAATGTCTCTTTAAATGTCTCTTGAGTAGACCAGGGCTAGACCACGAACATCTGGAACATGTCATTTTGAGTGCAGAGGGAGAGGCCAGGGTGTCACAAGGGAACAGCAGGTGAGCCTGTCTTGTCTTGGAGATGGCATTTGAGCTTAGACCAGACAGTTGAACCATTTAGAGAACGTGGCCCATAAGACTTGACGTGCTCTGAACAGGATATAACTTCATGATCAAATCCTTCTTTCCAGATTTCTCCAGAATTTGTTTTCTTGTGATAGTGGTTGGCTGGTGGTACTTTCTCTCGGTTTTTGCTTATCTGTAAAACACTTTATTTCTCTTTCACTTTTAAAGGATAGCTTTGCTGGATATAATATTCTTGATTGGAAATTTTTTTCCTTTTAAGGCCTTGAATATATCATCTCACTCTTTTCTGGCCTGTAGGATTTCCACTGAGACATCTGATGTTAATTTAATTGATTTTCCTTTACATGTAACTTTCTTCAGTTTTTAATAAGTTTATTTTCTTGCTATTGAGACATTTGAATGTTTTAGACGTATTTTGAGATTAATTTCTATTACATTTATGGTTTGCAAATATTTTTAGATATACTCCATTTTGAACATAGTTAATTATAGTGCATTCTATATTTAAAATTACTAAAAGAATAGATTTTAATATTCTCACTGAAAGCAATAATTTGGCAAAATGATAGATGTGCTAGATTCATTCTAAAATTTCTGTTACATATACATAGACCAAAAAATCACATTTTATTCCATAAATATACAGAAGTTTCATTCATCAATTAAAAAGACATCAGTTTTTTAGATAGTGATACCTACAGCACCTTCCTTATAGGATTGAATTTATTCCTTTTAAAGTGTAATATGCTGTGGCCTAGTAGGCTAAGCCTCCGCCTGTGGTGCTCTCATCCCATATGGGCTCCAGTTTGTGTCCTGGCTGCTGCACTTCTGATCCAGCTCTCTGGTTACGGCCTGGGAAAGCAGTAGATGATGGTCCAAGTGCTTGGGCCCCTGCATCTGCGTAGGAGACCTAGAAAAAGCTCCTCGCTCCTGGTTTTGGTCTAGCCCTGCCGTGGCCACTGTAGCCATTTAGAGAGTGAATCAGCAGATGGAAGATCTCTCTCTGTCCTCCTCCCCCTAATTCCCTCTCTCAAACAAATAAATAAAAGCTTTAAAAAATAGTGATACACAAATAACAATTTCAGTTTACAAATCACATAAAATATTTTTGTGTCATTTTTATATAATAAAGTAAAAATGCTACTTTATTAATGTGCAGCTTTGATCATACAAATCTAACTTTTTTGCAAAATAATTTTTTGGTATCAATATTTCCGCTAACAGTGTATAATAAATCTAGCAACTTACTTTTAATTAATATACTTTAAAGCAGCGGTAGTTGCTCTTGGCAAATCTGAAATCACAAATAATTTCTTAATAATTTTTAATTTTGAGAAGGATATTTCTGGAGGTGTGACTATGGAGCTTTAAAAATTTTTAAATACTGTAGCAATATTGGGATAGATTTCTTAGATACTGTTTTAAAATAGATTCTTTATGTGTTAATGGCTTATGATTCTCATGGATCAGATTATCTAAAATCTTCTATTGACACAGTAACTATGTTTTTGTATGATACATGTAATGTTTTAATATATGTAAAACATGAGTAATTGTCAAATCAGGGTAATTTCCATATCCACTTCTTTGATCATTTATCATTTCTTTGTAGTCAAAACATTAAAAATCCTTTCTTCTAGTTTTAAGACATTTAATGCATTATTACCAGCTGTAGTCACCCTACTATGAAATAAATATCAGAATCATTTCTGCTCTCTAACTGTAACATTGTACTCATTGATCAACCTTTCCTCACCTTTTGTTCCCCCATAACCTTTCCAGGTTCTGGTAACCACTATTCTATTCAACTTTTTTTTTTTTTTTGGACAGGCAGAGTGGACAGTGAGAGAGAGAGACAGAGAGAAAGGTCTTCCTTTGCTGTTGGTTCACCCTCCAATGGCCGCCATGGCCGGCGCACTGCGGCTGGCGCACCGCGCTGACCCGATGGCAGGAGCCAGGTACTTCTCCTGGTCTCCCATGGGGTGCAGGGCCCAAGTACTTGGGCCATCCTCCACTGCACTCCCTGGCCACAGCAGAGAGCTGGCCTGGAAGAGAGGCAACCGGGACAGAATCCGGTGCCCCGATCGGGACTAGAACCTGGTGTGCTGGCGCCGCAAGGCGGAGGATTAGCCTAGTGAGCCACGGCGCCGGCCTCTATTCAACTTTTATAAGAGCAACTTTTTTTTTTTAAGATTTCACATGTGAATGGGACTGTACAGTACTTGTTCTTTCCTGGCTTATTTCATTCACCAGAATGTTCTGCAGACGCATCCCTGTGGTTGAAAATGAACAGATTCACTTTCTTTTCTTAAATGGTATTCCATTCTATACATGTATATATTATATATCTATCTGTCACATTTTCTTTATTCATCCTTTGATGATCATTTATGTTGATTCCTTATCTTGACTCTTGTGAAAAATACTGCAGAAGAAAATCCTTGTATTTCTGCTTTTTTTCCAGAATGTTATAAATGTATAGTTAGAATCATACAATATGGTTTAACCTTTTCAGATTGGTTTCTTTAATTTAGTAATACATTTAAGATTAAGTAATACATGTAAGTTTCCTCTGTGTTATGTTGTGCCTTGGTAGCTCCTTTCTTTTTAAAAACTCATTCATTTTTATTATTGAATGAGATTACATTATATGGGTATACCATAATTTGTTTATTCGTTCTCCTTTTGAAAGATACTGGATTGCTTCCAGTCTTTGACAACTATGAAATAAAAATGCTGTAAACATTCACTTGCATTTTTCTCTGTGGAGGTAAGCCTCCCAAACATTTGAGGAAGTACCTAGAAGTTTATTTGCTGGATAGTATGATAGGACTGTCATACAATTTTATTATGTTTATTATTTATTTATTTAGGTTTATTGTTATGTTTATTATTAAGCACAATAACAAACTGTCTTCCTAGGTGACTGCCATTTTGCATTCCTACCAGTGAGCAATGGTTCTTGTTGCTCCTCACCCTTGCAGTGTTTGGTGTTGTCAGTGTTCCGGCTTATTCCATCCTAATAAGTATGCAGTGGCATCTCATTGTTCTAATGTACAATTGCAGGGTGACATATTATGGGGAGCATCTTTTCATATGCTCAGTTGCCATTTCTGTATCTTTTTGATGACAAATATCTTAGATATTTTGCCCATTTTTAATATGGTTGTTTATTTTCCTATTGATGAATTTTAAATTTTCCTTTTATATTTTGAACAAAAATCCTCTATCAGGTATTTATTTTGTAAATATTTTCTCCTAGCTTGTCTCCTGGCTTGCCTTTGTAATATCTTGACTCCTTTTTGCAAGTAGAAGTTTTGAATTTTCATGAAGTATAACTTGTTAATATTTTCTTCTATGGATCTTGCTATTTGTGTACTTAAAGTGTCATTGTCACATCTGAGGTCATCTAGAGTTCCCCTATGCTATCTTCTAGAATTTTCATGGCTTTATGTTTTACATTTTGGTCTGTGGTATATTTTAATCTATTTTGTTAAAGGAGTAAGGTTTACATTTAGATACATTTTTTTTTTTTGCATGTGGTTATCCAATTGTTCCAGCTGAAAAGACTATCCTTTCTCCATTGAATTGCACTTGTTCCTTTGTCAAAGATCAGTTGAAAATATTTTTATAAGTCTATTTCTGGGCTCACTATTCTGTTCCAGGGATCTTTGTGTCTGTTTTTCCGTCAATAACTTACAGTCTTGGTTACTGTGGGCTTATAGGAAGTCTTGAAGTCAGATAGTGTCAGTCTTCTGATTTTGTTATTATTTGTTCTGGGGTTTTTGACAACTCTTGGGCATACCTGCCATCCAAATGTTGACTCATAAAAGATTTTTGATAAGTAGCACACATGCAAGAGTGATGGGTGACCCTAGTTACTCATTCCACACGGAAGTGTATGACAAGTTCTGTCATACCCCATAACCAGCAAGCATAATTTTCCTCATGCTCCCACACTCACATGAAGTTGTCTAAGTCTAATGTCCTTTGATAGCAGATGGGGTAACTTATAAGAGTCTGTGACAGTGGACCAGCAGTGTGCAAGAGGGATGCGGGGTGAGAGTGGCCACATTTATATATATGGCTTACTGTGAACCTTTTCACTCTTTGTTTCTTATATTCCCCTTTTTACTGCGGATCAAGTCACCACTCTATTTTCAGGGATGGCTGGGTGGGAGCTGGTGACTCTACACATACATATTCCAGGAGTCTCCAGAGTCCTCTGCAACCCCAGATGGTAGAGTTCTGCCATCTCTACTCTAGTGGCAGAACTAGAGGCACAGATACCTGCAGCTCAGCTAAGCATCCTAACCAGAAAGTTGTCAGTTCTCTTCCCAGAGGCACACCCAGGATCTTGGTATAGTTCTCAGAGATACTATTTTACTTTCATTAGAGTAGGAGTAGTCCTCTCTCATGATGAGGGTGGGAAAATGTAACCCTGTTGGTCTGTACATGATAGCAACACCTTTTCCAAAATTTTAGTCTTCTCTGTGGGCTGGTTGGGATGATGGAGATAAGGATGAAAGCATTGGGTCTTCCATTTTTTTGAGAGGAAAGATGGCAGGTTCCAGCAGGTGAGCATCCTTTGATCCTACTGTTTTTAACTGTGAGCTGTTGGTCATGTACTAAGGTCACAGAGGAAGTGTCCATTGATATCCCGTTCCAAGAGAGCGTGCTTACCTGAGTCCCCTTCTCTGAACCCCTACATTTTAACTGTAAGTTATGAAGGGCTCTGCAAGTCAGGCTCTGACTTCCTCCCCCAACTCAGCACCCTCCAGTTCCCACTAGCATATTCTGCCCTAGCCACGCTTGTTCCACACTCTGGTCTCATGCACATCAAACTCATGCTGCCTTGCTCTCTGTCCCCTGTGTTTGGGACTCAAACTCTTACATGGCTCGGATTCTTCATGAAGAATTCTCTAATGAGTCCTCTATAGAGTGGTCTCCCCTAGCCACATCCTTCTGCTAACTCTGCACTTAGCGGAATGTGCGTTACAGTGTCTATCCCAACCTCTTTGAATATAATGTCCAGAAAGGTAGGTATGTAGATATTGTGTTTATTTCTAGGACTTCAGTGCATAGGACAATACATGGAATGCTAAAGGTAATCAACAAATATTTGTCACATATTGAATTCACTAATTACCCTGGAAGTGTTAATTAAATGCCTGTTACGGGTCTTGTCTTTTGTTCTCATCTCTGTTTTATATCTTGTATTTCCCAAATCATTTTAATTGTACAGTAGAAATTATTATTATATAATTGTTATAGGATCCAGTACAGAGCTGAGTTCTTGCTAAGAACACATGATGTTTATGGATAAAATCCTCTGTATAGGACATTTGTTTTAACATTGTGCCTTTTAGCTGAATATGATATATGAAATATGTGTATAGAGCCTATAGAATATTAGGGGTTCTAACAGCACTTATTAAGGCGCTTGCTGCTGTACTAATTCTCTCAGCTATTTGTTAAATTAATTCCAATAATGGCTTTTCTTTTACACCCTCACTGCCTTGCTTTTATTGAGCAGATGTCCTCATTTGAGCAGATGTCTTTACTGAACTTTTGGGGCTGAGTCTAAACTCTCCCTTGGGAGTCTGTCTCTAATTCAACTCATTCCAATATGCAGAGAGAGTCACTGTTTTCCTTCCAGTACACTACACCAAGCACTTGTCTATATCCAATTTTATAATCTACTCTATTGGGTAATACCAAATTTTAAAAATTCATAGGGTTTGTTAGAGTTTTCCTTTGTCACAAATCCTTTTGAACTGAATGGAAAGTGTCACCTTTACATAGGTCTGATTTAGAAACTTGGCCTAATGGGGTCCATTATTTATTTATTTATTTTTTTGATTTGCTACACATGTGTGTTTGGGAGGCGTGGACTATGTGGGAGTTCAGGGTGTCATGGCTGGGTGCTGGGTGCCTAAGGTAGGAACCAGGGTGAGGGATTCTAAACTGACTCAGCCAAAGGCACTGAGAACCAGAGAGTCATATAATATCATAGATATACTAAATTCAGACACCAAGCACATCAAGTTAAAACTCAAACCAGAGTTCTAGAGGCATGGATGAAGACAAGCTCTTAGAGCCAGAGCTGACAGCTTGGTGTTCATAAGATGAGGGAAGAGGAGCTCAGACTTCCACTCTGGATGTTTCCAAACAGAGTTTATAGACCACAAGTTTTGTAATGATAGAAATGGACCAAAACCAAGGATAATTATCACTTTTTTTTTGACAGGCAGAGTGGACAGTGAGAGAGAGAGACAGAGAGAAAAGCCTTCCTTTGCCGTTGGTTCACCCTCCAATGGCCGCTGCGGACGGCGCACCGCGCTGATCCGAAGGCAGGAGCCAGGTACTTCTCCTGGTCTCCCATGGGGTGCAGGGCCCAAGCACTTGGGCCATCCTCCACTGCACTCCCGGGCCATAGCAGAGAGCTGGCCTGGAAGAGGGGCAACTGGGACAGAATCCGGCGCCCCGACCAGGGCTAGAACCCAGTGTGCCGGCGCCGCAAGGCGGAGGATTAGCCTAGTGAGCCGCGGCGCCGGCACTTTTTAAAGCTCTATTTTATTTTCCTTTGTGGCCAAAGCAGTCACACTGACATTTGAATCTTGATGTGGGATTTATGAAGAATTGAAATACTTATTTTATGTGACTAATTCTGTAAGTTAGAAATAAGTATAATATTTTTTCATAGCTGAAAAAATTAAGACAGAAAAATTCTGTGAATGTCCAAAAGTCACATAGCCAGGAACTGGTTGATCCAGGTTTCAAGCAGAGTTATCTTCAGTTTAGAAGTTCTGCTGCCAGTATGGTACTGGGGAGAAAGTTTGTGGTGAAAGGTCACACACACACACACACACACACACACAAGCAGGTTCTGAAGATCGCACTTGACTACATCTATCCTGTAGAAGATGGAATCATGGATGCTGCCAATTTTGGGCACTTTCTCCAAGAACCAATCAAAGTGAATGGAAAAGCGGGTACCTCAGGGGAGGGGTTGTGACCATTGACAGGAGCAAGAGCAACATCATTGTGCCTTCTGAGGTGCCTTTTTCCCAAAATGTATTTGAAATATCTCACCAAACATATTTGAAGATGAGTAATCTACTTGATTGTTTGCATGGGGTTGCCAACAGCAAAGAGAGATACAAATTGTATTACTTTCAGATGAACCAGGATGAAAAAGAGGAGGAAGATGAAGATTGAAACTCATTTTGTGTGGAATATTTTGCAAAAGTTCTTAAATAAAACTTGGCAACTGAAAGAGAAGAAGAAGGAGGAGAAGAAGAAAGAGAAGGGAAGAGAGAGGGAAGGAGGAGCCAGGAGGAGGGGGAGGGGGAGGAAAAGGAGGAGGAAGTTGCTTGTCCTTTTATTTACTCCAGAGATGCTGTTTGCTTAGTCTGACCGTCTGCCATACACTGTCCTAGATGCTCAGGAAATGACAGTGACTCGGGAAGACAGGGCATTTGCTCTCTGAATCATAGACTCTCCATTATAGCTCCCACATGCAGACCTTCCTGATAAGATCTTAATCCTGTATGGTGACCAACATGCCTTCATGGAGAAGATGTTTCCAAGCACAGTTTAGAATACCAAGAGCCAGCACTTAGAGATTTATCACACGCCAGTCACTGTGAGAGGCACTTCGTATGCTATAGCTAATTTATCTTCATGGTGACTGTCTGCGGCAGGTACTATTGCCATCACTTTTCAGATGAAGAGACTGAGGCTGGAAGGCATTTTTAATTGGTTTGCACAGCTGGTTACAGTGGAGCTGGATTTGTACCTAGGAGAATTTGACTCCAAAGTCATAATATAGCCTTAGAAGCTCTCTTAGAAACTGCTATTAGAAATTGTTTATAGTAGCAAAGTTAGAAAAAGCATGGTGGAGCATTTAGTTAGGTGGTTAAGATGCCTGTGTCCCCAATGAGCGTACCTGGATTAGATTTCCAGATCTGGTTCCTGATGCCAGCTTCCTGCTAACGTACACTCCAAGAGACAGGGGTGGTGGATCTGATGATTGGATTCTGACTACCCATTTGGGAGACTCTGTATGAGTTTCTGGCTCTTGGTGTTGGCCCCAGCCCAGTCCCAGCCATGGTAGGTATTTGGGGAATGAATCAGTAGATGGTAGTTCTCTCTCTCTCTCAATAAGGTAAAATGAACAGAAAATAAATCAATCCAACAGTGGGACACCACACTGCCTTGACATCTGTGAGAACTGTGCCTGTCCTCATCCTGATGCATAAGCCTGTGGTTTCACAGGAATTTCAGAAACAACATGGTGTACCCCTCCCCCAAGAAGGTACAGTGAGATTAGAGTCAATCGAAAATCAAACTGGCCCAGTGACTTTTGTTCTATAGTTGAAAAGAGGGTTCAAATGTAAAAGTATCCACAAAATAAATAAAAACCTATCAAATATTTAATATAAACTATGGTCTTCAGAAACAGAACTCTTAAATCCTATAAGCAAAACTGGAAAGCTGGAAGAGGTATTCAGGAGGAAGGATGTATATTTATGTCTTCATTATAGAAGTAAGTAATTATGACTTAATTCTTGAAGTGACAAGAAAAACATAGATTCATTTTTATAATTTTCAAGAGATTTAACATTAAAGATGCACTTGTCTCCTTTCCTCAACATCACACTAAAGGAAGGGTGTCACACACCATGAATGGAATAGAAGGCTTACTCGCAGAGGAAGGACTTAAAGAAACCCCAGAGGAAGAAGTGGCAACTAACATAGCAAGGTGGAGGATTTGAAAGAACAGTTAATTGAAAGGAGGAGTGAAACAAAACCTGACAATTAAAAGCTTGCTCCACGTTGGCAAGAATTTAAAAAGACAGGCAATTAGGAACTCTAAGATAAAAAAGCAAAACCCCATAAAAAACCCTCTAAGATAAAAGCACAACTTCTAGAACTGTAGTGAAAAAATATTTGCAAAGTCCTAGAAATAATAAGTGCATTTACTGATTTTTCCATTTAGGATCAACTCTAGGCAAGGCATTGGAAACATACATATGGCTTAGATTTTTAAATATACTCATTTTGGCAATATAAGAGTAAAAACAGAGTTAAAACATTGGCAGTTAAAGGGGAAGAGAAGGACTGTTTAAAGAAAAGGTAGGGAATATCTGAAGCAACAAAGATTGTCAGTATGTTTCTTAGAGTTTAAGTAACCAATGAAAAATATTCTTGCCATAGTATCAATTATTGCCCTTTATCTTGGCATATGTATTAATAGCACTCTTTCCTTTTAAAAATGTGCAGATTAGGTAATATATAGCAACCCTACCAATAGAAGAACTAAAACAGAGTGATACATAGATAGGTGAGTGGGCAGATAGATTGATAAATGAGGTCTAAAATTTGATAGATCAAGAAAGGGCATTAGATACTCACCTTGTGGTTATGTGGGATTAATTAACAAACAAAAATGTTAAAGGATTTGAAGTGGTTGCCATTATAAAGTACACAACACAAGGACAGGAACTTGATTTTATTCAGCGTTCTATCCCCAGTACCCAGGTTGCCCAGAATACAATAGACACTGAGAAATATTTCTTCAATAAATAATATGGAGGTGAACATACATATTTTAGAAGAAGGTAAGGCAGAGGACAGTTCCTTTCAATCCCATGTATACATTGCTTAGACATTTTTCACTTACGGAGTAATGTATTTACCCCTAACTCACAAATATTCTCAATACATAGGATCTGGAGAGTACTGAATTATATATAAGGATATAAGAAAATTCATCTGTAATGTTAATATTCCAAATGATAGATGTTAAGTTTATATGTATTTTGTTATGATATGTAATTGTGTTTTAAGAATAATGAACAACAAAAAAGAGTACTACACTATTTTGTAGTTTGCAATTAGTTAAGTTTTTTATTAACTACTTTCCCTGCTAATGGAAAGTAAGAGACCAGAATGACTTCCAGCTTTCTTGGTCTGCCAGACAATTATATTTGAAGGAATTAAGATGCATTACATGTACATTTGTAGAGAACTTTATTACATGTTAGGCATCATTCTGGGTGTTTGGTATATTTCAGTGGTCCTAACAAAGAAACTTTGATCTCCTCAATCTACCTTCTCATTCTTAAAAGGCCTTGGTATTCCATCACTCACTGATCTTGAGTCTGTACACTATCAGGAAATGAAGGTTAAGGCAGGATTCTAACTTGCTTACCAGAGTATTGAAGACATGGTCACACACACACACACACACACACACAGCAAAATGACTGGGAGATCTATCAGTTTGAAGAAAGTAAGAAAAGTTGTGACTACTGTGCTAACTGAACAGAGATTTCAAAAGCCACAAATAACAAATACTGACTTTGCAAACTAAGTCTAAGGAAGGCATTAAGCAAACAACAGCAGCACCAGTGATGACTGTCAATAATGACAAAACTTGAAGGGGGAATCTGATTTCCAGAGTTGCTACATTATGTTTAGATGTAAACAGAGTCCTGTAAGTTGAGATGAAAGAACACTAGACAGCAATTTGAACCCACAAAAATAAACAACACTGGTAACTGTATATAAAATATATTACAAATGTATGTTAGTAACATTTTCTCCTACCTGATTTAAAATACAATAACATAAAATATATGCCATATATATAGATACAATTTTATGACAATAATAACAATACAAAGGAATGGAGATACAATGGAACTGTACTGGAGCACATTTTTGTTTTCTGTTGAAATTATGTTGGTATTAATTAATCTGAACTAGTTTCCTTCAATTTAGCATCTAATGTAGGAATGGTGGTATAGAACAGACATAATACAAGCAGAAAACAAATTGTAAATGGCAGCGGTAAATCCTGTATAATCAGTAGTTACTTCTGATATAAATGGATTAGCATATCATAAATGAAGGTATTTAGCAGAATAAAAACATATGATCCAATTCTATGCTGTCTATAAGAGACACAATTTAGATTCAAAGACACAAATTGTTGAAAATAATAGGATTGGAAAAAGTATACAATGCTAACAAAAGAGATGTGGAATGGCTATCCTAGTATCAGAAAAAATAGTTTTTAATTTGAAAATTGTTATGAGTCAAATAATAACATTAAAATTATAAAAAGTTTAATTCATAAAGATGGAAGATCAGTTATAAAAATATATGCACCTAAAATAGAGACCTCAAATACATAAAGCAAAACTTACAAGACTGAAAGGGCTCATGTGGTTGGAACTGTGTATGCTTCCTGGTTTTGCCATTGTGGTCATTTATTCAAATGCCCTTGATACCAACCCAGAGGACAGGCACTGGGAAAGACTGACTGTCACCAACTAGCTGAGTCATTTTTTCTACCTGGATATTTAGTTTCCATCCCATGGTAGATTTTGATGCTTGCCTACTTTGTCTAACCATTTGCTTCTAACTCAGATCTCCTTGTCTTTGGTTTATCAACTGTTTTTTCTTTTCTTTTTTTAAATTTTATTTATTTGAGAGGTGGAGTTACAGATAGAGGAGGAGACGGAGAAAAAGGTCTTCCATCTGCTGGTTCACTCCTCAAATGGCTGCAGTGCCTGGAGCTGGGCCTATCCAAAGCCACGAGCCTGAAGCTTCTTCCAGGTTCCCACGTGGGTGAAGGGGCCCAAGCACCTGGGCCATCTCCCACTGCTTTTCTAGGCCATAGCAGAAAGTTGAATCAGAAAGGGAGCAGCCGGGACTAGAACCAGCACCCATATGGGATGCTGGCACCTCAGATGGAGGCTTAGCCTACTACTGTGCCACAATGCTGGTCCCTATCAACTGCTTTCCTTCCAGGACCCTGAAAAGCCAACCCGTCTATTAATATGTGCTCACTGCAGGTGGGCTGCTTCTCCTTTGATGTAGCTAAATGTCCAGGTACACACCCAAGGCTATACCAATTTTGAGAATTTTCCGTTGGCTTTGCCCTTCAAGGCCGTCTCCTGAGAATGGCTGCAATGAAGCTTGTGTCTGTTTTTGGCTGATGCAAACTAGGGTGGCCCCTTTTTCTAATCATTCAGCTGGCCATGTGAGAATGTTTCATATTGCCACAGAGAGTACCTGAGGTAGAGAAGATGCTGGTTCAGCCGGAGGAGATGATGTGAGGTCTGGGCTACCTGGATGGGCAGGTGCCTTGTACTTCCTGGTCCCATTAAAGCTTGCCCCAAGTTAGGCCATTTTCACCTCATGATGAATTGATTGCTAATGGGTCCACATACCTGTTATTCAGTACTGGTTAAAATGAATAGTCATTTGCTATCCTGTGGTCAAACATTCTGTCTTTACAGTAAGAGCTCAGTAACGCAGTATGAGCTGATTTCCAGTAATCATCTGATGAAGATTGCATAACCTTGCTCCAGGAGCCTCGTAATTCTCCTACTGTTGTTTGCTGGCCATAAACTCCACATTTAACCTTCCACCACTAATATTTCCAAGTAATAAGGTCTTCTAGATCACATGGCTTCCACTCGGGGACTGATACCTGAGCTGGAGCAGTGTTTCTAGGAATAAAATGTTATCTCCGTAACATGAATAAGCCTGGCAGAAACTGTACCTCCTTATGTAACACAGGAAGCAAATGCAGACATTTGTCTTGGGGACATCACTACATGCCCCTAAGCACTGGACCTCTTAATACATTTATGAAACAGCAGTTTCTTGCTTCTTGTAGGTTTTTATCTCACTCACAGGAGTACAGGGTCTTAGCTCATCCTGCCTGAGCAGCATAATATTTTTGATGTGATGGTTTAATGTGAAAATCGCAGGATTTCTAAATGGTCCAGATCTCTTCAGACTATATTACGAAAGGCTAGGAAAGTTAACATGGTCCTAAAGCAAAACTGTGAGTAAATACCATTTCTGTTTCATGAGAATGTGAACTGTTTCTGATAGTCTTTGCTGATTGGGTTAGAAAAGAAGTCATTTGCTGAGTCAATGGCTGCCTGGCATGTGTCTGAGGCTGTGTTAAGTTATCTGCTAAAGGACCATATCTTAGAACTGTAAGCAGGCTTAATAACGCTTGCCTGCGGCTATGGAGGGCTGCAGGCGTTTCCCGGGATCCATCTGCCTTCTGCCAGACTGGCCAATTAAATGGAGTTGTATAGGGACCATTGCTTCTACATCTGCTAGGGCTTTGAGAGAGTCACAGTCTCTGGGGTGTTCCCTGGGACTCAGTGCTGCTTTTCATCTATAGTCTTACCCTGCAGTGGCAGATTCAGAGGTTCATACTTCTCCCTCCTCACTGTAGTACAAAAGGTCTTCAAAAAGTTCATGGAACATAGTGATGTTTCCTACCCTACCCTCCCTCCCTCCCATGCCCCTACCCTTCCTCCTCATTCTTCTCTTATTCCCTCTTTTACAGTGATCTACTTTCATAGTAGATGAAGGTTTAAACTCTAAAGTTTACTTTATACTTATCAGATTAACCCAATGCTAAGTAAAGAGTTCAACAGATGGAAGAAGAAGAAAAACACTGTTCCTAAACAGTAGACACAAGGGCTGTAAACAGTTGTAAGATCTCAAAATGCCAATTTCACTCCTTTACATTACATTTTTGGGATGTGTATTATAGAAAAACTGTACATGACTTCCAAAAGATTCTTGCACTAAAATATACTTACCTTTGAATTCTATTTTCCACTAGGTTTTTGAGGTACTCTTATCTCTTACTATTCAGGCAAAGAACCCAACGTGAGGGTTATTATACCTGACAATTGTCAATCCCAATTTCGCACTCAGGGGAAAAGAGCACCTTTTGTGGGTCTGCTGACTCTGTGGAAACAAAAGTTGGATTTTGGCCAGGACTATATTTATAACGTGAGAGTCGGGTACTCCCATTCTAACAGGGGAGCCATGAGGAGAGTTAGCACTTCAGGAATGAATGTCCGTTCAGAAAGTGTGTCCAGTAATCCTTAAAATGTTTGATAGTTCCTTTGCTCTTAGTACATTTTCTGTTGATGTAGCCGAATACCTGAGGCTGTGTAATTTACAATTTATTTTTACTCATAATTCTGGAGACTGGAAAGTCCAATGGTATGGCTTCTGGTGAGGGTCTTCTAATGCTTCAACTCATTTTGGAAAGCAGGAAGATAAGCGGTCATTTTAGCACAGTACAATGCGAGGGGCAGCCTCACTTTATCATAGCCTCCTTCCATGGTAACTAATCCAGTACCACAGAATGAGAACTCACTTCCACCAGCAAGGCACTAGTTTCTCTTAGCAACCTAATCACTTCTTAAAGTCCCTATCCCTGAAAAGCAAGCAAATCTCACATGAGTTTTAGAGGGGACAAAGCATGTTCAAGCTATAGCACTCTGTCTCCAGTGTCCTGTCACCAGGGTAAGTGCAACAGATCCCTTTGTGGTAGGACTAGCACAATGGTTAAAATATATACCTGATGTGGTATGTCCCCTGGACATCAACTAACTCCTCAGTGAATGGATTTGAAAACCAGGACATATCTGGATTTTGTGATTTTTTTATCTTTTTTTTGTATTGGAGTGACCATCTTGAGTCTCTCACTTTTCCATGCTTTCTTTCTTTCTTTTTTTTTTTTTGTATGTATGATATTTCAACAAGTACCTTTCTTGGCTGTCCATCTAAATCTTTTATATCTTTTTCCACTCTGGATATTGGTCTTTTGGACTTCCTATTTTTTTTTCTTGATTGACATCTCCAGATATAAGTTTTCAATTTGATTATATTTTTAAATAGATTAACCTTTGGCTTTTAAAAAATACTGTGTACTAAAAATTAAATATTTAGCAATAAATATGGTCAAAGAAGCAAAGTTTCTCTACAATAAAATTATAAAACACCAATAAAATAAATTATTAAAGACACATAGAAAAAGGGAAAGATATTCATTATTCATGTATTGGAAAAATTGATATTAAAATGTCTATACTGCCTAGAGCAAGTACAAATTTAACAAAATCTCAATAAAACACCAATTGCATTCTTTACAGAATTAGAAAAGACAATCTAACATTCATAAGTAATTGAAGACCCGGACTAGCCAAAGCCATCTTGAGTAAAAAATAAAGGAAGAAAAAGAAAGAAATAAAATTAGAGAAAAATGGCAGGAAGGGAGGAAGGAAGGGAGGGAGAAAGGAAGGAAGGAAAGGAGAGGAAGAAAGAAAGAAGCTGAAATCAATACCTAATTTTAAAGAATACAACAAAGCTATAGTAATTAAAACAGTATGGTACTGACATAAAAATGTACATACTGGTGAACAGAACAGAGAGAGAACCCAGAAATTGATCCCTGTATATCCAACCAATTTATTTCTGTTGAAGGTGTTATGAACATACATTGGACAAACAATAGTACTTTCAATAACTAATGTAGGCAGAACTGGATATACATATGTACAAGAGTGAAATTAGATCCCTTATTCTTACATACATTAAAATCAAATCAAGAAGGATTAAAGCATAAAATGTAAGACCCAAAACTAGGAAATTGTCTGAAGAAAACACTTCAAGAAATTGGTGTAAGCAGTGAGTTTTTGGATAAGGCTCCAGAGCTCAAGCAACAAAATGAAAACTAGACAAATTGGATTATATTAAACTTAGAAAATTTCACCCCAACAGGCAGATTCAAGGCTATAAATTTACTTCCTTTTTTTTTTTTTTAAAGATTTATTTATTTGAAAGGCAGATTTACAGAGAAGCAGAGGCAGAGAGAGAGAGGTCTTCCATCCGCTGGTTCACTCCCTAGATGACCACAATGGCTGGGGCTGTGCCAATCTGAAGCTAGGAGCCAGGAGCTTCCTCTAGGTCTCCCATGTGGGTGCAGGAGCTCAAGGACTTGGGCCATCTTCCACTGCCTTCCCAGGCCACAGCAGAGAGCTGGATTGGAAGTGGAGTAGCCAGGACTCAAACCAGTGCCCATATGGGATGCCGGCACTGCAAGCAGTAGCTTTACCTGCCATGCCATAGTGCCAGCCCCAAATTACTTCTAAATATAAATTTAGTGAAAAATACTTCCTAAGTCCCATTGTGAGTTTCCCTTTGATTTCAGGGTTAGGTCAGTCTGATTATTACTGGTAGCTGGCTCATTTCCACACTGGCCAGAGAACCTATTCTGTACTTTGAGTCCACCCAGCTTCGCAGAGACTTGCTTTATGATCCATTGTAGTGTCAATTTGGTCAACTTCTCTCTATGCCCTTGAAAAAAAATATAATTACAATTTTAAAATCTTTTTTATTTCTAAAATTAAGTAAGCACCTGTTAATTTCAAATTATAATGCTGGATAGTGGGGGGAAAGAGCTTCATTTAAAAGTCATAGTGTCTCACCTATTTTAAAGTTTAACTTTTTCTTATTAATATGTAATAGTTATTTTTGTGAGGCATAGTGCTGCATTTCAGCACATGTGTATAGTGTTAACTGATCAGTCCCGCAGTCAGCCTCCCCCTCTCCATCCTTAATGCATAATACATTATGTATATATATGTATATGTAGTACCTTACTGTGGTCTATAGTCGCCCCGCAGCCCTGTGCAACATTAGAACTCACTTCCACCATGCTGTATTTTGCTGTCCTTTATTCAATTGCCTTCTATTGTAAAGAGCTTACAATCCAGTTCACATGACAGTTTGCAACATAAGTTCTTTATATCCTTGTTATCATTATAGATAACAAAATCAACTGTATGTAACAAAAATATTGGTATTCTATTTAATTTGTCCCACTCCCCCACCTCTGAATATCCGCTACTAATGTTACCTGTAGCACTAGGGCAATCTCTCATGTTGCTCTTCCCACACTTTGGATACCTTCACAATGTCTGTGCACGCCCACACTCCTTAGCCCTGCTCTGTGTCCTGAGAGTCTGGCAGGTACGGATACATCAACAGTTGCCCTTACTTTGGCTTCCACTTGGCATTCGCCAATGAGGAGGCCCAGTAGGAGATCAGAAAGAAGAATTAAAATGATGGTGGGTTATTTTTCTCTCCTTAGTCCCTTCCTGCAGGTACAACACAGGCTGGCTTTGTTCCTCTGGTGAAGGTGGAGGCTTCTATCAAAGATGTCTTCTCCACAGGACATTTTCCGGTAACTTTCCTTTTCTCTTCTCTCCAGATTGAGAGCGAAGTCAGGTCTCTCCATCTTTCTCATTGTAGTCCAGAGGGGCCGTGATTGTTCTCATCACCCTGATCTGTTACACTCATGATAGTACAGTCATTGTATGGTTAGAAGGAAATAGCAGGGGCCAGCACTGAAGCCTGGTGAGTAAAGCTGCACCTGCAGCATCAGCATCTCATCCAGGCACTGGTTCAAGACCTGGCTGCTCCACTTCTGATCCAGCTTTTTTTACATCTTTTTTTTTTTTTTACATTTTTTTTACATCACATTTTTGCATCTTCTAATGTGCTTGGGAAAGCAGTGGAGGATGGCCCAAGTACTGCACCTGCTTGGGAGACCCAGAAGAAGCTCCTGATTCCTGTCTTCAGCCTGGCCCAGCCCAGGCTGTTGCAGCCATTTGGGGAGTGAACCAGCAGATGAAAGATCCTCTCTCTCTCTCTCTTTCTGTGTGTGTGTGTGTGTGTGTGTGTGTGTGTGTCTTTTCCTCTCTCTGTGTAACTCTGACTTTCAAGTAAATAAATAAATAAATTTTAAAAAGAAGGAAACAGCAATCAACCCAAGTACCTTAATGAGACACATTTATGTCAGATGGTAGAAGATAAATCCTATTAAATTTCAGATGCTTATCACATTAATAAAGTTTCCATGGCCCAACGGCCCTATGCTTCTGAGCATATGGCATTGACAAGAGAAGTTTTCTCACTTTACATCATCCACCATGAACAATGAGGCACAACACTTGCAGCCTTTTGAGGTTTGCAGGCAACATACATCAAAGGGGGGCCTGCTCCTCTGACCTACTTAACAAGTAACTTACGATGGCAATGGTTTTGAATGAGGTTCAGAGCAAAACCATGCTCTGTAACAAGTCCAATCTGCACTGCAAAATGTGATAGAGCTCTTAGATGTTGTAGCCCCATTGGTACTGGAAACACCTCCAGCAAACGGTGATGCTGTGTGGAACCTCCAGCGAGTCACAAAAGGTGCTTGGTTCCTGCGGTTTGTAATGAGGGCTTCTGTGACAGCTTTTCTCTATTTTTTTAAAAGACTTATTTATTTGAAAGACAGAGTTACAGAGAGAGGTAGAGACAGAGAGAAAAGTCTTCCATCTGCTGGTTCACTCCCGCTATAGCTGCAACGGCCGGAGCTGCGCCAATCTGAAGCCAGGAGCTTCTTCCAGGACTCCCATGTGGATGTAGGGACCCAAGGACTTGGGCCATCTGCTACTGCTATCTCAGGCCATAGCAGAAAGCTGGATGGGAAGAGGAGTAGCTGGGACTCGAACCGGCACCCATATGGGATGCCGGCGCTTCAGGCCAGGGTGTTAACCCACTGAGCCACAGAGCCGGCCCAGCTCTTCTCTAATTGAAGAGCAGCTGCTGAACCCTTGTGGAGACTGAACATCCCCCCAGCCATGACTCTGAGACCTGAGCTCTTCCTCACGAGCTTGATGTTATTTGTGGCCCCGAAACATAAAACTGGCTCAAACAGCAGTATTTCACGACAAAGAATAAATGGAAGATATAGGACTGGGTCTGAATTGTTCTGGATGCGAGGGTACTTTTAAAAGTTTGTGGGAAATGGAAAGAGAAGTTTATTTTGGTGAAAATATTTTTTATTAAATCCGTGCATACAGAGATCTTGAAAAATGTCATGGAAAATGCATGTTATAAAAACCTACGACTGGAGACAAAACATTTTTACATCAAAATAAACTTGTCTTACAATTCCATTTTCCATGAACTTTCTGAAATAATTTCATGCATGTGTACTGCACTTTGGATGGTACAGATTCTTATAGAATTTCCTCCTCTACTTTGCTGCCTCTTCCTCAGTATCTTTGGTTTCATGGGGAATTCCCTATGATCAGCTGATGGAGGAAGAAAAATTGTGTGCCCCGTTTGATGACACTTCTGCTAAGTGTGACAGCATTAGCTGGCTGTGGTGGCTGCTGTGCGTCAGCCCCCCTTGGAGACATCTCCGAAAGAGAGCGATGAAAGAAAACATCTCAATGGACAAGACCTCAGGCACCGTATCTGGTTATCCAATCAGGAGAAGGGGAAGATAGTCCAGTCACAGATCAACAATGACTGATGAGCAGTGGCTAATAGGCTAGCAAGCCGCTGAGAGGAAAAACCAAGCTGTGAAGATAAAGCAAGCCCCAGATCTTATCTTTTGAGATTCCGGTCTCACAGAATAGGAAGTTGGTCAGGATCACCATCGTCCTGAAATCCTAGCAGAATGGAAGAGAAATGGGAAAAGTGGAAGGTTGATTTGATCACTGGTGTAGACCGGTGGTTGGTGCATAGGTGCATAATAATCAGGGTTTTAAGTTAATGTGTTTTCATCTTATTCCACCCAAAGCCCAGATACCTTAATGTGAAGGGTTCTTGTTATGCTGAGTGCTGAAATAGTAACTGAAAGTGAGTTCAGGGCACTGTGCAATGATAGGATTGAGGATGGACTTTGTGTGGATCCTGGGCTGGGATAACAACTTTCCAATAACATGACAGACAACAGTGACCACTGAGCTTCAAAGACAGAGGACTGATATTTCACACTTCCTTGAATGCCTGCAGTGGGCCAGACGCTGCATCCTGTGATGAGATACAGAGGTGAAAGGAGATCTTTCCCACCTTTGGAAGATTTGAAGAAAAGGAGGATTTGCCAATAATCTTACAACTCTCATGTGAAATTGTCTAGGTAACGATACCCTAAGGACACGTCATGCACTGCTTTTCTCATGGGAGCAGAGGCCTTCACTCTGTCTCTGTCTGGCTGTGCTGTTCTTCCTCTGGCCCACACCTCAGGTGGCTGGCACAGATGTGGTACAGCAGTGGTTAAAATGCTGTTTGGAATGCCTATATCTCCCATTGGAGTGCCTGGTTTTAGTTCCAGGTCCTCTGCTTCTGATCCAGTGCCATGTGAATGCACAAAGAGCAGTGGATGATGGCTCAAGTATGTTGGTCCCTGCTACCACGTGGGAGACCTGGATTAGGTTCTGGGCTTCTGGCTTCGACCTAGCCCAGCCCTGGCTATCGCAGGCTGGAGTGAACCAGCAGGTGGAAGATCCTTCTTTCTGTATCTACTTCTCTGGGCTTCTGCCTTTCAAATAAAAATGAAAGTAAACAAAAATGTAAAAATACATTTTAGCTTAGATTCTGCAAATTGGAAATACAGCTCCAAATTATCTGAAATCTTTTCAAGTATCTTAGTACAAATGCATACTACTCCATGCATTATATAAATGTGATAGTTTCTCTGTAGTTTTATATGCATTGGATGTTCTTATTTTAAAATAATTTTTCCCATTCTATAGTTTTAAAAATTTATTCTAAATTTTAAAATTTATATTCTCTTTTTTAAAGGATTTATTTTATTATTTGAAAGACAGTTACAGAGAGAGGTAGAGACAGATAATCTTCCATCCACTGTTTCACTCCCCAGATGGCTGCAATGGCTAGAGCTGAACTGATTTGAAATCAGGGATCAGGAGTTTCTTTCAGGTCTCCCATGTGGGTGCAGGGGGCCAAGGACTTGGGCCATCCTCTGTTGCCTTTCTAGGTGCACTAGCAGAGAGCTGGATTGGAAGTGGAGCAGCCAGGACTCAAACCAGTGCCTGTATGGGATGCTGGTGCTTCAGGCCAGGACTTCAACCTGCTATGCCATAGTGTCGGCCCCTACATTCTCTTAATTAGTAGTGAGCTTAGATCTTCCCCCATGTGCTTGCTTTTCAGATATATTTTCTTATGTGAATCTCCTGTGGGTATCTTTGCCATTTATTGTTCTAGTTCTTAGCATTCTTTTATATTGATTCATAGGAGCCATTTATAGGACAGGTTAACACTTTGTTAATATTTGCTACAACTGTTATTATTTCAGTCTGACTTTAGCTTTTGTACGTTTCTGTGTTAGGATTTTAAAAATTAAGCTCTAAGTAGTTGGATCCGTTGATCTTTGTGTTTTATTCTATTGCTCTAAGCTTGGAAAGTTCTTGCTCCTCTAGAGATTGAATTCTTTTTTTTTTAACTTTTATTTAATGAATATAAATTTCCAAAGTATAGCTTATGGATTACAATGGCTTCCCCCCCCATAACTTCCCTCCCACCTGCAACCCTCCCCTTTCCCGCTCCCTCTCCCCTTCCCCGCTCCCTCTCCCCTTCCATTCACATCAAGAATCATTTTCAATTCTCTTTATATACAGATCAGTTTAGCATATATTAAGTAAAGATTTCAACAGTTTGCACCCACATAGAAACACAAAGTGAACAATATTGTTTGAGTACTCGTTATAGCATTAAATCACAATTCTTATTCACTATCCTTTTTTTGTTGAGTTTTTCTAGGGCTTGATATTTTTTATATTTAATTCTGTGGCCCATCTAGAATTGATTTCTCTGCATGATGTGAAGTGAGGGCCTAAAATTGATTTTTCCCCCTAAATTGCTATCCAGAGGTCCCAGCACCATTTGTTAAATAATCCTTCCCTTTCTCATTGATGTGTGATGTCTCCTTTATCATATATTAAATTCTCATACATACTGGGATCTATTTTTGGGCCATCTATTTTGTTCCATTGATCTGCCTGTCCACTCCTGTGCCAGCATTACACTGTCAAAAAGGACTTCTTATTTGTCATAAGAATACACACAGGAAAGAGATAGACCGACCATTTGAGGCCCATGTAAATTTTTGATATAACTAAGAGCAAACTATGCTGTTTATTTTTTCATCTTTCCCTTTGGCTTTCAAAGAAATATCTCAATTTTTAAAAAGGCAGTACCAATATAATTCAACAGAATGTTAGAAGCTAACAATGGGTGAAAAGTTTTACAAAAGAAAATAAATAATTTCATTTACTTATTGAAACTAAGTGGATGGGGCAGGCGCTGTGGCGCAGTGGGTTAACGCCCTGGCCTGAAGCGCCAACATCCCATATGGGCGCCGGTTCTAGGCCAAGCTACTCCGCTTCCGATCCAGCTCTCTGCTTTGGCCTGGGAAAGCTGTAGAAGATGGCCCAACTCCTTAGGCTCCTGCACCTATGTGGGAGACCCAGAAGAGGCTCTTGGCTCCTGGCTTCAGATCGGTGCAGCTCCAATCATTGCGGCCAATTGGGGAGTGAACCATTGGATGCAAGACTTCTCTGTCTGTCTCTCTGCCTCTCCTCTCTCTGTGTAACTCTGACTTTCAAATAAAAAATAAATAAATCTTAAAAAAAAAAAGAAACTGGCCGGCACCACAGCTCACTAGGCTAATCCTCCGCCTGCAGCACCGGCACCCTGGGTTCTAGTCCTGGTCAGGGCACCGGATTCTGTCCTAGTTGCTCCTCTTCCAGTCCAGCTCTCTGCTGTGGCCCGGGAGTGCAGTGGAGGATGGCCCAAGGGCTTGGGGCCTGCACCCACATGGGAGACCAGGACAAAGCACCTGGCTCCAGGCTTTGGATCGGCGCAGCACCAGCTGTAGTGGCCATTTAGGAGGGTGAACCAAGGGAAAAGGAAGGCCCTTCTCTCTGTCTCTCTCACTGTCTAACTCTGCCTGTCAAAAAAAAAAAAAAAAAAGTGGTATTCTCTGTGGTCCAGGAATTGCATCTGAATCTTAAATAAATTTGTGAGAATATATAATCCCTATCTGTCATATCTCCAAAATATTTCTGGCCTCTCCAGAACCAACTGCATTCAAAATAGAACTGCAAGAGCCAGAACAGAAAGTAGTGTTTCTCTGGCTCCATCCCCTAATGCAATGTAGGAGTCATAATACTCTTTACAATTTTACAAATATATGCATAAAACCCACGGTAAGGTGTGCTCCATCATCCTCCTACAGCATCTTGCAATTGACTTCTCCTGCTCCAGAAATCAGAGAGAATGCTTTACCAAGACACCACTAAATACTGTTGAAACTCGCCAATATCCAGCTTACGGCTGCTGATGCCACAGGGGATGGGAACTGATCCAGAGTTGGGGAAATGATGCTGGGGATTATCTCGGTTTGTTCCTGTTGCTGTAACGAAATACTTGGGACTGGTTAATTTATAAAGAACATAAAATCATTTCTCACAGTTCTGGAGGATGGAGGTTCAAGATCAAGTCACTGGTAGGTCTAGCATCTAGTGCTCCCCTCTTCCAAAATGATCCCTTGTTGCTGCATCCCCATTTGAAGGAAGGTGGAAGAGCAAAAGGGACAGATGCTGTGCCCTCATTGGGCAAAAGAGATGGAAGGACTGAACTCACTTTTGTAGAGTATTTATCCTGTCCACCGGAGTAGTGTTCCCATGGCCTGACTACCTCCTAAAGGTACCACCTCAATGCTGCTGCTTTGGGGATTTGGTTTCAACATGAATTTTGGAAGGACACAAACATTGAAACCATAGTATTTTTCTCCTATATTCTCAAAATGCATGTCTTTTTCACATACAAAGTGCATTCATTCCATTACGATAGCCTTAGTCTTACATCACTGTAGAGTCAGATTTAAAGCCCAAATCCAAAGACTCATCAGAGTCAGACTTGGGTGAGAGTTAGGGTACAGTGCATTCTGAATTACATTATTTCTCTTTCCAGCTGTGAGCCTCTTACATCATAGCCATGTGCTTTCTAAATGGGACACAAGTAGACTTTCTCATTCCCAAAGGGAGAAATAGGCAAGGAGAATGGAGTTTCAGAACTCAGCTGAATCCAAAATCCAGCACAGCAAACAACATTCAATCATCAGCCATGAGAATAGTTTTTGACTCCACATCTTGCCTTCCAGACACTCAGGGGCAGGGGTTGGGTCCCCAAGACTCCAGAGGCCCCACCTCCAAGGCTTTCCTGGGTATAGCCCATACTATTGCTCTCACAGGTTGGAGTCTTGGGTCTGTGGCTCTCCCAGGCTGACATGGCATGCTGAAGGCTCTATAATTCTGGGTATTCAGGAGCCTGCCTCCATGGCTCCACTAAGCATTGCTCTAGTGGGAGCTCTCTGTGATGGCTCTGATCATGTGATAGTTTACTGCTGGTCTCAAAGCTCTCAGAGGCAACTTTTGAAATCCAGGTGGAGGTGGCCAGGCCCCATAGCTTGGACACTGTGTGTAGAGTTGGCACCATGAATCTTTACTACTTGCATCCTTTGAATGGTCAGCCCATATCACAGCTGGGCCCACTGGGAGCCACCATCTAGCGGTGGAATTCAAGGATCAAGAACTTGAGGTAGCCATGGATAGTGAGCTTCAGGTTCTCATGGGTGTCCTAGGCTCCTTCCTTGAAATGGTTCTGGCTTCAAGGTCCTGGCCCTCTGTGCTTGAGGTGATAGTGGCCATCTCAAAGGTTTCTGGAATGTCTTTAGGGTCAAATAGCAGCTGACTTCCTCCTAATCAGATGGGGGCTTGGTAATATCTTTGGTGCTCTGTCTCAAGAACACATTTTCATTCTTTATTTCAATAGTCTTAGCATTTTCCAAATCTTTAAGTTCTGTTTCCATTTGGATTTTAAATTTCATCTTTAATTTCTTCCTTCCATCATGCACTTTAAGCAGCCAGGGGAAGTCATTCAGCTCCCTGAACACTTTGCTTAGAGATTTGTTTCCTGCCAAATATCCACTTAGTCCATTGCTTGTAAGTTCTACCTTCCACAAAACACAAGGATGTGGACACAATTCAGCCAAGTTCTTTGCGGCTTTGTAGTAAGGATGACCTTTCCTCCAGTTTCCAGGAAGATGCCCTACATTTCTGTCTCAGAGCCTTCAGAATGGCATTCATAGTCCATTGTTCTACCATCATTCATTCCGATAGTGAGCACTTAGTTCATCTCCAACAATGTTTTGTCTCAGAAGTTCTCCTCTCCTGGATCTACAACAGAATTGCCCTTAAAGCAACCTAGCTTTTTCTAGCAACCTAGGCTTTTTCTAGTACTCACTCCAAACTTCTGACCTTACCCACTACCAGGTTCCCAAAGCTGCTCCCAGTTGGTTACATATTTGTTAAAACAACACCCCAGACATAGCTCATCACCACGGTCTCCCTTTTACTAAGCACCACAAGGCTCTGGGCATGTCCTCCTTTATCTCCAGCTTTCCTGTTTCCCTCAAGGATCCTCTGGCTATGCAAAGCCTCGAGATTCTCCACCTCCTTCCCATTTCCTTAGCACACAGATATTAACATCATTGATTTATCATTTGGTGCCTTGCTGCATTGTGATGGTTCCCCTACAGTGTATGATTTGCGTGAGCATACTTCAAAAAATTAATGGAGGACATGTATCATGAAAAAATACATGGATTTAGAAAGGCTTTTGCACCAAAATAACCTTATCTTTCCCCAAAAAAGGTTAAAGTATCACAGGTTAATAAAAATGTAAAAAAAAAAAAAAACAAAAAAGTAGAGATTTTCATGAACTTTTTGAAGTACACTAAAATTTCTATCCCTAGTTGAATATAATCCACATGAGGTTCTTTTCTGGTTTGATCATTGCTAGCTCCCAGGCACCTAGAGTAGTTTTAAACTCATTGGAGATACCCAATACATTTTTTTTCAAATGCATGAAAAACATACAAGCTTAGATGCATTTCATGTCCGTCTTTCTCATTGTGTTGACACTATCCAAATCGAGTTCTTGTGGAGTTATGCATGACCATTTATCTTCTCCTAAATCTAAACTTTGGGGTAATCATGCAGAACATGAAACTTTGGAACCTCTCCTTTAATCCCTGTTAGTGCTGCAGCTATGGATAGGAAATACCATTTCTCTCTCTCTCTCTCTCTCTCTCTCTCTCTCTCTCTCTCTTTGACAAGCAGAGTTAGTGAGAGAGAGAGAGAGAGAGAGAGAGAGAAAGGTCTTCCTTCCGTTGGTTCACCCCCAGATGGCCGCTATGGCTGGCGTGCTGCACCAATCCAAAGCCAGGAGCCAGGTGCTTCCTCCTTGTCTCCCATGTGGGTGCAGGGCCCAAGCACTTGGGCCATCCTCCACTGCCTTCCCGGGCCACAGCAGAGAGCTGGACTGGAAGAGGAGCAACCAGGACAGAACTGGTGCCCCAACTGGGACTAGAACCCGGGGTACCGGCGCCGCAGGCGGAGGATTAGCCTAGTGAGCCGGGGGGGGGGGGCACCAATTTGTCTGTTAACTACTTTGTTCCTGGCCTTTCTTAGATATTTTGTGTATGTATATTGTCTTACTTAATCTCCACACTACCACATGAGGTAGATATTAGAGCTCCCATTCAATCAAGGAAGAAATTGAGGGTCAGAGAATCCAATGCAAGGCGACATGGTTAGTGGAGGTCTTACTGGCATTCAGATATTTCTTCCCATAACTTTCCATATATATATGGTCACTAGACGGTCAGCTCCCCGAGTTCATGGTCTTGATTTCATTTATTCCTGTATCTGTAGAGCCTAGCATTGAAGACCAATGCATACCTGTTGAATCAGTGAATTACTGCAAGAACAAATGAATGAATGAAGCATACCCCCTCTCTAGTTCTGTTTCAGAAAGAACAATTACCATTTTTCACTCAAGTCACATTGATCTGAATTTTCCTATACACGTTTTATCTCACTTTCCACTTTCTTCTTGGTTTAATAGAAGTATTAACATGGCAGAATCAGAAAGATTTTAAGATTCTATTCAGCCCCCTCACTCCGGAAATCCCTTTTTGTAGCACCCCAGACAGATGCTCAGCCAGTCTCTCTCTCTCTCTCTCTCTCTCTCTCTCTCTCTCTCTCTTTTCTTTCTTTCCTTTTAAAGATTTTATTTATTCTTTGAAAGGCAGATTTACAGAAGGGCAGAGAGAGAGAGAGGGAAGTCTTCCATCCCCTGGTTCATGCCCCAGATAGCTGAAACACTGGTGCCATGCTGATCTGAAGGCAGGAACCAGGAGCTTCTTCTGGGTCTCCCCTGTGGGTGCAGGGGCCCAAGCACTTGAGCCATCTTCTACTGCTTTCCCAGGCCATAGCAGAGAGCTGGAATGGAAGTGGAGCAGCCAGGACTCAAACCGGCGTCCATATGAGATGCTGGTACTGCAGGCGATGGCTTTACCTGCTGTGCCACAGCACTGGCCCCCAGCCATTCTCTTTCTAAATGCTTCTAGTAACAGAAGACAAAAGAGACTAGGAGATGGCCTGTTTCATTTTAGGGGCGCTTCTGATGGCTAGAAACATTTTCATCTGATTGGACTGGATTCTGCTATATCAGTAAGAATTGTTCATGTTGCAAGAAACAGAAAGCACAGCTGAAGATGGCTTTAAATATAATGAGAATTGATCAACTCAGTAATTGAGAGGTTCAGTGTTAGGGTGAGTTTCAGGTACATTTTGAGTCAGAGGTTCGCAATGTCCTCAGGGCTCTGACCCCACTGCTCGGTAATTCTTTATGCCCTGACATTCGCTGTGTGTCAGCATTCTGTTTGGGATACTTTTTCTCTGTAATAAGAAAAAAAATGACAAGAGCAACTTTAGAGCCTTCTAGCCACACACTATTCTTAGAGGAAGAGAGAAGGAGCTTTTATTTCAGTTAATCAAGCTTACTCTGATGAGGCAAAATTAAGAACTATTAATTCATGGGGCCCGGGGGAAGCAGTATAGGTGATTCACCTTAGTGGAAGGCTGCAAGGCGGTGGTGTTGTGGAAGCCCTGGAGTTCTTGTCTTCATGCAAGAAAGAATTCAGGAGTGAGACAGAGAGCAGAGTGATAGGGCTTTATTGGGAACAGGGCATCCATCAGAACTGAAGGGACAGAGAGAGAGCACCCAGTTGCTGGGACTGGGGGAGAGCGAGGTTACATGGTTAAATGGAGAGAATACGCCTGGCAGGCCAGGGGGGCAGCTCAGCAGAGAGGCAGAGTGCAGAGCGTGCAGTCTGTTTGGACTCCCTGGGTTTTTTATGGAGTCTGTCTACCCACCTCCCCCTCTCCTCCAGGACAAAGGATGGAGAGTCCTAGCAAAAGGGTTTGTTGGGTGAATATTAGCAAATTCCCCCCCAGATTTGCTGGCACTGGGCAGAGCAGAGGGGCTTCCATTAGGGTGTCTGTGAAGGTTTTATTGACCCATGTTATCAGCTCAGGTAGCCCATTTGGTCCTGAGGAGAGAGTTCTCCTGGGAGCTTTCCTTGGGGGAAGGGCTGGGACCACCTGGGAGGTTATCAGGGTCTGGGCAGGACTTTGAAGTGCAGATTCTGGGCTTCTGGAGCTTCCACAGTAGGTGCTGGTCTCCAGGCCTGTCTCACGCACACATGGGCTCAATGTCTGACTTCCTACCTAACATAATGAAGTAGAAGTGTGTTCTGTGTAGTAGAGAAGTAGACACTGTGAAGGCCCCACAGCCTTCCCAGCCCTCCAACAGAAGCCAGGGTGTGTGTGTGTGTCGACTCATTTGCCATGTGGCTTATGCAACTCAGTGGACACGCCAGCCCTGAGTAACTTCCATGGGTAACTTCTGATTCGCTTCATCCAAGCACTGCGAGAAACTCTGCTGGTGACTGCGATTGCTCTGGAGATAGACCAAACCTAAGCTGAACCAATAAGACAGAAGGGGTCGCCTCCTAGGCCTAGGAAAGAGGCTTCTTTCTCTCCCTGATAGATAGACAGCAAAGTGTGCAGTCCTGTTTGCTACCAGCAGTCACTTTGTGTCTGCATATAATGGTGTCCACCTTTGAACAAAGCTATCGCTGCTGTCATCAGAACAGAGAAGACAGGAGGAGTTGTCAGAGATGCTGTGAGTTCCTACGCACCCCATGCTTGCTCCCCTTCGCCCCCAGGGCACTTGACATCGAGGGATGTGAGATGATAATATTGTTATTGCTTAATCCCATTTGAGTTGAGTTTGTGCTTGTTGAAGGGAAGGTATCCTTATTCACACAAGTAGAATGGAGGTTGGAGAGACAGCCAACAGGCAGGCACAGCTTCGTATGACTCCTCTGCTATCCACCCGTTTGCTCAATTTATGCCACTCAAAAATCACAGGTGGGTAACAGTACTTTAGGATGGCTGACATGCTGCCCATAGAACTCTAACCTTTAGACTACTATCCCCGGGCCCTGGATAATTCCCCCTACAACACAGCATCTAGATGCCTTCTCTCTTTGGGCATTCTCTGAAAATAAAATAAGGCGTACAGATTTGAACACTCTGTTCCAAATGTGGCCTGTCTTTCTCTGGATGCCATGAAACACAAGGGTACTTCAAAAAGTTCATGGAAAAGGGAATTAAAAGTTAACTTTGGAAATCCATTGATAAGTTTTTTTTTGTAATGTGCATTTTCTATGAACTTTGCATATATATGGGTTTCAAAATTTTTGATAGGAAAATAAATTTATCTTTTAATTTCCTTTTCCATGAACTTTGTGAGCTGCTCTCATATCGTGTTCCAAAATATATGATTCACCTGGGTGTAACACAAATAAAACTGGAGTAAAAATGCCTGTAATGAATTGCAGTCCAGGATCCATCCTTGTTAAGTAGATCTTTTAGCCACACTGAGCCTCAGGTTTCTTCTGGATGAAATGGGGATAGTAATCCCTGGTTTACCTCCAGGCATTGCTATGCAAACCAGAAGAGATAATGCATGTAAAAGTTCTTCGTAAATTGTAAAACTACCCAACATGAGAAATGATGATGGATGCGTCTGAAAGTGATGTCAGCTTCCTTCAGCAGTTGTATTACACAGTTTAATTATACCCGGCCTTGTTTCAGAAGGAATTTCAGGCATCGTACAAGAGAATATAAAAAAGGCAAGATAGCATAAATTAGAAGTGGAATTTCTTCTTAAAAATGGAAATGAACGCTGCAGCCAGGCATCGAGAGAAGCTGGCCCAGGGTAGGTACTCAGTAAACATTTCTCAATGAATATTTGAGTTGATCGAAAAATTTCCTCTGAGCTTTCTAGAAGCCAGTGTGATTATAGAAATTGTGTCTGTTATGCAGTTTTCAATTCCCATGAAATAAAAATAAATGTGAGCTCTCTGGGGTGGCTTTTCTGGATTTCCCAGCTGAAGAGACACATTATCATCACATTCATTAATATCTCAGAAGTCACGTCTACAGAAGTCTCCTTTGCAATTAAGGACTTTGAACCTCTGAGACGCTGTTCTGCAGGCCCAGACAGAGCCTAGAGGCTTCTCCTGGGGCATGTCCTTGTCCAGCTTCCAGGTCAGCGTCATCCTTGATCAGCCCCCATGCTGCCTCCACAGGTCAAGGGACCAGGCAAACCCTTTCCTCCATGACAGGGTCCTTGGTCATGTCAATATTCCCAGCCCTGAGACTAAGTGCCTAGTGGCTCAGGGGGAAGATGCTTTCTGCCTTCTCAAATCAAGGCCACCTTTTGCACCCCCAGCTTCACCCCTGGATTTGCTTTGTCTCCACAAACCAGCAGTTAAATGGTCTCCTTCTTGCAGGAAAAATCAGAGCAGTGTGACTCTCTGGTGTCAACAGGACAGCTCTGTCAACATGCAGACTTTGACTGTTAGTCCGGTTCCCTGGAATAGGGTTATTCAATTCTCAGGCTGAACTTTGCTTTTCTAAGCTGACGTTCATGCTCCTTGAGGTCTCAGGGGAAGACCAGACCTGCCCCTCTAAAACACACGCATGTTGAATAAAAGTATGAATAAATGACACCCACGATTCAAAGCAACTCTCTGAGTTGCATTTGTGTCAACAAAATTCTTAAATCTGCCAAAATGAATGTGGCAACTACTGAATTCCTTTTACAGGGTTCGCTTCATTTTCAAGGAAATGTTGTAAGTAAATGTATCTGGAAGGAATCAGGATTGCTGTAGATAGCAGCCCCTCCAGGCTGGGGGAGCTAGTGAGCAGTTTATCGGAAGGCTTGAATTCAGACATGTTTAATTGGAAATTCTATCACTTCACTGGGTATTACTGCAGCTGTCTAGGCTCTCAATGACTAGAAGCCTGGATGAATTAAATCAACAAACATCTATTGAACTCGTACCATGTCCTAAGCTTTGTGTTTGATCTTTCTGAGCTATTAGTTATTTTTCATTAATGTATTCATCAATCATTCCAATAAAGACAATCTTTATTGTCATCTTCAAGGAAACTTCCTGAGACTTGGTACCAAAATGACCGATGTGGTGTGAATACAGACATGTCAAACAAAGGGGGGCGTGGTAATTCCTCCCTCCCTCCATGCTGTACCCACTCACTTTATGTATTATTTCACATTTAATTAGTCTGGGTAATTCCTTCCAACTGCTGCCGGTCCTGGGAATGATCATTCCTTGTTTTTTTCTTGGGTGGTTCTGTCATCTGTGCTTAGGGACCTCCATCTTTGATTTCTGTACAAGACAAAACAATGGCACCTGCCAAGGTTTTGCTGACTCCTGTTGGAGTCTGGGACTGACATGGTCACAGATGGGGCTATTATCTGAGTTTCCCAGAGCCAGGAGTGAGTTGGAGAGAGAGGACAAATCCCTGAAGACCCGAAAGAGTATGCACAGGGTTGTGTTTGTTGGAGGTGTGCAGCAGAGAGAGTGTAAATCTGTCAGATAGCTGAAAATGAATACAAATCAGCCCTCATTTGTATTCATTTATTCCAAAAGCAAGCGGGTCTGAGAGCTGCACAGTGCAGCACACTCCAGACGAGGGGAGAAAAGCCTGGTTTCTGGTCTTGACCGTGTCACTAATTTATAAGTGAACTTGGGCATGTTGCTTGCTGACTGAGCCTCGGAATCTCTATCTGTAAGGCAGGCTCGTTAATAACTGCCTGCCCGTGAAATAGCTGTTGTCTTAAGGTCTCCTGTGCAGCCCGGCTCCACCACCTGCTAGTTGAGAACCGCTAAACATGTTACTCAGCCCTCTGAGACTTCCCATCCTCATCTGAACAGTGGGTGTAAGGGTAAACACGGTTGGCTCTCTCTATTCCTCCAACCATCAGTTGAAATTACTTGAGAAGAAACTGCATCTGTGCCAAACATTTACCGATGACTTTTCTTGTCATTATTCCCTAAAAAATACAGTATAACAACTACTTATGTAGGGTTGACATTGTATTCGGTATTATAAGTCATCTGGAGACAAGTTGAAGTATATGGGAGAGTGTGTGTAGGTTATATGCAAATCCTATACAATTTTTTTTAAATAGAGGACTGGAGCATTCAAGCATTTTGTTATCTTTAGAAGAGTCCTGGGCCAATTCCCTGTGGACCCCAAGGTACAAGTGTACTAAATTCAGAGCAGCACTGTGGAGACTGAATGAGGTAGAGCAAGTTAAGTATTTAAGGCAGAACGCGATAAGCAGAACAATGTGAGTTGTTCTCATCTGTACTATTCTCTTAGTAGACTGTTGTAAACAGCAAATGAGACTGTAAGCATATTCCCATTTGATACAACCTCATGAAGTAATTGTAATTATATATGAACAGTAAAACTATATTATGGATTTAAAGGATCATTGGCGTTGAGTACCTTCTCTGCGCCCAGCAATATAGTAAGATAATAGACACACATATCTTTGGAGTAATAGGATTTCTGAGATTTTCTCATTCTGTTCTCTTGCTTTATAGGTGCAAACACTGTGGCACAGTGAGACAGAATTACTTGCCAATATCCAGAGCTACTTAGGGACAGATTGAAACTCGAAACCAGATTTCATCAGCCATAATATGGTTTTATTTCTGTCTGTTGCATTGTACAAACGAGGAAGTCAGAGCTGGAGAGAAAGAACGAGTTGCCCACAGTCATAAAGGTAAGGAGTGCTGGAACTAGCATTCTTATTTGTAATAGCTCACCTTTATGGCATGCTTTGTATACATCAACCACTGCTGGCACGTACAAGCATACTCTAAAAAGTTCATGGAAATGGGATTAAAAGATAAGCTTATTTTGGTGCAGAAAATTCGAGGCAGGCATTGTGGCACAGATGGTTAAGCCTCCACATGGGATGCCCAATCCTATATGAGAGTGCCAGTTAGAGCCACAGCTCCTCTACTTCCAATCTGGCTTCCTGCTCATGTACCTGGGAAGGCTGCAGATGTGGTGCGAGTGCATGGGTTGCTGGATGGAGTTTCTGGCTCCTGGCTTTGGCCTTGCCTAACTCTGGCTGTTGCTGACTTTTGAGGAGTGAACCAATGGATGAAAGACATATCTCTGTTTCTTCCTCTCCCTCCGTCACTCTTTCTTTAAAATAAATAAATAAATACTAAAAAACTTCTTTGAAATCCATTCATAGCTTTCTCATGCATACATTTTCCATGAAATTTTGAAAACTTCTTGTGTGCATGGATTTCACTTTTTTTTTTCTTTTTTGGCACCAAAAGCAGCTTATCTTTCAATTCATTTTTCCATCAACTTTGTGAAGTGTCCTCACATCCTATCCAAGTCTTTTTTTTTTCCCAAAGATTTATTTATTTGCTTGAAAGGTTACAGAGGCCAAGCAGAGAGAGAGAGAGAGAGAGAGAGGTCTTCCATCTGCTGGTTCACCCCCCAAATGGCCATAACAGCTGGAGTTGGGCTAATCCAAAGCCAGGAACTTGGAACTTCCTCCAGGTCTCTCATGCCGGTGCAGGGGCCTAAGCACTTGGGCCATCTTCTACTGCCTTTCCAGGCTACACCAAAGAGCTGAATCAGAAGTGCATCAACCAGGACTCAAACTGGTGCCCCCATAGGATGCTGGCACTGCAGGCGGCGGCTTTAACTGCTATGCCACAGCACCAGACCCTCCAACAGTCTAATGAGTTAGTATTAGTGTGGGGAGCAACCGGACTAGACTGAGTTACTGGAATTAAGACTTATTCTATGCATCTGCTCTCCCACAATATGGCGCTGGGAGAGAAGTAAACAGCTTCCGCACAGCTGCCTCCAGTTCAACTAATAAACTGTAGGACTTGCTATTGATTGGAGGAGAGCAGCGTACTCGGCGTGTGGGCAGCCGAGTTAGGATTGGCGGAGGAGGACTATAAAGGAGGAGAGAGACGGCATGCACCAGGAACATCTAAGGGGAACATCTAGCTGAAGGAACACCTGTGCAGCCCCCGAGAAGAGCCGGCCGGCGGTGTGCCGCTCCCCTGCGGAAGTGGGGAATGTGGCCAGGGGGAACTGCCCTTCCACGGAGGTGGAAGGGATAGCAGCCAACCCGGGAAGAACCAGCAGCAAACCCGGGGAGGGCCGAGCAGACGAAAGAACAGCGCAGGGTCCTGTGTCGTTCCTCCACGAAGACGGGGAGCGACAGATTAGGGCCTCCATATTACAGATACGGAGATGGAACTACAGAGAGGTCCAATAAATTGCCCAAGGATGTGCAGGAGGCATCAGGATTAAAACTCAGACAATCTGGCGCTAGAATAGCACACTTTACTGCTCTGCATGTTCCAAGATTCAAACTCATCTCTTTTTTTTTTATCTTTTATTTAATGAATATAAATTTCCAAAGTACGACTCATGTGTTACAATGGCTTCCCCCCCCATACCGTCCCTCCCACCCACAACCCTCCCCATTCCCACTCCCTCTCCCCTTCCATTCACATCAAGATTCATTTTCGATTATCTTAATATACAGAAGATCAGCTTAGTATACCTTAAGTAAGTATTTATTTTTGTTCTGCTCAAACTGATGAGTTTGCACTTCAGCGGGGGAGATAAGGTGGGATGACAAGAAGCAACGTCAGTAGCCACACAGGTCATGGGTGACGAGAAGATTATACTGTGTCTGCCCAGAGGAAGAAGGTGGGGGGTAGGGAGGAGGCTAATGTTCCCCTCGAGCCTGTTGCTTGCAAGTTCCAGTGTTATTAGACCCTTTCTAGTGAACCGAAACCAACCTGACTGGGCTGGGGTCCAATTATTGAAGGCAAAACTGCCTCCAGGGCTCACCCTGAAGAGGGAAGACCAGAATGTCCATCTGGCCTCGACCTCCAGGGCTGGATGATGATGGGGAGGGAGAAGGTGGATTCCTGGGACTGTACCAGCCAGAGACTTTCCCTCTTCCACACTCAGCCATTTGTGGGTCTGGGGACAGGCTCAGTGTGAGAATGCTGAGCAAAGAACTAAAACTTAAAAACCCAAGATTCATTAAAAAGTAATGATAGGATGGCCGGCGCCGCGGCTCACTAGGCTAATCCTCCGCCTTGCGGCGCCGGCACACCGGGTTCTAGTCCCGGTTGGGGCGCCGGATTCTGTCCCGGTTGCCCCTCTTCCAGGCCAGCTCTCTGCTGTGGCCAGGGAGTGCAGTGGAGGATGGCCCAAGTGCTTGGGCCCTGCACCCCATGGGAGACCAGGAAAAGCACCTGGCTCCTGGCTCCTGCCATCGGATCAGCGCGGTGCGCCGGCCGCAGCGCGCCGGCCGCGGCGGCCATTGGAGGGTGAACCAACGGCAAAAGGAAGACCTTTCTCTCTGTCTCTCTCTCTCACTGTCCACTCTGCCTGTCAAAAAAAAAAAAAAAGTAATGATAGGAAGAACTCAGAAGCCTGTTATACTGTGTTAGTCTATTAACCAAACAGCCCACAAATTTTACCACTTAAAGACTGCAAATTACTCCACCTCCTTCTGCCTCCGTTTCCTCACATGTGAGATGGGATTAATACTTGCAGGTGACCTGTGGACTGAATGCATGTGTCCTCTCTCAGATACACACCTGATCCCCAGTGTGAGGCTACTGGAGATGGGGCCCTTGGGAAAGTTAGATGGGGTCATGGGGGCGGGGTCCTCATAATGGGAGCAGTGGCCTTAGCAGGTGAGCTCCCTCCTTCCCTCTCAGCATGCACACTTCGGCAAGGCCAGGTGTGGGCACAAAGGGAAGGTGGCTGTCTCCAGGTCAGGAAGAGAGCCCTCACCAGGAACCAAATCCTCTGGCACCTTGAGCTTGGACTCTCATGATTTAGGGCCCCCGATCTATGGTGGTTTATTATGGCAGCCAAAGTAGATTAAGATAGTGGTTATGGGGCTGGTGTTGTGGTGCAGCTGGTTAAGCTACTGCCTATGATGCCAGCATCCCATATGGCCACCGATTCAAGTACTGGCTGTTTCGCTTCTGACCCAACTCCCTGATAATGTGCTTGGGATGGCAGCAGAAGATGGTCTGAGTGCTAGGGCCCCTGCTACCCATGTGGGAGACCTGGATGGAGCTCCTGGCTCCTGGCTTCAGCCCAGCCCAGCCCTGGCCACTGTGGTCATTTGGGTTGTGAGCCAGTGAATGGAAGATCTTTCTTTCTCTTTTTCTATAATTTTGCCTTTCAAATATATCTATATCTATTTTGTAATATATTTATATATTTTCTATAATTCTGCTTCTCAAATACACACACACATATATGTATACATGTATAAAAAGCTAGTGGTTATGTACAGATATCATCTGTGCACTAACAGATATCACCCTATGCTTGGCGTGTGTCTGTGTGCTTCAGTGTGATATGTGTGTGTTTGTAGGTACACATATAAACACACATATATAATTAAAGAGCATGGGATGCCTTTGGGAAGTCAATACCAACCACATCCCTCACAAGCATCAAGACCAGCACCTGCTGTTCAAGTGTGGCTGTGCCTGGGGCTGGGCCCTTGGTGGCATCCTGAACTATAGATGTGCATTCCACTGAGGACAGAGACTGCCTTTGCTATCCACTTCTGTGTCTTGGGCCAAGTGTTGCTGGATGAGCGTTGCACCCCTGCAGCAATAGAGGACAGTGTGTGAGGCAGGGCCAGGTTCTCCCGTCAGCCTGCGCTGAACAGCAGTGGGCAGTGGGGCCCACCTGCTCCCTGGGAAGCATCTGGAGCAGTGCAGGCTCTTTGGTGCTGCTTAAGCGTCCTTGCACCATTCAGGGGGCCATGGGGAGAGTCCCGGTAGGAAATTTTGTGCTTCTTAGCAATCTGGGCACATAAGGAAGGTTGAGAAATTAATTGCACTATTAAAAGAGATGTGACTTTATTTGTTCTGCAGCTAGCTACATGAAATAATAGTAGGGGCCTTTAACGAGCACTTAGATGCTCCAGGCACAATATTAAGTCATTTATATAACTCATCTCTCTGGATCCTCACAGCACAAGAGAGGAGGCTCTGTTATACACATTTACAAGAGAGCCCCGAGATACACATTTAAACACAAGGTAGCTGAGCCCCAGGAAAGGGAATTGCCTGTGCAAGGTTACAAGGCTGTAATGTGGCAGAGGCTGAATTCAGAGTTCAGGTTCATGCTATGACGGCCAGATCCTTCTGCCTGTGAAGTGCAACTGTGCTGTGTTAGAAACACGGTGGGCAGGAGGCTGCAGGAAACGTGTATTCTTTCAGTGGGTTCTCTGGCTGGGGATGACCTAAGCTGTGGGGAGCAACCCGGACTAGACTAAGTTACTCGAATTAAGACTTATTCTATGCATCTGCTCTCCCACAATATGGCGCTGGGAGAGAAGTAAACAGCTTCCGCACAGCTGCCTCCAGTTCAACCAATTAACTGTAGGACTTGTTCCTGATTGGAGAGCAGCGTACTCGGCGTGTGGGCAGCCGAGTTGGGATTGGCGGAGGAGGACTATAAAGGAGGAGAGAGACGGCATGCACCGGGAACATCTATGGGGAACATCTAAGGGAACATCTAAGGGGAACATCTAAGGAGAACACCTGTGCAGCCCCCGAGAGAGCCGGCCGGCGGTGTGCCGCTCCCCTGCGGAAGTGGGGAATGTGGCCAGGGGGAACTGCCCTTCCACGGAGGTGGAAGGGATAGTAGCCAACCCGGGAAGAACCAGCAGCAAACCCGGGGAGGGCCGAGCAGACGAAAGAACAGCGCAGGGTCCTGTGTTGCTCCTCCACGAAGAGGGGGAGCGACACTAAGCCTTCAGTGTAACTTGCCCTGAAGTGGTAAAGTTCAGTGGAAAAGGCTGGTGTTCAAATGTGAAGCATAGCTCTACTGAGCTTATGAGTTCACCAGGTGAACGTGGCCAAGTCAATTTTCCTTCCAGTCTAGAGATCAGCCCACCTGGAAAGGGAAGCCTTTTTCAGGCAACCCAATCTCATCACGGAGCCAGGCTTTGTCCCCGGGAAAGAAATTGCCACTAAATGAGAGGCAGGAAGGCTCCTTCCTAAGGCAGGAATTACTCCAAGGCTGTGTGAGGCCCCTGTGCCAGGAGGCGACGCAATTAGCAAATCCTGACACCAGGGCTCCTGCTCTCCTGGGCAAGGTCTGTGTCGGAGCCAACATCTGTCGGCTTACCTTGCCCAGCCAGGACGGACGCTGTGCCAAGACTGCTGCCTACCTGCTCCGTGCCAAGCACAGTTGGCAGGGCCCCGCGTTCCATGGGGCCTGCGTGGCTATCTTGAGGAAGGGACAGCCTCTAGTCCTCCAGGTGGTTCCACAATCAACACTGATGCAGCCAACAGAGCTCCTGGCCTGTACATACTGCCCGTGGCCCAGAGGATGGGGTAAGCACGATAAATATGATTGAAGTGGACACCAGACATATTCGAATGTCTTTGCTGCAGGGTGCCTGCAGAACTTGTTTGTTCAACAAAACTAATAATATTAGCTCCCTCTCACTGAGCAGGAACTCCATGCACTGTCTCTTCTAAGGGCTTTGTTAAATTTGGTGCCATTATCCCAGCCGATCCTTACAACCATAGGGAGAGCAAGGCATAATTACACCTTTCACTTTATGGATGGGGAGACCTAGGCTCAAAGAGCCTAAGTCCTTGGCCAGTGACATTTTAAGTGACAAGGCTGGGTAGAATTGTAATTAGGGTCAACTTTAAAAATTCTTCACCCACACTGCTCCCCCCAACCTGCAATTCTTTTTTTTTCTTTTTTTTTTTTTAAATTTTTGACATGCAGAGTGGACAGTGAGAGAGAGAGACAGAGAGAAAGGTCTTCCTTTGCCATTGGTTCACCCTCCAATGGCCGCTGCGGCTGGCACGCTGTGGCCGGCGCACTGTGCTGATCCGATGGCAGGAGCCAGGTGCCTCTCCTGGTCTCCCATGCGGGTGCAGGGCCCAAGCACTTGGGCCATCCTCCCCTGCACTCCCGGGCCACAGCAGAGAGCTGGCCTGGAAGAGGGGCAACCGGACAGAATCCGGTGCCCCGACCGGGACTAGAATCCTGTGTGCTGACGCCATAAGGTGGAGGATTAGCCTGTTGAGCCATGGCACCGGCCCAACCTGCAATTCTATCCTTGGTAAAATGAAGCCTGAAACACATATCCCTGGGAGTCCTGCCCTTTTAATAAGAAGACACAAACTCAAATCCATCTATGTCATAGGATTTTATGGCTTTATATATGCACACTCGCGATGAGCTAACATCTTAGTCTCTTAGAAATGATGACTAGATGGGGCCGGCACTGTGGCGCAGTGGATAAAGCCGCTGCCTGCGGTGCTGGCATCCCATAAGGGCAATGGTTTGAATCCCGGATGCTCCACTTCCAGTCTAGCTCTTTGCTGTGGCTTGGAAAAGCAGTAGAAGATGGCCCAAGTGCTTGGGCCCCTGTACCCGTGTGGGAGACCTGGAAGAAGCTCCTGGCTCCTGGCTTCAGATTGGTGCAACTCCAGCCATTGTGTCCATCTGGGGAGTGAACCAGCAGATGGAAGACCTCTTCTTTCTGTCTCTCTGTAACTCCGTCTTTCAAATAAATAAATAAATCTAAAAAAAAAAGAAGTGAAGACTAGATTGTAACTCTGGTGAAAGATGTAATTCTTGAGTAAACTAAATTTTGGAATTTTTAAAAAAAGAATGTGTGTTCTTTTCCTCTCTGGACCTTAACTCCCTGCTGCTTCCTCCACGTGGCCTTTTCCTCCTGTCCTGTCTGTCCAGATATTCTCGAGAGCACAGTCCCGTCTCGTGTATCATCTGCTGCCTGAGGCCTTCGAGAAGCACTGAACTAGAAAGGCGCTTCTTTTCCCTTGAAACCGCAGGAGCCCATCAACACATGATTCAATATTGTTCTGGAAGTTTTAGCCAGAGCCATCAGGCAAGAAAAAGAAAGGGGATACAAATTGGAAAGGAAGAAGTCAAATTATCCCCATTTGCTGATGACATGATTCTTTTTATAGGTGAACCAAGACTCCACAAAGAGGCTATTAGAGCTGATAAGAGAATTCAACAAGGTTTCAGAATACAAAATCGACCCACAAAAATCAATAGCATTCTTATACACCGACAATCATTTGGCTGAGAAAGAACTTATAAGAACAGTTCCATCAAGGTTGGTGCTGTGGGGTAGTGGACTAAGTCTCTGCCTCTGGTGTGGTCATCCCATATGGGTACCAGTTCGAGTCCCAGCTGCTCCCCTTCTGATCCAGCTCTCTGCTATGGCCTAGGAAGGCAGTGGAAGATGGCCCAAGGGCTTGGGCTGCTGCCCCCACATGGGGGACCTGGAAGAAGCTCATGGTTGCTGGTTTCAGATAGGCCCAGCACTAGCCATTGCAGCCATTTGGGGAGTGAACCAGTGGATGGAACACCTTTCTCTGTCTCCATCTCTCTATCCGTAACTCTACCTCTCAAATAAATAAAGGTCTTTAGAAAAAGAACAATTCCATTGACCATAGATGCAAAAAAATGTAAATGCCAGGGCCTGCACTATGGCAGAGTGGGCAAAGCTTCTGCCTGTGGGGCAGCATCCCGTGTGAGCACCAGTGAGAGTTCTGGCAACAGCACTTCTGATCCAGCTCCCTGCTAATGCGCCTGGAGAAAGCAACAGAGGTGCTTAGGCCCCTGCATGTATGTGGGAGATTTGGAAGAAGCTCCTAGCTCCTGGCCTGGGACCAGCTCAGTTCTGGCCATTGCATCCACTGGGGAGTGAACCAGCAGATGTGAGTCTCTCCCTCTGTTTCTGTCTCTGTCTCTCTCTCTCTGTGTCTCTCCTTATCTCACCCTCCTGTAACTCTGACTTTCAAATAAGTAAATATCTTGGGATAAACTTTACCATGGATATGAAAGAGCTCATCAATGAAAATTATAAAACATTAATGAAAGAAATAGAAGATACAAAATATGGAAAAATATTCCTTGTTCATGGATTGGAAGCATTAATATTAATAATAAAATATTATTAATAAAATGTTCATACTACCCAAAGAAATTTATTGATTCAATGCAATCTCTAACAAATTCTAATGACATCCTTCACAAAACTAGAAAAAACAGTCCTAAAATTCATATGGAAAAATAAAACACCTCAAATAGCCATAGAATTCTTAAAGAACAACAACAGCAACAATAACAGAAAAAAGCTAGAGATATTCTAGTACCAGATGTAAGACAGAGTGCAGGGCTATCATATCCAAAATAGTATGATACTGGCATAGAAACAGACATGTAGGACAATAGAAACCCCAGAAATAAATTAGCACATCTAAAATCAACTAATTTTTGACAAATGTGCTAAAAATGTTCCATGGAGAAAGGACAGTCTCTTCCACAAACTGTTCTGGGAAAACTGAATTTCCACATTCAGAAGTTTGAGCCAAGACCCCTACCTCACAGCCTATATAAAAGTAAACTCAAACTGGATTGAAAATCTAAACCTAAGACTGGAAACTCTCATATTACTAAAGGAAAACAGAGGAAATGCTGCATTGGCTAGGCAAAGAGTTTTGGGAAAAACTCAAAAGAAAAAATAGACAAATGAGATTATATCAAGCTAAGACGTTCCTGCTCAGCAAAGAAAACAATTTACAATGTGAAAAGACAACTTACAGAAAATATTTGCAAGCTATGCATCTAAAGGATTAATACTCAGAGTATATATGGAGATCAAGAAACCTAGCAACAACAAAATAAGCAATCCAGTTAAGAAATGAGCAAAGGGTATGAATAGACATTTTTCAAAGTAAGAAATACATATGTCCAATAGACATTAAAAATGCTCAGGATCACTAAAGTTCAGGAAAATGCAAATAAAAACCATAATGAGGCCTCATCTCACACCATAGTTAGAATGGCTATTATCCACAAATAAACAGAAAATGCTGGTCAGGTTGTGGAGGAAAGCATACCCAAATACACTTGTGGTGAAATTGCAAATTAGTACAACTATTATGGAAAGCAATATGGATATTCCTCAAAAACTAAAAAATTCATCTGCCATATGACCCAGCTATCCCACTACTGGGAATACAGCCAAAGGAAGTGAAGTCAGCATATGGAAGAGATACCTGCATTCCCATATTTACAGCAGCCTAATTCACAATAACAAAGGTTTGGAGTCAACCTAGATGTCCATCAGCTGATAACTGGGTTAAAAAAGATTACATATACATTGTATTTATAAAATGTATATATATATATGTAATAGAATATTAGCCATCCACAAAAAAGGATGAAATCCTTGCATTTGCAACAAAATGAATGGGACTAGAGATCACTGTGCTAAGTGAAATAAGCCAGATACAGAAAGATAAATATTCTATGCTTTCTCCTATATGTGGCAGCAAATATATATAGATAGTGTATACAAATTATGTGGATTTCATAGTATTTGGTATATAGGGAGTTATAACTAGTCTTCACTGAATTATAGCATATACATGAAAATATAGCCATCTTTCCTCACTCTATGATCATTGTCATGAATCCCACTTTATGTGATATTAATATCCCTGTTTTTAGAAAAATAGTATATATATGTGTAACATCTACATATGAAGTGAATATGGCAAAATGCTAAAAATTGTTCAATCTCAAATTTGTTATTTTTTTTTAAATATAATGCTTCTAGGATCGCAAAGAGAAGAAACCCATGTGAACTTTGCCATGAAGGAGTGCCCTGTCTACATTGTCTTGTGCACTACTGAGAACTCCGTTTCCCCCCACCTGAACATGCCAGCAGGTATGAACAAAGCATGCTCATGGAGGTGAGGCCGGGGGCAGGGATGGAGTGAAGGACTCTCATGTGGGCACCTGGGGAATACAGGGGACGGATGACTGGTGGTTTCTATACTGTGAGATGCTGGGGAGAGGGATGCCAGCTTTAAGGAATCTTAGGAATCCTTGGAGTCAGTTGCATTCCTGTTCCTTCACAGGTTTCAGTAGGAAGTCTGGGAAAACTTGCCATTGACTACCTCTTGCAGTGAGACCCTTCCTGGAATGTGACCCTGGGTAGTGAGGGGGCCGCGTGGAATGCTGTGGTTCACGTGGTATGCATCAGTGTTGGCTGACGTTGTATGTAATTGATTATGGTGATTCCTGATATGCTTGAAAGCCATCTACCTCCCACCGTGAATTTGAGACTTGCCCCGTTACCTGTGGTGCCCTTTGTGACAACTTGCTTTATTTTTTTTGCATGGAATTCCCTTTGTTTCCACTTTCTGGAAATCATCTTTTTACAGTTACCACAAATATCACTTCCTGAAGGCTTCTTGGATAGCGTAGTCAAGCAGAGCCAACCACTCAATTCCATATCTGCAGGATAGAGATGTATCGTGGCTGGGTGCCCTGGTCTGAATTCCACTGATTTTTTTTTTAATAGGTCAGTCTTTTCCATCACACAGTGAGCTCCTCGAAGGCTGAAATTACATTAGAAATATTGTATGATTTCAGTACTCGGTAAACGCAGAACTAGAAAAGGTAAGAGTGTTCAGGGCTTCTAGTACAGATTTTTGCACATGCTAAATAATAAATATTATCTTGCATTTATTCAGTCTTTGCTGTGTACCAGAGAGTATATCAATGCTTTCATAG